>NW_024885088.1:4495093-4926837 GCF_019232065.1 Centrocercus urophasianus | reverse complement strand
TCTACCACACTGCTGTCATTGCTGTTGAAACACACTACCCTCCTCCTGAATAAAGAAGAATGGTAAAATGGTCACTACGAGCCAAGCTGTTTTTTTTTCTTTTTTCTTTTTTCCCAATGACTTTGAATGCAATATACCATACAGCAAAAGAAAGCAGTGAAAAAACAGTAATAACAGGGATTCATTCATAAGTATGAAAAGCAGATACAGATGTCAGTCTTCTCAGTTTTGCCATCTACAGATTTCTATGCAAATAAAGTATATTTCTGCTCTGAATTTTAGTTCAGAAATTAGCTTCACTGTTATTACCAAAATGAAAACCAAAAAACATCTGGCAAGCTAATTTGCCAGATGCTGTGTGCTAAGGATCCAACATCATCTTAATGATTATACAGTTTGGCAATAATAAGGATCTGCAAGTCCTGTTAGAGAAGAGAGTCAATTATTTTTAGCATATCAAAGCCAGCAAATTATTAAATACCAAGATGCTCTAATTTATGCCATATTTATATGCATCATCTTTCTGAAGTCCTCAGCTCTCATCTCTAATTTATGTATGTATTTACTTCCTATATTGGCATTCTCTCTGAGTCACTTTTTTTTTTCCTTTGGCATTTTTATCCTCTTCTCTATTTTCATTACTGCTGTTATCAGTTTTACATGTATCTTCGTAAATATGGTCAATTATCAGAAAACTATTTGACATCATTTGGTCACCCGTGCATTTCCATCAAAAGGATCTGAAAAGAATACTTTCTTTTGCTTGACTCATTCTGGGTCTCTCCGAGCAAGTCAGCATGCTTGAAGTTCATCTTTACCACCAACACTCACAAGAAGACCTGAGCAGTCTGAAGAGACTATTGTTTGCAGTCTGCAAATAAATGCCCAGATGTCAATAACCATAGGATTGGGAGTGATAAACTGCAGAGCTAGGCAGCAGGCAAGTAAATGCTCACCTTGTTGACCTATTCCATGATCTAAATCTTCTAAAATCCTGCAGCAACGGCCAGTATCTATGAGTAGACTTGTCTTGGCCCTCCCTTTGTCAGCAGAAACTTCACTACAGAGTTGTTACAGACTCTGTTTCACATTTCTAGATTAGGCAGCCCTTCCCCAAAAGCTTACAAGTCATAACTGCAAAGTTACTGACTTTTTGTTGCTGTTTGAAGCCAGGATGTCCTCAACAAAGAGCTTGATGCAGTTGTTCCCTTTGGACTACACATAATAAGGAAAAGAGAAAGAGAGATATTATATATATGGAATGCATATACTCCCAGTTGCTGCTTTTCTTCTAACTCATTGAGATTGCTATCCCATGAATTTGCTGGCAAAGCAGACTGTGCACACTAAAAGGCAGAGTCAGCTGGATTGTCTCAGTCACCAAGGCTGGATCACATAAATAAAAACTTAAGGTGAAGGAAGATGTTCTCTGAAAAGTCCTTCCATAATTCAAGTTTTATCTTCAGGATTTGAAGATCCATGTTCTCATATTTTCAGAATCCAGCACTTTTTGCTATTAATATGCAGAAATAAATTTTTACAATTACATTTTCCAAAATATCCAACATCTATTGACCTAGCCTAGGAGAATATATGCAGATCTTCTATTTGTAAGCTTTTTAAGATTTGCTAGGGTACTTTATTCGGTATTATCCAGATTACCACTGATATGTCAGTGCACTAGCAGATGGAAATTGAAATAATAATGCTTTTAAAAAATTAAATAATTAAAGTGAGAGCTGTGAGACTTCTTCAAAATGCCATTATGAAAATGCATTCTAATGAAATTAGTTCAGTCTGGTATTTGAAAGTTTATTTGCTTCCATGAATATTCATACAAGCTGCATTTTTCTTAGCAATAACGTTCCTTAAATAAAACCCTGAAATTAATCAAGCCAATATGCATTTGCCCTGAAAGTGATTTGAATTCCCAGGTGACTGTTTGCACAAATTTTCATGCGACAAAACTTACTGAAGTTTTCTTTTTCTTTAGAAATGTGATTGGATGATGGAGCCAACCAAATGAACAACCTGGGATTTAAGAAGGTAACAGCACTACATGAACAGCACATTAAAATTAAAGAATGCCGAAAGCAAGGCTGGGCTGAGACAGTTAATGAGCAAGCTGTGGGCAAGAATATGATAATATAAAATAAAATAAAACAAATAGGCTGAATATTTTGTAGAAATTAAATTGAATGAATCCAGTGGCCAAATAGCAAACACAGAAATAAATGATTTGTAATAAATTCATTGTTCAGGCACCTATAACTAAGAAGTGAACTAATGTCCATTACTCTTTTCCTGAATTATTTTATCCCTGCCTTAGGATAATGAACAATCTTGCTGTAACCTGCAAGGAACAACAGATTGCCTTAGCACGTTCACAGCAGACATAAGAGATTGACTTTTAATAAACATAATACATTCATGATAAGCTTTTTATAACTCCATCAAAATCCAGCATTGTTTCCTAACATGTGATAAAGCCTTAATTCTTGCAAGCAGAATGCCAGAGTTTAGAATCAGCATTAGGTTGCTCCCTCAGTTTGATCTCAGAATGACAGTGCACATATAGATATTTGCTGCTCTGGGAACTAAAAACAGAGTTGAAACAAACCTCAAAATGTAAAGGACCTGGGTTGAGAACTTTGAAAAGCTGGGACAAAGCTTGGTGGCTTATGATTTGCTTTTGTAGTCACACCACTCCAGTTTTCTACAGTTCATGCATAAATGCAGTGAGTATTCCTCTAACGTGTTATTATGTTGTAGCCAACTTAAGTGTTGGGGTGATCGCCTGCATAATTATTAGGTGATCATGCAGCCTCCATGGTAAACAGCTTCCAGTAATGAATGCCAGAGAAAGCCTATTCACCCATAGGTGAAATTCTAACATAAACAAGTTGAAGAATTTGAAGCTGGGGAAGAAGAGGGAGGAGTGAAGAAGAAGGAGGCCACATGTGCTCAACGAGGAAATGAGGATTACCTAGAGATGCACCCACAGAAAAGCTGTATGACAAAGCAATATGAATAATTCAAACGTTTATTTAAGAAGAACACAGCTAAGAAACTTCTGAAAAGGGAGAAAATATGTCTGCTTCACTAAAAATTAAGGAATCTTGTGTCATTCATGTAAATACATGGAATTACCTATCCAAAAGAAAAATAATCAGTGTTTATTTTCTAAGAAAATAATACCCTTATTAGAACAAAATTTATAAGTAATCCTCTAGGAGAAAATTGCTCAACAATGAAAATTTTATTTCCCCAACCAATTCTAGAGCCTTATAATTATGCTCTAAAAAAGGGTGGCTAGCATTGTCATCACATTACAGTGACGAGTCTCCTCCCAGAGCCACTGCCTGCTTTGTCCTGCCTGCTATCTATCATGCTAAAGAATTACTGGTTGCCTTTTAATTGAGTGAATGTGCTCTCTGCAGCAGCTATATCCGGGCCGGATTCTTACCCTTTACTAGTAGAGAGATCTTGCATTTGCCTGAGCAAGTCACTGACCTGCAGCCAGTCAACTACTTTGCACACACTGCAGTACCGAGTATATCCAGTTTCTCAACTTGACCACTGGCCTCCCATCATTCTGTGACTCAGCCATCTCCTTAGGGTACTTTTTTGGGTGGTCCTGTATGGGGCCAGGAGTTGGACATGATGGACCCCTGTAGGTCCCTTCCAACTCAGGCTATACTAAGATTCTATTATTTCTTACTTCCTGTAGATTTTAAAATATGAAAGACTTTAAGGCTCTAGGGAGGGGTGGGAGCTATGGAAATACCTAAGACAGATACACCACAAAGATAGAATATTCAACAACAAATTACCCTGCAATCACTGATAAATTTCATACCAACTTCTTGATTTTTTACTGAGAGTCACTATTTCATTTTACTGAGAGTCAGAATCAAACTCAGTTGAATTCTTCCATATTATTTTTTACTTTAAGATGTTGTTGATTAGCAGAAAGAAGCCATGCTAACTTTATCTGTATGTACAAAATTTAGCACTCTAATGAATATGGTGATTATGAGAGATGGAAAATTACTAAATTTCTGGGATAGATTCAGTAGCTGAAGGGTTTTACTTATCGCTCACTCAATCTGGTCATAAAATATCAGCTGAGTCAGTGAGGAGGAAGAAGGAACAGATATGTCAGTTTTAAATACCAGCATTGTTTAACTCAGGTGTACATTCCGTACTATTACACAAAGAGGGCACAGTGAGGGAAAAATATCAAGTGACTAACTTTCAAATTCAGTCAGTTCTGAGCCTGAAGTACCAGGAATCCTGAATGATTCTGCAGATGGATCCAATTCTTTTTGTCTTGAGGCATCTTACAAACTTAAAAATTGCTTTACTGAAAGCTTTCTCCTCTGGATAATATAGATGAGTAACAATAAGACAATCATGAGGACACATAACCCCAAATCCTCCCAATTTGTTTAGAGCAGAGGATTACCAGGTAATCCTGTCAAACTCTTCAGTTAGCTGGGGATTTATTAAAAGGAAAAAAAATAGAGGAATCATAGGAAATCATAGGAAAGATATTTTTGAAATTACAGTTATAAATGCCAATAAACATTCTCCTGGAACATGCTGAAAAAGGAGAGCTAGTATGATAAGGCAGAAAGACCTGCTGAAGTAATGTCTCTCAATTACATTCATTAACTACTGAAGGTTGTTATGAAGTGTGCCCTTTCCATTCCACACAGTGCTTTGAATGAAAAAAAAATAAATAAAAAAATTATGCAGTAGGAGAGAATACTGGACAGATAATGAAGAAGTTTGGACCCCCATCCCTCTTGACTGGCTTTCATCTGAAAGTCAGCTGCATAGCACGTATGTCTAACGTCCACATAATTAAGTGTCCATTTTAAGCACAGCCAGGGACTAAAAGCTCGAGAACTTCCCACAAGGTACTTTATTTTTCAAAATTCATTAATATACTCCCTGCCCAACTATCAGAACTGTACATTTCATTTAATATAATTGGCACCAAACGCAAAGAAGATTCAGCTCAAGTGTTTTCTGTCAGTCTTCTGTTCTGCTTTCAGACAAAAAGGACAGAGCATGGGTGATTTTAGTTCAGGTTTCGTTTATTCAAAAAAACATTTCCTGACAGGCTTAATTTGCATTTCCTAGCAAGCAAAACCAAAGAATTTCAGCAAAAATGGGAAGAAATACACAAGCGTTACTCCAAAAGTAATGCCACCTATTTTATAATGTTGGCCCACAATGGAACAGGCAGATTTTGGTAGGATAGCAGTAGACGCTGAACTTTCCCACCAGTATTCCATTGCATTTTGCAGCTGTGTGACAGATGACAGCAGAGGGCAGTCTGACAAAATGGCATTTGACATAGGGGAGCATATAAAGCCAAGGTGTGAGACTGAATTCCTCCATGCTCAAAAAAAAATGGCATCCACTGACATTCATTGACATTTGCTGAACATTTATGGAGACCACACAGTGGATGTGAGCACAGTGAGGAAGTGGGTGATGCATTTCTCCAGTGGCAACAGCAACATCAGTACCTCCTCTGGTGCAGATTTTTACAAGCAGAGCATGCAGATTTTTATTCAACACGGGCAAAAATGTATATATAATGTTGGTGGCTATGATGAAAAATAGTGTTTTGTAGTTGAGAATTTGCTCTAACAAATAATGTTACTGTGCTCTTTATATCTGTTGCAGTATCTGTGGAAATAAATAGGAGGTATTACCTTCAGAGCGACCTACTTTCATATGGAAATGTATGTGAAGAAATACACATTCTTTACAGAAAGGGTTGTTAAGCACTGGAATAGGCTCCCCAGGGAAGTGGTTGAGTCACCACTCCTGAGTGTGTTTAAAAACTGTTTGGATGTGGTGCTCAGGGACATGATTTAGTGGAGGGTTGTTAGAGTTGGGGTAGTATGGTTAGGTTGCAGTTGGAGGTCTTTTCCAACTGGAGCAATTCTATGATTCTATGATTCAGTCAGATTCAGGGAAGTCTTCTCAATTTTAAATCCCTTGGGTTGCTCACAGAAGCTGAGCTTAGAGTTGATTTAGCTCCCTTCAAGTTTCCTTGGAAAACATGCAAAAAATCTTGATTTGGATGGCTCTGCATTGCTTTTTGGCATTTAAGCAAACAATATTTCCATACTGTCACTCACACGTAGCACAATGTGATGTGACACCTTGCTTCATCAGCATGCCTGGTGACGTCAGTATTCTCTTCCCACAATCCAGAGAGACTGTGGCTTGGATAACATCTTTGAGAAAAGTAGTATTACTCTGTGTGGGAGAGGAGGCTGGAATCAGTGTGTTGAGCCTGCAGAAGAGATTTCTGGAATAATCTTGAGGGGATTAACTTTATCCTTATGAGGAAATTGTTTTCTGCTTTAAAGCACTGATTAAGTTACAATAGGTGTCATAGGGCCAGGTAAATTTGTTGTATCTTCCTGTGGCTTACCCAATGGTGAACTACCAATGAGATTCTACTTGTATAGTACTTTAAATATAAACTCATTATGCTCTGTTGTTTTTGTTTTGTTGTTGTTATTGTTTTTTGTTTTGTTTTGTTTTTTGTTTTTTTTTTTTACATAGTGTACCTTCATTAAGTCCCAAATGAATGCTTCAATCTAGCCTATTCAGACCTACCTGAGAAAGTCTCAGTATTTCTTTTTTCTCAACCCAACAATCATTTAGTGCACACATCTAGATGCTGTAGTAAATTCTAACTGAGTCATTGTAAGGTAATCGTTACACATTCAAATGAAAATTTCTTAGTAGGTTCATCCTAGGGAAATAATAAGTACTACCACACTGGAATTTGTTAGTTTCAATTAAAAAAAATGAAAACAAAAACAAAAACACGAAAACAGGTGAATGAATACTTATTGCAAGAGACAGATAAAATTAATGAAGCTCTGAAAACTAATTTCTTGTTCAGCAGTAGAATAATTGGAAGACTGAAGTTGCTCCTGAGAAGGTTGTTTGCAGGTTCTTCTGACTGTAAATAGACTTTCATGCAAAACTCCTTGCAGAGCTAGGTATTTTGCTGCATAGAGATGGATAGGCTTCCTACCAATAGAGATGTGAATTAGTCACTGGAAAATACATCAATAAATAACAGAATGATTGATATAATCACCTGAAAGTGGATGGCTATTCTTAAATGATCACAGCGTTAGAAACTTCAAAGGTACACTACTTCTGCATCTGTATCTTTGTGTAGGGCTTACAAAACATGTATTATAAGACTTCCAGGGTCATTGAACACCTTCTGACAGACAGTCTATATAATCTAGAGCATTCCTAGTAGGCCAGAAAGCATTATTATACAAGAAAAACATGCTGTGCTTCTGCATCATTCTACAGGAACAAAACACATGTACAACAAGAAATAAGTTCTACAAAGTCAGAAGAAACATTCTGGGACTTATTTAGAAATCTCTCCATTTAAAAATGTTGTGCAGTTCAGGCTAACACAGGTCCACTAGACATATTCATCTGTCTTTCATCTCTGGAACTTACAATTTTCTGCTTTGGCACACCCACCATCTCCCAGCTGTGTTATTACAGGCTGTCTAGTATAAAAGCTAGGAAACCAAGTCAGTTGTACAGAATACATTCAAAGGAAACTGTTTCTTCTCATTTTTAGAGTGGTGATATTTGGCCTCTAATATATTCTCAACGTCTACTTCTAGGCAATTGGCTTAACAGCTAACTCCAGAAGATTCAGATTTTCCTATGTAATCACTGTGGACAGACAGAAGTTTCTCCAGTGACAGTGCAAGACAAAATCTGAACTCCAGTGTTGCCTTGCTCTGTGGAAGAAAGGCTATCTCTGTGTCATACAAGTAACCTGCTGTCTTCTCTAGACCTCAAATCCCTGATTGTGGAGTAGGAAAAATATTCCCTTTCCTCACAAAGTTATTGTGCAAAATAGACTCAGAGTTGCCCATGAACAGTCTTGGTAGGAACACTGAAATATACCTAATGAAGTCTCTTTCTCTTACACATTGTTTATATTTGCTCTTCAACATCTAAAATAAATAATTATTGGACATTAATTGTGTTATGATTTTAGGAACTGTTCTGCTTAATTCAGACTTTCTGTTTTCTTCTGAAGAAAGAATATTGAAGGATGAAATGTTTTTTCCTTGCAAAGAACTGGAGGTTTTAGAAGCAAGAAGAAGAAAAAAACATTACTGAATCATTTCAGGTTCCCGGATCATATCTTTCTTTGTGCAAAGCAGACAAGAACTACAAGAATGGATAAAGTAGTTCATCCATATGAGCCAGAAGGTGAAATTGATTTCATAATAAGTGTGAAAGAAGAAGATTATGCTCACCAGGTTGTTGAGAACAAGAAAGTGCAGATGTGGGTATTATTGAGTGAGTTCAGTAAGTAAGTGGTTTTCACTGGAAATTCAGGCAGAGACTGGCTCTTCAGATGTTGATGATGTAGTACTCTGATTTCTGTCCTAAAATATCTTTCAGATAAAGAGCATGCATCCTATTACTTCTCTTCTAATCCTGAAACCTTCTTTATCCCTCTACATTCATATGCTTGTGAATAGCCTTATTGTTTATAGTAAGTGGAGTCTCACCTCATACAAATTTGTCACAAGATAAGGCCTCCTTTGCTTAAGGAATATTCTTTTTCTTTTGGTTTTTAACTTTCTTTGTGGTTTTTAACACAGTAGTACAAGGCTGGTGAAATCCATTCTTTAAATTTATTTTTTTTTTGACATTGACTTCAAGCAGATGGAGCAAGGCTGCAGTTTGGATATTTGTAAACTGAAGAGGTTCATGGTCTTCACACAGAGTATGAAAGAAATCAACTATATAGCAAGTTGACATTTTAAAAATGACTATAAAAAAGCAAATTTCATTTCTTTGGTATGAAGTCTATGCTGAAAAGGTGGTTAGTGATGATCCAAACAATATCTTTATTTTTGGCCATGCAGTTTGTATTCAGTCTACATCAATTCTCTTCTTCTGAAAAAGAAGAATATTCAAGCATTCCTCCTTTAAATGGCCTTCACAGAAAAAAAAAAAGCTTATCTGCACAATGAATTGCTTAGACTGAGTGACAAGTTTTAAAGGCTGGGCACAGCACCTTTCCATTCATTTGTCTAGCACAATTCTTTTTACCAGAACCCTCCAGGCTCCCTTCACGCTCTGTGAGGGGGAGATAACAAACAGAGTAAATTGTTATAAAAAATGTTTTCTATTTAACAAACCTCTCTGTTGTTAACCTCATAAATGAGTGAGACAGGATTACCCTATAGGTGGTGAAATAGCCATTAAGCTGATAAACCAAACTTCAGTAGGAAGTTTCATTTTTTTTTTGTCAGCTGCCCAGGTCAGAGGGGAAGCAGGTGATTTTTAACTTGGAGGTGGATTCTCTTATCTGCTCCCCACCACTCCCTGCTCTTGCTGCAGGTAATACAAAAAGTAGGAGGTGGGCTTGGGTGTTTCTTAAAGTCAGTTCATAAAGCTGCTCTAATGTATTTTTGTGCATTTGAAGAAAACTTTGGAGTTCTGTATGTCAGTCTAAAATGATCGTGAGCAGAAGTGAAGAAATTCTATGAATGTAAACCTAAGTCACAGAGTCCCTTCTCTCAAGTTTCTTTGGAAAAAGAACCTATGAAAAATAAGCTAAATACTATGTCACAAAGGCATTCAGCTACTGCAAATGCTTTTATTTGCATATCCATATGCATATGCACTTATCTATATGCATAAATTGAATAAATAGCTTATCCACTGAAGTTAGGTACAGCACTTTTCATTTGATCTGTTGTTTTCTTTACTGCTTTGAATGCCTGCAGGACTTGTTGCTAGAACTCTGACAGCTGTCTTGCCAAGGAAGACACCTTTGCTCCTTACTCCCTCTGGGAGGTAGTTATTCTTAATTCAAATCAGATTAAAAAAAACAGTGGTGACTTGCTTAAAAAAAAAGTAGCTATTAATCATTGTCAGGAAGAAAATATCCTTTGAAGACATCTAATCCTTTAGGTTACAGAATACACGTTTTATTTAGCTATTATGTGTTTGGAGCTCTATAATGTATTCTTCTTTGAGCGTATCATTGCTGTGTCACCTCCAGGCACCAGGGACTGCAAGTGGGGATTTGGCTCAATTTGTAGTTCAGGCAACTGCAGAGGTGAAGCCATCATAAATCACAACAAACCATATACGATGTCTGAAGTCTACAGAGTGCAATATTTTCCTTCTTTCCCACGTAAATATCAACTGACATAAGATTAGCTAGTGTAGAGCTGAGTGAATAATTTATAATGAACAATTAGTCTAACTGTGTCTGCTTCCGTTATGAGCTTATTATGAAGGTCAGAGATTGGATGTCTGAAATGATTTGTGTATTTCTTCAAAACAAGTTTTCCTCGTGAATATCTTGTGAGTAATTCATTGTGAATAGCAGAACTTCAGCCTTGATGATGGTTGCTAAGTTTTGTAAGTCACTGGTATTGTTTGTGCTTTACTAATTCCACTGTTTGCAAGTCCAGACAAAACACTGTAGGTTTAAATTATTAGAACTGAAAATATCATAGCAATGTAATAAAAGCTGGCAAATATTAATAGAAACATAGAATGGCCTGGGTTGAAAAGGACCACAAAGACCATCTAGTTCCAAACCCCCTGCTATGTGCAGGGTCACCAAGCACCAGACCAGGCTGCCCAGAGCCACATCCACCCTGGCCTTGAATGCCTCCAGGGATGGGGCATCCACAGCCTCCTTGGGCAACCTGTTCCAGTGTGTCACCAACCTCTGTGTGAGAAACTTCCTCCTAATATCTAACCTAAACCTCTCCTGTCTCAGTTTAAAACCATTCCCCTTTGTCCTATCACTATCCGCTCTCGTACAGCCATTCCCCTTCCTGTTTATTCTCCTGTGAGATTGATTGAGCATGCCTGGTTGACTGCACAAGCTTACTTGTGAAAAGCAGAATCTGAGTACGCTGAAATTTTATATCTGAGCCTCTATGTAGAACCTTAACCATTGGCTTACACATTTTTTTTCCCCTGTGGCTTTTAAAAATGGCCATCTTTCCTTATTATTTGAATGTTGACTGGGTATTCACTGTTTCAAATTTTCTCTCTGGGTAATGATAATCATACTCATGATTAAGGATCTTTGTTGGCATTTGAGTTTCTTCCCTCTGTGTAATGCGTCAAATCCATGACAGCAAGACTTTCACTCTAAGAGTTTTGATGAATCCACAAGCCATTAAAGTCAGCTATATACTTGCATAGCTGAGAACATATCACAATAAGGAAATTTTTCAGCTCACATTTGTGCTTTGGGCACCCAATATCCATGGTTCTTTTTGCCTTCATCTGTGCTTTTTTTCCTTCATGTAGAAATCAAGATTTTTTATGTTCCATGTGTTTTGTAATGATCAATTAACATTTGTGAATCCCAACATAAGGGACATCAATATGCCCAGGAGGAAAATAATCATTCCATCTTCAAAATGAAGTCCAAATTATTTTTCAATTAAAAAGGCATGCACCAAACATTGCATCATGAGAATAAAACTAAAATTTGAACAGCTGCTGTTTGAGTGCTGTATGTCCTTTCAAGTGGGCTATCTGATCATGGAATTAAAAGCAGGATTGTAGCATGTGAACACCAAATAAATAAGTGATTTTGCAACCTGAATCATGTTCCTTTGGCTTATCCACACTCTGTGTGAAGGATGTTGCCCACATGCTCAAAAGGGGTTAATTAGTATAAAGAAGTGAAGAAGGGAGATGTCCTGGTCAAGCAAAAATGAAACTTGTGTTAACTGGTTAATGTTTTATGGGACTTGAGAGTCATGTGAGCGAGGGCTGCTGAGACTCAGTATTTCACTTGAAAAAAATATAGCATTTAGCAGTTTCAAACATGTCCTTCTTTGCTTTGGTCACACAGCTGTAGCATTTCTAAAAAGATGTAAAATACTGAGATGGAATAGAAAGACAATTCACAGCTCCTCACATATAAGGATTTTTTTGAAATAAACATAAAATTTCATGGCATCAGCTGTTCTATCTAGCCCATACCTGATGATATCAAATAGATTTCCTTCCACTCTTTTTAATTGCCTTTTTGGTTTTTTTTTTTTTGGTTTTTTTTTTTTTTCTGAAACAGTTATTTTGATTCTTTTTTATTAATAGTTACATATCTTTCCTCTAGATCACTACTCTAATCACATCTATCTTCCCAGATGTTTTTTATATCTTTGAAGCATATATCTTAAAGATATATACTTAAGAAATGCTGTTCCAGTCTTTACAAAAAATCAGTGACTCTCCATATGGTATTCAGGAAGTCTCTGAAATGAATCATGTTATGTGATTAATATTCTATATTTCAGTTGCCTTGCTGTCTGTACAGAGTTTCCAAACCTACTATTGTTGTGAGGTCACTAACATTTCAGATTGCCTTTGCTTTTCTAGTGTTGCTGTACTTTGAGGTCACTAAACATTTGAAACAGGGAGTTTATTGATAATTTGTGCTTACAGCCTGCAAACATTGCTTTTTCTCCCTTATAGAAGAAAAATATTTTCTATTTATTAGTAGTAGTAAAGCCATTTGTGGGCTGACTAACTAATCATCAGTCATAAAGGCATCCAGACAAATAGTGGTAAAAAAAATTTGCAAATAAGGAGTCCCAGGGTGTCTCTGCAAGATCTACAAGAGTAATAGATAATAGATAATAGATCATGCTCTGAACGAATATTCCATCTTACTATTGGAATTTATCCCAACTGGAATAATCATGTACTCAAGGCAGAAGTGCGTTACATTTCCACTTGTGCTTATCCACCTTACTGAGATAAGTGACTTTTCCACTCCACAAAGAAACATTTGGACAATACTCTCAGACATAGGGTTTGGTTTTGAGTGTTCCTGTGAACAGCCAGAAGTTGAATTCAATGATTTCTGTGGTTCCCTTCTAATATGAAATATTCTATGGCTCTGATTCGCCTGAGGTTCTCTCTGAGGTTCTTCACCTCAGTTTAGTTGGTTTGAACTTTGCCTAAAGTTGGTGTATCCAAATCCACAAAGACAGGTGATTCTCTGCCTCTTAATTCATCTGCCTCTTAATTTATTGTGCATTTCCAAATTTCCCCTAGACATCTCCATTAAATGACTCATGCCTGTTAAGTGAGTCTTCCCTTGATACTTGAATGCGAAGAAAGGAGATCAATGAACTTTGGCAAAGGTATTAAAACTTTGCCATACTTACATTCATGAACAATTCTCTCTTCCTACATATGAACCAAAACATCAGACCACAATATTTTGCCATTTCATGCAGCAAACTTTTCTGCCATCAGACTGCAAAATAGGCAAAAACTACATTAGGCTGAACACTTGTAAACAACTACAATGTTCACCTTTACATTGAAAAACTGTGCATTTTGTTTGCAAGCTTTTCTTTTCTAACATGAAAAGCTGGAGAAGGACAACCACAAACCTGGAGCTAAATCTTATCTTGTTATGAAACAGTATATCCTAGTTCAGTCACTAGAGACCTCCCCCAACATTTGTCAGCTGAATAGCTGAATTTTGGGCACTCCCAGCTTCATCAAACTTCCCTTTATATCATTTTCTGTGCTTATATTGGATACTTCTTTGTCATTCTAGTGTGTAAGCCAGGTTGAGGCAAGTGCTCAGAGGCTGCTGTCAGTGACTTGTCTACCTCTGTCTTTTACAATGGTTGTAAGTGGATAATAATTATTTTAATTACTCAAGTTGACAGGCAATGCATTCTGCTAATCCAAATTGCATTAAGGTTCATTTGGTTAATCTTTTGTTGCTGGTGCTGTTTCACCTTGATACGCGTAACAGGCTTCAAAGTTTATACATGAGTTGTAGGGGCAGCAGTGCTGTGTTCTCCCAAGCAGGAGTTGGGTATAGCTGCTTCTGAATCTTCAAGGCATATGCTTATGTTGGTTTGTCTTAGAGAGATCATTTCCATTGGAAAGCTGGAATTCATTGCACTGATCTGTCTGATCTCTGCAAATGGTTCTGTCCCTGATTCTCCTTCACAGGAAGAAATGATTTTCAAGTGTTCTGCATATTAATATAATTTCTTGTGGCATTTCTTCACTACGTGTTGCAGATTTGTGAGCAGGGGATTGTTCGCGTATGCCAGCATTAATGAAGAGACAGTATAATCATCAGGGAGCCTCCTTTTCTTGTTCTCTTCTTACTAAGCCCCTCTTGGAAGGAACTCTTTAACAACAGTGAATATTATTTTTGTAGTACTTAATCTGTGAGAAGTCTGGTGGGTCTTGCTGAATGCTCATTTACATTGTTTTACTCAGTTGTACCTCAAAGCCAAGGGCTTACATCAGTGTAAGACATGGAAGAAGATACATAGGATTACTCAAGAGTGGCACTGGAGAAGTACACAGGGAGCAAGTGGTGCAGGACTCCCTGCGTTTTCAAATCTTCTCCCCTGAGATTCATTAAGGTGTCATCCTCGAAGGTTTTTGCTGATAAAGATATTTTGAAGTCAATAGGAGCCATATAACAGGAAACCAAGACAAGAACATGATTTGTAGCTTAGAGTAATTTCCATCTGCTTTGTCTTGAGTTCATGTTTTTCTCAGTTCAGTTAGATGTATCCACCTCTGCTGAATGCATAGATATGAAATGGTTTTAAATCTGCTCACCTTATTCACATTGCAAGGCCTCGGATTAGGATCTTGCCTTCATTTGGTGGTGACTGAAGGTATATACAAAATAATCATGCACAGTGCAATTGCTCACTACCCACTGATTGATGCCTGCACAGTTCCTGAGAAGCAGCTACCCATCTGATCAACTTCTCTCAGTTTTATAGTTTGTTTTTTTCTTCACACAATGTCATATAGTAGAAGATCCCTTTGGCCAGTTCAGATTAGCTGTCCTGGTTCTGTCCCCTCCCAGATACTTGAGCCCTGTCAGCCCCTCTTTGGCAGGACTGTACAAGAAGCTGAAAAACAAACATCCTTGGCTGTATACAGCATTTCTCAGCACAACCAAACATAGGTATGTTACCAACATCGCTTTTCTCTTAAAGCCAAAATAGCATCATACTAGAAGCTATGAATAAAATACCTCCGTACCAGCTGGAACCAGGACACTGCATCAGGGGAATTAACCTGTTTACATGGCTCTTGGTCCTAACTATGCAGGCTCATGTTCTGACTTAAGGCATTCTATTCCTGATTGGGCTACCAAGGTAAATCCTATATTACAGAATCATAGAATGGTTTGGGTTGGAAGGGAGCTTAAGATCAACTAGTTCCAATCCCCTGCTATAGGCAGGGACACCTCCTTCTAGGCCATGTTGCTCAAAGTCCATTCAGCCTGGCCTTGAATGCTTCCAGAAAGGGGGCATCCACAACCCCACCTGGCAACCTGTTCTGTTGTAACACCACCCTCACAGTATTTATTTCTAATATCTAGTCTAACTTTACCCTCTTCCAGTTTAAAACCTTTTCCCCTTTTTCAGCTGCTACCTACCCTTATAAAAAGTCCCTCCTCAGCTTTCCTGTAGGATCCCTTCAGGTATTGGAAGGTCTTTAATGTCCCCCAATGCTTTCTCTTGTCCAGGCTGAGAAACCTCTCAGCTCTCTGAGCCTGTCCTCACAGGGGAGATGCTCCAGCCCTCTGATCATCTTCATGGCCTTTCTCCGGACCTGCTCCAGCAACTCCATGTCCTTCTTGTGTTGGGGGTCCCAGATACATTAAGCATGACTTTTAGATATATATCCTTTTTATTTCTTTATAACTTGATAAATGCTCAGGTTTATGATTTCACAAACCTGGCAGGAAATGGAAGTTGTCAAGGGCTCACACATATTTCAGGAGCCCCCTATAACAGCAGCTGCTAGAGAGAAAATCAGAAAGTGAGTGCTGCATTTGACAGAATAAAAACCTTTCAGCTCCCTTCATAAAATATTCAGGAGAGCCTAATGGAGGTTTAAATTTACACATGCTTGCAAACACTTCAGCAGTGTCCACTGCATCCTGGCCAGCTGTATTACTGAGATAGCAAATGTCTCACACCTGGGCCTGTTCTGCTGACTTGCTGCACTTCATTCTCACTGTTCTTTCCCTCTGATTCAGGTAGACTCAGGCTCTCTTCTTTGGAATGCTGGAAACAGCAGTTCTGCGTTAATGCCAGTTCTTTCTGCTGGTGCAGTTGCTGATCTGTTCAGTTTCCCAAATCATGTGTCACTCTCACATTGTGTGATCTCATCCTTCCAAACATGTGCAGTATTTGTCTGCTGAGAGGTGAGCACAGGTAGGCAAGTGGCACCTGGGACAGTGCAACAGCTGGCAGCTGCTTCAGCTCCTGATACTGATAGTACAAACTCAGAAGGTAGTTTTAAGAAAATTTATGCTTAATAATGTCTTCAAGCAGCAAATCTGTTAGAGAATTAGGCAGAACAAACATACTTCTCCCAAACAGCAAGAATTGGAAATGAATCAAATGCAGTCAGCTTTGGAACTCAGATGATCCTCATCATGGAAATAACCAAGTGCTTCCCATCCTCTCCTAAACCAAACAAACACCAAACAAAAGCCTAACAAAGCTTAAAGGAATTAAGAAAACATAACTGGGGGGAAATATCGATGGTAGGTGGATGATCGGACTAGATGGTCTTGGAAGTCTTTTCCGAACTTGGTTAATCTATGATTCTGTGATTCCTGTCCTATAGGTGGGGAACATAGTAGATTAAATGTCAATTCCTCATGGCAATTGGCTTCAAAAAATCAGGCAGTAATAGCTGTTATTTTCACTAATACAACTTATTATCAAGCCCAGTATGTAGCAGAGGTACCAAGAAGAGAACATAATTAATGTGTAGACACCACACAAATTTATGCATGTAACTTTGTCTGTGAGCTTTGATGCATAGCAGGGAGCCAGAATAGATTGCTCCTTCTGGAGGGGCATCAGTAGTGAATACGTGATGGCATTTTCTGATATTAGTGCATGTTCAATGGCATCCACTGACATAATTTCATAGTTCCAGGCACTTTTGGTTTGTGTTTAGACTGAAGATTCAGACCCAGAAACAAACTCAGAATTCCCTTCTGACTGTAGTATATTTCTTGGATCAAGTACATCTTTTTTTGCTTGTTTTCTAGAAAGATAAAACAACCAAGCACCATTTGGGACTTTTATTCAAGCTACTTTTACAGCTATCAGGAGCTTTCTTGATGGTTACGTATTGATTTGTGTGATGTGAAGTGATAGCCTGCTGCGAGGAAACAGCACCATTCTTTCAATGAGAAGGATAATTTAATATTGATCTTTCACTCATAAAATGCAAGGATAATTCTTTCAGTAAAAACACCTTGCATCAGGGCTCCTGTGGCTTTCCCAGTTCAACTTGAATTTCTAAGCACTAAAGAAATCTCATTATTCAGAAGTGAAATAGCAGCTCCCTTGGCAAAAAGGTCACGGAAGTGTGAAATAGCCTTTATGCTGTATTCAGCAGTAGTTCTTGAATATAAGCATTACTCATCCATGGGGTTCATGATGTTTAAATGTCATTTACAGCAGTGATCCTTCTTTGACAGTCATTTTACTTTTTCCCTCTTTTGCCTTGAATAAAGCAAAGATTAAATGGTTTACAAGAACTATTACTTTGAAAGTCACATTTTATCCATGTGTCACTTGCAATTATGCAGGAATATGTCTTCTAATAGAATACTTAAGTTGGTGGGTTTGGAGGTTGGATTGAGTTTCAGCAATCCCAAAGTTTTTAAACACATCTCTGAGCTTTGAGGTTTTCTCCCTGATACCATGCCAGTTGTTTTGGCTTCCCATCCATCCCCACTTCCTCTCCAGCCTTATTCATTCATTTTTATTTTCTTTGGTTCTGTCATTCCTTCCCCTCAATTTCCCCTGCTTTGCCTTTTGTCCTCACTCACCTCATTCTGCAATTTGATCTTTTTTTTTTTTTTTTTTTTTTTTTTTTTTGCATTCCAGCAACATCCCACAGTTAGCTTGATCATTAAAATCAGAGGAGTTTAAAGATGCTTCTTTGATTTTTACTTTTTTTCCTCAGTCTAATTTTATTTAGGCTTGTTTTTAAAAAGAGAGTTTGTAGAAGAGGTATAAATAACATTAAGAAGCTAATTCCAAGGGTTTTAGTGCTGTGTTGTGGATTCTTTTCCCTCTGAAAAAAAAAGCGTTGCATAAGCATACGGAAAATCAGAAAGTGAGTGGATGGGGAATTCCTGAAAACACTAGAACCAAGGTATTTAATGGGAGGTTACTTCAAAGGAAAATACCATGGGGATCTCTGTAGCTGAGGAGGCATACATTGTACCTTTTGTTCTTACATGCTTGCAGTTCTGCGCAGAAAGGATTGCACCACTGCACCCTGGGAAATCCACAAGCTGGTGGCCTTTCAGAGATCCCTGAAGGGAAGAGGAAAGAGCATTTTACTGGAGCAGAGAGCTATTTGTGGACCATGCAGAAATATCTATTTAAAATAAATATATAATGGAGAGTTGCACCAAGGTGAGGAAGAAGGGCCCGGAAAAGTAGACAGCATGAGTAGAACTGAAATAAACCATGGAAGTAAAGCTATGGGGTTCAATGGCAATAGAATTGGTCAGAGATCATGATCAGAAATTTAAATTTTATGGAGATAAAGAAGTTG
Organism: Centrocercus urophasianus; assembly: GCF_019232065.1. Classification (NCBI taxonomy): domain Eukaryota; kingdom Metazoa; phylum Chordata; class Aves; order Galliformes; family Phasianidae; genus Centrocercus; species Centrocercus urophasianus. Next base: position 4,908,147 of record NW_024885088.1, on the reverse strand, counting down.
CATAAAGAACCTTGTCCTTCACTATGTGGCAGCCTTGTAATCACATTGCCTAAGCAATGTGGGGGAAAATGGAGGGGGAAAACATTGAGAAATAGTATGTAATTAATATGAAAATTCTATAGTGAATCTGTAATACAAAATACAATTGTACCATTGCGCAGAGCAGTATCACAGGCTAAAGGTCTGTACCCAGAGAAATGACACTTATTAAAGGAGCGGAGTCCAAAGATGGGTCTTCCTTTGGCTTAAAGCTTTGAGAAGGAAGTTTTCTCTCTTTCTATGTTGGACTGACCTACCTCTTAAGCCATGAACTTAAAGATGTGTCTGCAGTGGTCCCTGCCTTGTGCCAGCTCATCAGAACACGTGGGCAGCTGAATCTAGCGAGCGCACGCAGCTTATCCTTCTGTGGTGCGTCTCATCTGATGGGAATGCATTCATTTATGCATTCCAACTACATCCAAGAAGATCATGATTGTATTTTTAGGCAAAGAATAAATAACGAAGAAGAGCGTGTACGTATCAGAGGATGCTGTGGTATAGCAATTGAGAAGGGCACTGAGAAAATGCTGGAGGCTTAACCAGATCCTGTATACCAAATTCACTTTCTGTTTCTAGCAGAGACATCTCAGTGGCTTCACATCCCTCCTTCTCCCTGCCACCACACTCACATGAACACACACACACACAGGCTCCTTTTGTCTTGCTCTTCCAGGCACTCTCTTATTTATGCTGGCCAGAAGTGAAACAATTCTCCACACTGCAAAACTCCTCAGTACACTGCCTAACAGTTTTAACTTTATGCCTTTCAGTTCTGTTCACTGAAGTGTGAATGAATGCTCATGAGTTAAAAGATGTGTTTCTGGTAAGGGTTAAGACATACTCAGGGGGAGATGTTGAGTTGCTAGTAATTTGTTATCAGTTTCCCGCTATGAAAAGGTATTTTTTCCAGTAGGAGATAATGCAGTGATACCCCTGTCTGCCTGCTCCTGCCTGCAGGCTCCAAGTGGAGTCTATGGCTTTGTGTTTGGGAAAAACGTTGGCAGGCTTGAAAGCCACAAATAAGGTCACAGCAGTTTTCCCCGTGGGACATTGAGGCTGAACTGGGAAACGATATACAGATGTCTTCCAGGAGGAGAAGAAAAAATTGCCTCAAGGATAAAGTTTGAATCCACTGTCTCCAAACAGGGTCTAAGCCTAGGAGACAGTTTGTTCTCTGACCTGATACAGAAAAAAAATAAAAAATAAAAAAATAAAATTATTTAAGCGATGGGCTTTTTCTGGGTAAAATTTGTCTTCCATGCTTTCATGCTTTTTCTGCTTTTCTTATTTATAGTGCCAGGCAAGGCCTTCCATGAGCTCCACTAGTGTAGTGATGAACTAGGTCATCTCTTGAGATTTATTTTAAGCTCTGTCCAATTTCTATTGTGAATATTGTATTTATGATTTTACAGCACAAGCGCTTAACTACTGATGGATAGAAGCATTGTCTGTGTTCAGTTTTATTTTATATGGTAGTGCTCTTAAACCACAAGGAGGTGATTTATTACATAACCAGATTTCTGGCTGATACTGGTCTTTTTGTGTAAGAAGGATCTAAACGTCTTTTGTCTTTTATAGTAGCTAACAAGGAATAGACATGCCACAGACAATGCAAAACTCAGGTTGTGCAGCTGTGGACATGATGCTGACAAACTCCATTCCTCAGTTAGTGGCGATCTCTGACAGGTTTCATGAGTTGGACAGTGACAATAAATGAAAAAAATGCCTGAAAAATGTTTCCCATAATTGCCACCTGCAATCCCAGAGAGCGGAGGAGGAATGAAGCTGCAAACAGCAAGAAAGATTTGTCAGGCTGTGCAAGATCAGAGCACTGATTCAGCCTTGATTGGACTCCCCACCGATGTCCCTTATGTCAGGTTAACCTCTCACTTTCAGCAATGACATCTGTTCCTCATCTACTCATTTCATGGAACATACTGTGGTTTCCATTTTGTCTGCTAGTTTTCCTTCTTCTGATTACTTTGGAGCAAAGCTGGTGGAGTGGTTTTTATATCAATTATGTTTAATGCAAAATGAATGCTTGCTTTGAGATAGGGCATGCGATAAGACTTTGTACATTCCATAAAACCTACGAACAACACTCAAGATGAAATGAAAACAACAGACCTAACAGAGAGGTTTACATAAGGCCTAGGCAGAGGAAAGAACAGGCCATGCCCGGGGATGGAAACTCCCAGGGCTGCGGTCAGGTCTGTTTCATATGAGGATGATGTAGTGAAATACTCATAGGTCTGTACTACATGCGGGTGAAATGCAGCTGATAGGAATTTGTACCTGTGTGTATAAATGTGTCTGTCTGCCTGCCACTGCAAGTCTGTGTCAGTTAGTCTGGTAAGTTTAACAGATTGATTTTTGAATTTAGGCCTGCTGTTTTCAGTTTGGATAAGTGTCTATTTCCAAAGGAAATTTTGGTGATTTTTCTTTCCTTCTCTCCTATGGATATTAGTAATGCAATGCTTCACTTCTGCTTGTACACAGAAATGTCTGCACAAAAACAGATCCTACAATTCTTAAGCAACACTGATGGGGAAGGAACTTTAATGTTGCTACAAATGATGCTCACAGAAAAGCATTATGCACCTTCTGGTAGGGATGGTGTGTTTCTTAGCCTACCTAGGTAATTATTTGCTAAAAAAACTGTTTTGCTTGGATAGCATATAGTCACATCCTTGAGACAGAAACCTTCACTGCCTCTTGTCTCTGCTTTTTTCTGTCTTTCCAAATTGTAACGATGAACTAGAACTTCTATGAGAAGTTATAGGCTTGATTTATAAGCAGCCCTGAGGAGAAGGATTTGGGGATGTCGGCTGATGAAAGATTCAACATGAACTGACAGTGTGCACTTGTAGCCCAGAAGGCCTTGTAAGTATCCTGGGTTGCATCAAAAAAAGTGTGACCAGCAGGTTGAGGGAGGGAATTCTGCACCTCTACTCTGTTCTCGTGAGACTCCACCTGGAGTACTGCATCCAGTTCTTGGTCCTGAAAACAAGAAGGACATGGAGCTGCTGGAGCAGGTCCAGAGGAGGGCCATGAAGATGACCAGAGGGCTGGAGCTTCTCCAATATGAGGGAAGGCTGGGAGAGCTGGGGCTCTTCAGCCTGGAGATGAGAAGGCATTGGGTGACATTATAGTAGCCTTCCAGTACCTGCAGAGGACCTACAGGAAAGCTGGGGAGGGACTTTTGACAAGGGCATTTAGCCAAAGGATGAGGGGAAATAAGGATGAGGGTTTTAAACTGGAAGAGGTTAACTTTAGACTAGATATTAGGAAGAATTTTTTTCCTGTGAGGGTGGTGAGACACTGGAACAGGTTGCCCAGTGAGGTGTGAATGCCCCTTCCCAAAAGCACTCAAGACCAGTCTGGATGGATCTTTGAGCAACCTGGTCTAGAGGGAGGTGTCCCTGTCTATAGCTGGGAGTTGGAACTAGGTGATCTCAAAGGTCTCTTCCAATCCAAGCCATTCTATGATTCTATAAGCTTTAGAATTGTTTCACGGAAATCAGTCATGAATTATGCAGAAGATAAGACTAGCTGATACCACATATTACACTGCTTCCTTAAATGTGCTTGATTATCCAATTGAAATCTTGCATTTTTATACAGAATTACTAGCTTCAAGGAAAAAATAATTAAAAAAAGAGGGTATTACTTTAAGTACTATTTGACGTACAATGCTTGCAGTGCTCTAAATTTAATTCTAGTGTTGATTCTAGCTAAGGTCATTTGACCTCTTTATTCTGGCATCCCCGTTGCACAATGTACATTATTTATGTTCCTAGCTGCATGGGACAGCAGTCTCATCTGATGCCACGTATATTCTTAGTACTTAATGAGCAATAAAAACAATTCTACCTTGAAGGAGAAAAGAACCATATGAGCAAGGTAAGAGACTTAATAATAAGGAAAATCTTATATCTGAAATAAACCTGAAGCTGCTTTCTTGTGCAGGAAGATCCATAAAAAGCAAGAAAATCATAAAGTAGGTAATTGTGTGATTTCCATATAGACTATTTCAGCATTCTTTCCCCTTACATCCAATTTCTTCTCTATTTTATTTTAGGTTCCTATTGCTAGAAACCTTTCCTATTCAGGGAGCTTTAGCATTACAAAAGCAGAGACTTTAAACTGATAAATCTTTCTTAATTTTGCTCTGGAATAGGAGGGTATTTTAAAAAATTGTATATGTTTTAAATCACCCAGGCCACACAACTGATTCTTAAAGTGAGGGAGTCACTCTAAGAATTGTCATTACTATGTCATATGAAAAGTACTCTGCAAACTTTAACTAATCCTCACAACTTCCAACACAGAAGAGTTTAACTCCTGTTAGAAGGTAGGAGGACTGTGGTCCACAGCAGGAATTTACTCAAGTCAAAGAGAATAGATGGAACTGAAGCTATAATTAGTGTCTGTGATCAGCTAGCGCTGCTCTCTGTGGTGCCTTGGTACACTTTTGCCAGCAGTTGATCTCAGAATGCATATGAGATGTTTATACAAAGGGATAATTCTGATGCCAGTCAGATCTCCAGTTACCTGTGAAATAAACAAGTGACTAAGTATCAACATAGAAAACTGAGACTGCTTCAGCTGGCTAATAGTGCAAGAAATGCAAGAAAGTTTCAGTCAAGAATGAAAACTCTGTTTTCATGACATTCATGTATTTTGACTGCTGGCCTTCAGATTTATAGCATAAGAAAATCTTGGCTATACTGACAAATATTTGGAATAAATTTATTTGAAATCAATGATTTCTCATTATTGTTTATGTTTAGGAATGCCCCATTATCACCTATATCCAGAGTGTTTTATTATTCTGAATGTCTTGAATCTTCAGCTTGCTCCAAGATGCTGTTTCATTTCAATACAGCTTTTCTAGTATTTTCTAGAATTTTCTAGAATAGAATTACAGAAAGAAAGCACATGAGTCTTGCAGTATTTTGATTCCCCTTGTCGATACATTAATAGATAAATAAATAATGCTATTAGATCAGTGCTAGTACTCCTGTAACTCAAATTATCTTTGGTGCTCTACAGCACCCCAATTAGTGAATACAAAAAGAAGTGCATTAACTAGGTATGCCATTATTCTGTCGATCTTAAGTCCCTTTTATGTAGAATTCTACTTCAAAGCACCCTTCTTGTTTGTTATGAGATCACTTACATAAGCAACTAGCAGATGTGACTAAAAATAACTGTTTTGTTATTCCTTCACATCTGCATCCTTTTCTACTGATAACCTCTTACTCCTACCGTCTTTGGGAGTTTTTCAAACTGATGATGTAGCTACCTTTGAAACTGTGGACACTTTTATCTTATTGACATTCATTTTTTTGCTCCATGTTCAGTTTTTCCTCATAGGATTACCAAGGTTAGAAAAGACCTCCAAGATAATCTAGTCCAACTGACAACTACATCCAACATTTCCTCCACTAAACCATGTCCCTTAACACCACATCTAAATGTTTCTTGAACACCTCCAGGGACAGTGGCTCAGCCACATCCCTGGGCAGCTCACATCTTATACACCTCTTTTTTTCAGTCAGCACCATTGCAATTTTTAAGATGTGAATAGGGACGTTGAGAGTAGGGCAAAACAGGTAGGGGGTGCAAAAATTTGGGCTTAAATCACTTCAGTGCTGGTGATGATTTTAAAAGTAAATGAAAATGGCCTTAGGGTAACTCAGAGCCAGATGTTCCATGCACAGAGCTTGTTCTCACAGACTAAGATCTTCTTGCCATAAAAACCAGCACTCTGGCTAAGTTGCCTCCTGCATCAGCACTGGACTGGAATCCTAACTTCCTGTTGGGAACACAGGGAATTTGATTTCTTCATATGGGACTACAAACCCTGATGGGCACCATATTTTCTAATTTATGCTACAGAAGAACAAGCTCTGGTTCTCCTCCTAATAAACAGCCTCATTTTGTTGAGTCTGATATGAAACAGCACTAAAATAAAGGCAAAACATCTATTCCGTTAAACTAGGTCTTTCAACTTCTTCCAAGACAGCACCAGAGAAAAATTAAACTTTACAAATGCAGGTATGTCTTTGAAGTATGCACTGGGATTGAAGTGTAATCATGTCTTTCAGTGTGTTACCTTGGTTTATTTGTTTGTTCTTGAATACTGACATTGAGATGCAAACCTAATAGGAAAAGTAATTGCTAACAGAATGAAATACTGCAAATACCACCTGTTCCTCCTTTAAATACTCACCCTTAATATGGGACACTTTATAGCAGTCAGGTTATCTAGAAATACTGCACAGTCTGAGTTAATTATCTGCAAGGGCCTCTACTGTAAATAGGTGTCAGGCATCTCAAAGCACTCCCAAGAATTACTCATGTCAGAGGTGTGAAATTCAGTATTCCTTGGAGCACTTGCAGAATGCCCCAACAAAAGCAGTTGTATCTACTTACAGCAACCTGTCATTGGCTCCAGCAACAATTTTGCAAGAATAAACAAGCTTGAGAAAAAGCAGCCCTATGTAAGACAAAAAATTTGCAATGGAATTAATGTTGTGAATAGCACTGCAGAATTCCGATATAATAAATCATTCAAGTTCTTTGGGTGGAGAAAATGAAACATGAAAGTCTTTCCGTTGGGAATTAATGCTGGTTAATTGTGATTTCCAGCCGCATGACTAGCCTCTGCCTGTCAGTTGCAATACTTTGCCCAACATCGTGTGTAAAAGCTCTTAACTGAATGCAAATGAGCATAGCTTGAATTAAGCCAGAACTTAGAGATTGACTTGGATAGCTCTTTCAAATGCATTTTTAAAACTAGATGCAAGCAGTGTTTGCACAAGAAACAAAAGCCATGATGTCAAAAAACACAATCGAATTAATATTGTCTTTTGGAAAGCCAAACATCCCAAACAGTCCACGGTCTTATCGGGCTGGGTGTCACGCAGGAAAAGAGAGACTCTGCCTTGGGTAGAATTCAAGCTAAAGAGACAAGCTAGAAAATGAAACAGAGAAAAGGGAGAAAGAAATAAGATAAGTGACTAATCCAGAGAGCTCCAAGGGAGTCAATAACAGAGCCCCAGTATAATTTCAGTCCTAATTTGCAAACCAGGCTTGCAAACTACTGAAGAGCCTACTTTTATTGTATTACATAATACTAAACTGTCTTAGATCCCTTTTGTGTTTGGGTTTTTTTTTTTCACTGCTAGACGAGGCTTTACTTTTATTACGCCCCAAAATGTTCCAAATGAAGGCTTTCAATTAAGTCTGAAACTTGTGGGAAAACTTCCTTAGTGGTGGCAGTTATGCTGAGGTGTTAGTCCAGTTAACATTTAAAAGCAAATCCAAAAGAAATTCTACTTTCTGTGCTCTGTTTGCAAATATTATTTCAGCACCGTGCTTATGCCTGGAAACTCTGGAGGGCATGGTGACCTTTTATGAGCTTCCCAGCCATATGCTTTTCTCCTTTGCTTTTGTCTTTGAGGCTACACAGATATTAATACGATGAACAAAGTTCAAAGTAAATCAAAATAATTGACAAGAGAAGGAGGTGGGAGTTCTCCTTTAACTAAATTCATTGCTCAGGGGCTGATATTTCCTTTTGAAGTGATGTTTTCCATCTCTCTTCCAAAGTGAATGATGCTCTGGGACTCAGAAATCATTTTCCTTAGTCTGTCAGTGATATGATCTATGACCCTGGTCAAATAGTTTTGACTCACTTTATAAATATATATACTAAACCTTTGTATTTGAAGGACAGAAGTGCTATATAAAAGCTAGACATTACTACGCTAGCTAGTTCCATTTCAGTAAATCAGATTATGCAGTAAATTCAGTAGGTTTCTCTTCCTGTGCATCTGCTAAGAATAATTGACCAAAATTTCTTCTGTACTGTCCAATACACTCAGTAACAAATCTTGGATGCACTTAAGTATAAGTGGTAACCAAACAAAGCATTTGCCGCTGTTTGCTATGGGATAACAGATTTCCTAACAAAGGAGAAAAACGGTCAGCGTAAACTTCAGCAGCATCGTAGGAGAAAACTCAGATGACATTCCCTTCCCAACAAGAGGCATGGCAATTTAATTAGTTTTTCTCCACAAATAGCCACGAATGTTTATGTTCCAGGGAATATCAGCTATTTATATTCCAGATCTTTTCCAGCTACTCTGATTCCACCTAGATCAATCCTGTAAGCTCATAAAGATACAAAAATTGGATTTTATCCTAATGCTAGAAAAGCATGTAGGTCATTAACTGTAATTTAGGCCTTGTAGGCTATTTGCTGGCTTTTCCAAATAAAAACAAATCTGTTTCTCCCTCTCAGAAAGAACTCCTTTACTTTGTTTTGCAGATCTGGGGAGTTGGGGGACAGTCAGTCTTTTTTTTAAGTGTTAGTATTTATGCAGGCGACAGAAACCAAAGGTGTTAACCCATAGAGATTTTTCCTTCCCTTTCTCAGTACACTTTTCAGAAAACAGAAATTTGCAATAGAGATCAGAAACAGTAAGCAATTATTTGTTACTGGTTTTGAAGACAGTCTGATACACAGGTACGTATCTGCATGCCTGGGATCTGCCCTGTATCCCTTGGTCCTGCAGGGAAAAACATGTGCTTGCTTGGTTTTTCTCCATCTGATTTTTTCCCAAGTCTGTCAGTAAGGCTCCTCAGGACTCTGGTAGGTGTTTCAAGATCTCCTCTGGTGAAAAATGGACACAGATACAGCTTCTAAGGAGGAATGGCTGCATATCTTACAATATTATGATTTTTTTTTTTCATTAAGCATTAGGAAATAAGAGCTGTCCTGTAGCTCAGGATGTTCTTTGATTTTGATGATTTTTATTTCCCAAGAAATCTCACTTATTCAGCTGCCTTTTAAAATGTTTTCATCTTATGTGTCAGAGCCACCCTTCTGTTTTTAATGGGATTATGTTCCCAAGGCATGCATAACTTACAAAAATGACAAACATACTTCAAAATTATTTAAGAGATGGGCGTAATAAAACTGTCCTACATGCTGAAAATATCTTCCCCCTGCCCCGGGAAGAAAACTGTCAGCAGTGTTTAGTACTACCACAGCGTCCATATAGACAGAGAACCTTGAGGTGCTTTGCTAATGCAGCTGTCAGTGGTTTTGCATGGTGTCTGTTTTGTGGCAATGGGTTTTTTTTGGTAGTATGCAGGAGGCAGGCAGTGGGATTCCTGCAAGTGGGTGTGGGTTAGAGATTGCTGTACCATTAGCTTCAGCTTTGTTATATGCATTTGTCAGAGCTTCAGCTTTCCCTTTTAAGGCTTGGGGCAGATGATGTGCTATTGCTGTGTACATTGGGGGAATATGAAAGCCATTTTTTTCTGTTTCCTGTTTCTAAGCTTCTCTAGATAAACAGACTTAAAACAATGAATGAGAAAAAAGAGGCACAGCACGCCTTGGTGCTCAGGCCTTCACATTTCCTAATGCTTGCAGGAGAAATTTCTCCCCAAAATAAAAGCAGTCACTAGCACAGAAACTACCATGAAATCTGTGGCAGAAACTGTCACAGTATGTTAAAAATTAATGCCATAAGCTAAATGATGATGATGCACATTGAGGGAACTAAGTGGTGAGTAGAATGACAGACATGAAGTATCAATTTCCTGATTATTTTTAATTACACTTAAGAGAAAACCAAGTCAATGTAGATGTACTCTGGAGTGTTGATGCCTTACCTCTTTTTTTTCATAACATCGTCTACCAGCCAGGCAGGTCTCCCCTTGAGTCACGTTGTCTTTCCAGCTTAATTTCTTTTATTGGTATTATTTATAAAGGTACTCACATCTTTGGAAAATTATTTGGGTCGGCTGGAATATGCTTTTGGTTGAACTGCTTTCCAAATTACAAAAGTCATAACAGAAGCGATCTAAAGCAGAAGCTTTGCTCACAGAAATGTCTTAAGTGATGAGGTGCCACAAATGCTGTTTAATGCCTCATTAGCAGGCGAGTAACATTTCATGGTAGACATAGTGTCTCCTGTTAGAGTTCAGCTATGAAATAAAGTGTTTCCTTTCATTTAATTTGTCAGCTTCTATGAAAACGTGAAGGATTAGGGTTCCAAATTCTGACGTTCACATCTTAAAAAAAAAAAAAGTCAAGTTTCATGGTCCATGGAAACACTATCCTCTATAGGTTTCTTTTTTAGTATGTTTCCCTTTTCAAGTAAACAAACACAGATTTTTTAATCTCTTGGCTGAATGCCTTCATTCAGCATCTAAAATCAAAGGGCGGAAATATCTGCTGGAATGTCTACCAGACAGCAATATTATTTCTGGGAGCTTAAACTTCATAAAGAATAGCCTCACAGCCAACTACAGAGTAAAAAATCATATCAGATCAATTCAGAATTTAACTATTCATCCAGCGACAATGGAAAAAGAGTAGCTACTTCCAACTCTATGCCAATATAAGGTACAGATCGAGCAAGATAAACATTTATGTTTACATTTAAAAAGCCTAAGGTTTACAGACATTGTGGTCGTATGTGTGCTGTTAGGATTAAGAGAGACAGTTACAAGAAGATCAATAGATAGTAGCCAAGTTGTATACTCAAAGCCAGAGGATTCTAGGGAAAGGAATGATTGTATTGCTATTTATTAGTGGCATAAAAATCACAAAATCTAGCCCTATTTCACTTTTCCATATGTGAGCGTGGGAGTGAAATTGGTTGCAGTAGACCCAGAGAGCATTTCATTAGCCCAGTGCACATCTAATTTCAGAGAGAATGAAGCTGTCTGCATTACCAGAAGTGTACACGATGAGAAGTCAAGAAAAAATAGTGTAGCAGCACCGTTTTTCTTCCCCTTCGCTGAATTCTGAAATTGGTTACTGTGATGTGGTTAAAGAGAAAATACATTGTGTGATACTCTTAAAAATAAAAGTGAAGAAAATTCCAAGCCCTACGATAAACCGCCGTATGTGGGAGCTCATTATGATCTCAGAACACACATGTAATGTTTTAATATAAGTGGTTCTAATGGTCTACTATTAAGGTGACCTTCACATTAACATTTTGTTCTCAGCTGCTGAACAACTTAAAAAAAATTAACTGCTTGGGCCAGCATTGTCAGCCTGGACTAAACATGTGGGGTGAAGAGGATGAGGAAGAAAGAGGAAGGGGCACAAAGTATCTCAGCCAAAACTAATCTGATTTATTTCCATGAAAAATGCTATTTCAGTCAAGGAATTTGAGTTTTTTCTTAGCCCAAGGTTTTGGAGCAAGTATGTCAAGTCTTTCTATGACAGATGATTACAAGCAACGATTGTAGATGTGACTTCTTTCACTGTGCAAGCACTGTTCCAGAAGCTCTGCTTCAGAAAATCTGGAGGTTCTGTGCCTGCAAGGCTTAACAAGACTTAGAGGAGCTCTGCTTCATGCACCCCATTCTCACTGACTATACAAAATAGTGGTGGGTATCTGGAAATGCGTCTCCAAACCACGGAGAAACATAAAGCAGATCTGTGTGATAGTTACACAAATGGCAGACATTTCTACTTGTTTTCTTCCCTACTTTTTCTGTGCAAGTATGTGCTCTGTGTCCCTCGTGGTGAAATCTGCAAAAGGAAGCTGCTAGGGCAGTGTCTGGGTCTGTCGTATTCTTTACTTTGCCAACACTTTGAGGCATGCAAGGCAGGGGCCATGTGCAGGACTTGTGCAGGACTTGCCACAGCTGTTCCCAAATTCTCATCTTGGGAGCTAGAATGTTTATTCTCAGTACACTTTTCTGTCAGGGGGCTGAGGACTATAATAGCTTTTAAAGCCACTCAGAGGCTTTAATGGATTTAATTGCTTTATCCAGGCCCATGGGCCCAACTTTAGGTTGTATATCAGGAAAACTTCTTTACAGGAAGTGTTGATAAGCACTGGAATAGGCTCCTCAGGGAGGTGGTTGAGCCCCCATTCCTGGATGTGTTTAAAAATTCTTTGGATGTGATGCTCAGGGACATGATTTAGTGGAAGGCTGTTAGTTAGGATAGTATGGTTAAGTCATGGTTGGACTCGATGATATTTAAGGTCTTTTCCAACCTGAGTGATCCTATGATTCTATGAGTGTTTCTGGTTGGAACATCAATCTTCAGGTTATAAACTGTTAGGATATGTCTGACATTTTTTTTCCTCTTTCTCAGTGTCATAGAAAGTAGTTTGGGAGGATCATCAAAATTTATCCTCTAATTTTTCCTATTTAAACTACAAAGAACAGCAGGGAAATAAGTTATTTAGGCTACCAGGCAAGCCAGGAGGACATGCGGCTTCTTGTTAACATCTTCAGCTATACAGTTTGTAAACCTACCATATTATTAGATGCTGTAAGCAGCCTAGCAAGATGTTTTCCATCTTGGGAAATACTGAGTTCTTAGAGTAGACTTCACAGCTGAAACAATCCATATTGCATTTACACAAGCCGAGCATTTACAGTCAAAATGTCAGTAGCAGAAGCCTGGTCACTGTCTAACATAATGTAAACAAGCATTTGGTTGGAAATCTTAAGAACAGCATTGGCTTCTCTGGCTCCTACTCATTTCTTCCCTTCCGTATAATATTCAGTATCCTTTACTTGCAGCAGCTGTGTGCATGTGAATGGCGGACCGAGCATCTTAAAGTTATTTTCAACTGCATGCCATTCAGCTTCCATAAAAACAAACATAGTGGGAATGCCTGGCAAACTGTCATTTGAATCTGCTGACTTCAAATTTCAGTTCTTTATCCCCCACATAATAATTTACTGTTGTGTTATGCAAATTAGCTTCAGTTTTACCGTGCTTGTGTATGGTGTTCAAGAGTTCACTTTCTCAAAGTGATGGGCTGTTGATTGCCTATAGATTATCTTTTTAGCAGTACCTGTTAAATGGCCTTTGGGGTTCTGGAAATGGAGGTTCTTACAACAGGATTGGTCATGGTGAATAGAGACCTGTCGCACCAAAGTCTTCAAAAGTTAAATAAAAAGCACCCTGAGTGTTTAACTACTGTAGTCAAAAACAAACAAACCAAAGGAACCCAACATGTACTTTTTATCCTTTGAGGACAAGTACTTGATTGCTTTAGGGAACTGTAGGAATATCTATTAAATTTTTGAACACTGAATTTTACCTAGGAAGAAACCTCTGCTCTAAATGTTGGGTGGAGGGAGGGCCTGTTATCTCCTGCTGATATCAAATGTACTGGATAGCTCAGGGTACACAAGAGGTTCTTTGGGTCTAATATGAGTGCTCTGGGGCACCTTTCCATAGCCAGAGGCAGAGTTGTGGTGGCTTAACTGGAAGCTATGACACTTGGAATAACCAGCTTTATCCCAAGTAACTAGCTCCTTCTGTTTCTTTTGCTTTGTTGGCCAGACTATTTGCTACTTTACTAAGCCTATATTTCACTGGCATACATTAGACTTCATTTTATTAAATCACCCGCTACTGGGGAGCATGAATTAAACCAGAATCTTAAAAGCAGAAATGTAATTTGACTCACAGCAAGATGGAAAGCGATCTTAGTGTCTAGGCCCATTTGTTCCAGTGGGTAGAACATTACATGGCATAAACTTAAAATTCATTTCAAGCAATAGTATATAGTATGTATTCAACTAGACAAACTCCTGAAAATGAATTTAATTTTTTCATGAAATCCACAGTATGGAGACTGTTCATTCAAACTACTGCAGTTAAAGCTTGTCAAAGTTCCTTAAGATGTTGTCCAATGAAGCTTTATGGGAAGTTATGATGTTTTCATAAGCCATCTCCTATGGCGATCTTAACATTTTTTCTGAAGTTACTGTTTTCTGATTAGCATTTATAAGGAATTTTCTGACAGACTATGTCTTTATTCTGCCTGAAACTGTGATCATGTCAATCCACAAAATTGTCTTTTAGAAAAGAACAGAATTGTACTGATGTATTCGAGGGGGAGATTTCTGATTCATAATTGTTAAATGGTTCCAAAATGTGGAAATGAAAACTGTCAGAACTTTTATTTTTTTCTACTCTGGAATCTGAATGCTTTTGGGTTTCCCTCAAAACTGAAAAGGCAATCTTTGCAGGTCTGCTTCTGATGTACGTAGGTTGCTCTGAAAGTAATGCCTCCTATTTATTTCCCTGGAAAGTATAACTGACACAAAGAGCACAATAACACTACTTGATAGAATCATAGAATCGTATCATAGAATATCTATCATTTGATAGAGCAAATTCTCAGCTACAAAGTGCTATTTTTCAGCATAGTCACCACCATTAGCTATACATTTTCACCAGTGATGAACAAGAAGAGCCTGCATGCCATACTTGCAAAAATCTGCACGGCCATTTGAAATGTGGTTCGTCTTTCATGTCACTGTTGCCACTGCTGAAATGCACGATCCACTGCCTCACAGTGCTCACACCCACTTTTTGGTCTTCATAAAAACATGCAATAAGCATTAATGAATGGCAACGGGTGCCATGTTTTCCACTTGGAGAGGAATTCAACAACACACCTTTGCTTCATCCATGCTTCCATGTTAGACATTCTGTCAGGCTGCTCCTCTGCTGCCATCTGTTACCTGGCAACAAAATGTAATGGAATATTAGTGGAAAAGTTCAACCTCTACTGCCATATCACCAACATCTACCTCTGAAATTGTAAGTCAACATAATAACATAGGAGGTATTACTTTTGTAGCAGCTTTCACAAGGATCCCATAAACGTGAGGGTGAGCTGTTGGCTCTTAATTCAGAGGATGTTTCCCACTGGTATGGATCAGGCTAGAGTTTTGCTTCTAATCTGATTTTCAGCAGAATAGAATATTTGAGAGTATACTTTCTGCAGTATATTGGAATGTTGAGTTGCCTGGTTGTGTTGATAGACCTGACTATCATAACTAACAGCCTGATTTCCTCAAAATGAGTGTGCTCAATGATTGCACTTGAAGAAGATGATATCAGCAATAATATTTTGACATTCGTCTGTTTTTTTGGATCAGTTCCTTGACCTTGTTCACAACATGGCTGCTCAGAGTAGGGCAGATGCTCTGTTGTGCCAGGAACTACAAATGAGATGCACAGAGTGGGAATTCTGTAAGCATTGCCACAGAGTTTTTTTCTTTCTTAAATAAAAAACAGCTTTCAGTTTCACATGAATCTAGAAAACCATCTGGGGGATTGGATCTCCATCTCATGTGGAATAGTTACCAGCTATCACCAATCATTGGATTTTCTCCATTTTGTCTCTTTTAAGATATGAGACATAAGACTTGAGTTGAAGTGACTTATAAATAGCATTTAATTCCTGAGTAACTTTGAGGATATCTGCAGTATGCAATTTACATGGTTCTCATGTATTTGAACAATAATACTTCATAATTTCATTATTATACTCACAGAATTTACTTTAAGGGAATTTCTGCCTAACCTTGTTTTTTTTTCTGATTCTTGGTTTATTAATTATGGCGGTTTTACCCTTTCAAGGCTTCAATTAACAATTAGAAGATGGCGTACTGTGGGCTGGATCTATCAGTTCTTATCCCCAGCTGTTCCCTCCTCTTTTCAGGAACATTTCTTCCCCTTCTGCAGGCACAGCTGCTGAACTGCCTTAGTACAGCTGATACTCAGGTAAATTGGCAATGATTTCATTTTCTTGTAGCATTGTAACTTCTGACAGTTTTGCAGCTGTTTTGTGAGATGAGGCCTCTCTGAAGTAGTGATAACTTCTGAGTCAAACGGGAAGGGCAGCAGAAAAGCAATCACCATCTAAGAATCAGAGTCCTCTGAGGCAAAGATTATGGCCACTTCAATTTTTCATAAACTGAATGCTGTGTTCGTGGAAGATGTAAGTTGTCATTTTTGTGTTCACTGATGGATTGTAATGAGATGTCTGAATTTGTGTGTGCAGCTACAATCAGGGCCACGTGTTCTGAGGGAACAAGGATGGACGTTTGTGATCTGCAGGGGAAAGCTTCACAGGGAGATGTCTGTATCCAGCTCAGCCACACTGGTAACACAAAGAACATGACAAGTAGGCTCAAACAGTGTGAGGAGCAGTGGTTGGGGATTTTGTTAATGACAGTTGTCAGTTTTCTGAGGATAAGAGGCTCAAAGCAGGAATACAAGATAGTAGTGTGATTCACTGACCTCACTTTTAGCCCAGTGAGGTACATTTGAACAAGTACTGCAGCTATGTCCAGGCTGAAACTGGGGCATATGCACTCTGTTTTCCTTCTGTTGGGTCGATGCGAAAAATCTGTCTGACAGCCACTGTAGGCTGTAGTGTTCCCATAAGCATTATCCTAGTACAGGAGTCTCTGGAAAGGCCCTCGTGCTGACAACAGGATTGCCTTCACTTTGGCATTTAAAGTGAAACTTTTCACTTACCAAGCTAGCAGAAGGTCACGCTCTGCCCAGTTCAATATGCAGTAATAGTTTCTGTTTCAAGTTCAGTTCAGGAGTGGTCATTTTCTTTGAAGCAACGAAATAGGTAACTCTCAGGATTCCTCTTCTAAGCAGAATACTCTTACTATTGATCACTGATCATTTTGGACTGTTCTCACAGTAGCATACACTTGCATGTTCATCCTACTTATCTGCTGTTCCTTGCGTGTCCTGCTAAGCTGTTTAACTTCCTGCTGCTTCTGATGTTTTTGTATTTTTTGTACAGTAGCATGTATCAAATAAGTGTTGTTCAGCTTAAATCCAAATAAGCTTACTGCAGTGACACCAACCTTCCTTAGCCCCCTCACTACTTACATGTAGACTGCATTCTAAATCTATTGGTGCTTAATCCTAATGGCCAAAACTAGTATACATGATCTTAATTTGCTAGTACTGGTAGTTTTTGTATCTATTTACATTTTGTCCCCATTCTGTTCATATTCGTGTATCACGCTCAGTGAAGTGCCTTGCAAAACCACATTAGGTGATAATGGTGGCCATCTGTCACAGAGCTTTGTCTTTCTGCAGACTCTGCTATTTCTGACGAATGTCTAAATAACAAGTCTCTTAAAAATATGTAAATGGTTCAATTCTTTTGACTATTTCATAGCCATTCCTAGGAACTAACTCTGACTCCAGATACAAAGCAACTGTAAATGTGCTGCTCTTCCCTTCCATTTGTATTACTATGAATGTTTTAGTATTCGTATCCACGGAAATAAGCTGGTGATGCATGCTGAAGAATCTGATGCAGTTTTTTCTGAACCTCCACTGCTTGCTCACACCCTGTGTAAGAGTACATCTCAAGACTGTTTGTAGCATTTCAAAACCTGTGAACTATTTGAAAGCATCTGCCGTATTTGTCTACTTAAGCTGCTTGAAAAGTAGCACTCCTTCTCTCCATATGTCTCTTTCCTATAATGCCTGAGTACTGTGTTCAGTTTTCATATTTCCTGGGAATCCTCTACAGCAAAAATGGAAACAGCCTCTTGAAGGAATAATATCCTCAGCTGTGTTTAGTCTGTTAATGCAAACTACGCACACTTGCACGCTCACTCTTAATAATTTAGGCATGTTTGTCCTGCATTCAGAGATATCCATGAAAGCAAGCAAGACTGCTTCTTTTGCAGATGTACGTGCTTGGAAAAATAGGCAAAACACTGCATGCTGTGTTGTGTACTTCTGGGCGCAGTCTGTTGTCTTATACAGACTAATGTCATAGAAAGTTCTTACAGCTTTGTGTACATGTTATGGCAAGATTGCAAGAGGTGTAAATCACTTGTATATGCATTACCTCTGATGTTTGCCTTTGGTGAACACCCTTTGTACGAACTGATTATTTTTGTCGCACACTTGCATCAGCAAGTTACTTGGTATTTTAACACTTTTTATCCTGTTGAACCATGCTAGAAGCTTATTAAGAAGCATCTGACCCTTTAGGTCAAAAGGAAAAACAAACAGAAAACCCTAAAGCCTCTCAGCAGATGGTTGGCCATTCTTCTTCCACAGAATCTGTAGCCGTATCTAGCAGATCACATTGCCTAGGATGGATTGGCTGGGGGAAATTCCTCTGCATGCATGGCCTCTGTCACTAAAAATAAAGAATTGAAGTACCTTGCACTCTTAACAAGATTTCAGAACTGAAAGCAACTGAGGATATTTGCATTTTGTTTCCTATCATCAGTGCTGTGCTTCAGGCTAGCATATTTTCAGTATTTAGGGTTTCAGAAAGGGTGTTTCTACAGCAATGTTGCACTATTAAGGGTTAAAGAAACAGATTCTGTGATCTCTCTTACTGGAGGGCCACTGTTTGCAGTTGCAGGCTCTGAATTATCCCTAAAGGAATGCAATCCCTACTTCAGAGAAAAGGAACATAGAAAATCCAAACTTTTTTTTGAAACTTATCTGTAGGGGGGAGTAGAAAGAGTATGGATAAGTGTCTTCGTTCCCGCATGCAGCAGCTAAAAGCTTCAATGCTCAGCAATTCTAGGAGAAAGGATAAGTGTAATTTTGTTTGGCTTGTATTCATCTGCTTACCTTCCCCTTCCCATTGTTCAAGCAAAAGCTTAAAGAACAATACAAATAGCAAAAGATCTCATGGGGGGAAGTTAGGGGGAAGCTGGAAATCCCATGAATTTGTTATTGGCAACCTACGTCCAAAGTTTCAGAGCTAAATACTCATAATGTACTATCATATTGCAGTTGCCTCCTGATGGCCACCTTTCTCCCCACGAGAAACCCTGTGAGAACAAAGAATCAAAACCCTATCACAGCACTAAATGGTCCAGTGCTATGTAATGGCCTGCTTTGTACTTAATTACTAACAATTTATTCCTTGAGCAAGTAAAAATGCTTAAAATATGGGAAGACTGAGCCACTTTGCTGTTGTGCAGGGGAAGAAACCCTCGAATTTTTACAGTTCAAGGACATCTCCAGCAAACTGTTCAAGTTCTGAAAAGTAAGAGAAAGTATGATTAACTAAGTGCAATGATTGTCAGCAGTGGAAAGCAGAGGTTCTTCTCTGCTTTATCCTGTGGGTATTGGTATTGATAAAACAAATCACTCTTCACCACCAATCCCAATAATAAAAGGAAGCAGAAATCATATCTGACTTAACTAAATCTTTAATAAGAAATTAATATTTTATACTTGTTTTGATGTAAATGCATAACATCCATTGCCATAGGTGTCTGACAGGAAATATTGACTAAATATGAGATGTGTAACCTATTTTTAGAGCAGAAAAAGGGGGAGACTGAGATAGCACAAGATGTTGCTGTTTGTAGCTCTTTAATTTCACAAATAATTTGTGAGAAGCTTCTGTTTGGAAACTTTGATTTTATTTTATTTTTTGAGTTTGACTTTCTCTAGATATTTTTGCCTACCAAGGTGTTCTCGTGCCAGAAATCTGGACATGCAGCAGCAGAGGTAAAGATTAAGTGTAGAGTTAAGCTTTTGGCATTGACATCCTGCTGAAACTCATGGGGGATTTCATATTGACATTTTTGTATATAGGATAAGACATGACTGGCCTAAGCTAATAACCTGCATTGCTAACGGAAGTGTGCCTGAGAGAGATTTCAGCTCCCTCAGATATTGAAATAAGCATCTCTGTGACAAATATCCGGTGTATTTCTGCTTGGGGTCAAAAACTTCCCAGGAGCCTTGAAACCAGCTATGTGGGTAATGTCCATCATACATGCTGCTATCCTAACAGGTCTTTAACTGAAGGAATTAATTGCTCCCAATAGGAAACGAAAGTGTGATGTTTTTAAGAAATCATATGAAATAAAGTAGATAGTCATGACCCTTTGGTCATATTCTATGGCTGGTTATATAACTGTAGTTTTTGTATTTCATCATTTTGCAAACTTAATTGGCATTTAACTTACATACTCCTCAGGTCAGAAAAAGCCTAAATCTTCTAACTTGTGAGGAGTTATCTTTATGGTGACTAAATAATGATGTTCTAAGATACATATGCCATTTATTGTACAGCAGCTGAAGGTCATGAAAGTTTAGTGAGCCTGAAGAATTTCCATTACGAAGGAGAATATAGGACTTAGTTCATCTAGAATGATTCACAGACTTTTAAACGAGGATAGTCAACAGATTCAGACCTTGTATGTGTTTGGATTAGGAGAAACAATGTGATTTCTTTGATGTAAACGGAAATGTGACATAGGTTCCAGTGACTTAAATAACCTCTTTAGAAAATGTGTGATGCTGTGTAAGAATTGCTGCTATTGTTTTGAAGCCAGAGCATAGTAGATGTTCTTTCTCAACTTCTGTTTATTTTTAAAAAGTACCTTGCTTTCTTTGTTTTTAGAGGGAGATCATTTTTAAGTTGCTCTGTTCTCCGAAAATCAGTGGATTCCAGTTTTGATAGTTAACAATCTGCAGCAGTGTATTATAAGAACAGCCTCCAATATAGGTATAACTATTTATGGAAAAGCCTGATCCACAAATACATTAACAACAAAAGTAGGGCCAAGGAGAATCTCTATTCTTTATTGGATACAGCAGGAAACATTGCCACTAGGATGAGGAAAATGCTGAGGTATTCAATACCTTCTTTGCTTCTGTCTTTAATAGTCAGAATAGTTATCCTCAGGGTAGTCAGAACCTTGAGCTGGAAAACAGGAATGGAGAGCAGAATAAACCCCTCACGATTTAGGAGGAAACAGTTAATGACCTGCTACTCCACACAGTCAATTGCAAGTCTATAGGATCAGATGTGACCCCAGGATACTGAGGGAGCTGGTGAAAGTGCTCACTAAGCCACTTATCAGCAGTTCTGGTTAACCAGGTGACCCTGACAACTGGAGGCTTGCCAATGTAGCACTTGTTTACAAGAAAGGTTGGGAGAAGGAAAAATTTCTTCTCAGCAAGGGTGATGAGGCAGAGGAATAGTCTGCCCAGGGAAGTGGTGGAGTCACTGTCTCTGGAGGTGTTCAAGAAATGAGTAGATGTGTCACTCTGGGATATGGTTTACTTGGTATGGTGGTGATGAGTTGATGTTTGGACTAGATGATTCTAGAGGTCTTTTCCAACCTTAGCAATTCTATGATTCTGTTATTTAGGGAACAGCTGCTTAGTCCTCGGAGTTGGCTAAGTCACGTTCCCTTGTCGTTTCTAATTTTTAAACTAACACTGGATAGCAAGATTCTTTGGTTTGGGAGAAGTTTCATAAGATCTTTGCCAGCTGTGTTGTTCAGGAAACCTCCCTGAGGGTTTGTGTTCTGAGCTACTGAAAGAAGTATCCATGTTTCCTGCTTTCTAGTTAAAATATCAAAGTACAACAGCAAGTTTTCGTCGTTCTTGACTTATTTCAAAACACAGAGTGAATTTTCCTTTCAATTGGTTCATTCATCTATCATTCTAAATACTGGCAGTGTCACCACACCTCTCTGGTTAATCTAAGATCCCTCCCTAAACTGCAAAGCAGAAGCAGAACCCTGCAGCAGGTATGTTAAAACCTTCCTTCCCAGACTATCTTAATAGATACTGTGTGCTGACCACTTAAATACGCCTTATTCCTACTACGAATTTGTGAAGCAGTCTTTCAAAATAAAGCAATGCATTTTTGATAGGTAGTGTTAGTTGCAATACAGTTGATGTAGATGTTACACCGTCCTGTGTGAACATGGGATAGAAAGAATATCTCCCTATTAGTCTTGTACTTCTGAGAGGAGATAGCAACAGTTGCAATGCATATATAACCTTTTTTTTTTTTAATTCTATAATTTCTGATTACAGAAGCTATCATGAGTCTTGATATAGGCATGAACAAAATGAGATCATATAGATAAGCAAAATGAGATCATATAGATAAGCATAGGATCATATAGATAAGCAACACCCTTGTCCAGTGGGTAGAAGTACACAGGATAGCCTAGAGAGAAATAACACCAGGAGATTCACTGCTTCTGTATATATTTTAGAGCTATAAAGAAAACCCAGATGTTAATGGAGAAAAGCAATTATGTCCATACTAGGATTTTTTTAGAAATATACTAGAAATGGTTAATGAGTAAATTTTACATCTTTCTCCTATGCTGAGGTTAATATTTTCTCCCTGCATACCTGTGCATAAAATGTACAAATAAATGCCAGTGGAAGATATGAAACTCAGGAATTAAATTCTGGAGAACTGATGTGCTATCTGCTGCCTTTGAGGACTAAATCATCCATGCCAATACCTTGTCCTCATGTATAAGTCAGGATATTTGATACGGGTGAGTTTTGGGTGAGATAGTTCTAAAATATTACTTCTCCGAAGCATTTTTATTGAAAACAATCACAAGTCAGTTACAAGTTTGCTTGTTTTCTTATGAAAGTGAAAAGTTGTGAAAAACAGCTTTTGGTCTGAATCTGGTATTTTCCTTAGTGGTTGGGTATAAGGGAATTATTTTATTTCTCCTCTCAGTCTTTGACAAATGGAAGTAAAATACTGCAGCTGAGAGGATGTTCCATAGTGTGCAGAGGTTGAGCTTGCTTCCCTTAGCCAGGTGGGAGCACTGAGCTGATCACTGACATCTGCTGGGGCATTAGGCACATCTGGTCTGGTCTCCACCAGAGGAATCATAGAATCATGCAATGACTTGGGTTGGAAGGGACCTTTAAGATCATCTAGTTCCAACCCCTTGCTATAGGCAGGGACATCTTTCTCTAGATCAGGTTGCTTAAAGCCCCATCCAGCCTGGCCTTGAGTGATTACAGGGAGGGGGCATCCACAACCTCAACAGAAAATCCAGTTCCAGTGTCTCATCATCCTTACAGGAAAGAATTTCTTCCTAGTATCTAGTCCAAGTTTACCCTTTTCCAGTTTAAAACCATTTTCCTCATCTTGTCTCTACCTGCCCTTCTAAAAAGCCCATCCTCAGCTTTCCTGTAGGTCCTCTTCAGGTACTGGAAGGTTGCTGTAAGGTCCCCCCAGAGTCTCTCAGCTCTCTCAGCCTGTCCTCATAGTGGAGATACATCAGCCTTCTGATCATCTTCATGGCTCTCCTCTGGTCCATGCCCTTCTGTTGGGGGCTCCAGAACTGAAATAGTCTTGACTATTAAAATTTTTCTGAATATTTATTGAAACAAAGAAACAATGTACTGTGTGTTGCCTTTTGGGCTTACACATGAGAGCTTCCATTTGTCTTCTTCAAGGCCACATCCACCTGCTCCTCCTGTTCTTCACAGTCTACAGCTCTGGCCCAGGTCCTGCTCCTACGGGGTATCCAGGGTGTGACTCCTTCTGGTCACATTCACTACAGCACCATGGGCTGCACATTGAGATTTGCTTCACATGGTGCGTGTGGGCTGCAGGAGGACAGCCTGCTCCTCCATGGATCTTTCCTGGAATGCAGGGAGCTTCTGCTCTGTGCCAGGAGCATCTCATGCCCACCGTCTGCATTGATCTTGGGGCTGCAGTGCTGTTTCTCTCACATTTCTCACTCTTCTCTCCCAGCTGCTGTTGTGCAGTAGTTTTTTGTTTTCTTGTATCTGCTCTCCCAGAGGCACACACACCCAGTGTTGTTCATAGCTTAGCTCTGGCAGCAGCTGGTCCATTTTGGAGCTGGCTGGAGTTGGCTCTGATGTGACATGCAGTGGCTGCTGGGCTTTGTTCACAGCAGCCACAGCTGCGTCCCCCTGCTACCAAAATCTTGCCATATAAGCCCAACTTAGAATGTACACCAAATCAGAGCAGAAACTGTGGTCATATATCTGCATTCATCGGGAAACATCCAAACTTTTGATTATTCAGAGGAAAGGGGTGATTGAGAGCACAGGGAGATGCCAGGTAACTCTTCTTACCAGTTTTGCAGAGGGAAATGGAAAGACGTCTGTCAAAAGAATGGTGTGGACTGAAACCCCCCAAAATTAGAGACTACCTTCAAGTCCCTCTTGTCCCAGTGCAGTTCTAGCTCTAACTGATGCTGTGTTTCAGTATTGAATATTAAAACATACTTTTCAGTGACAAATTGCACAGTCAGCTTGGCAGAGGGCAGGTCTCATCTTGAGAGAATGTGGAGGTAATGGGTTTCGACAATTGTGAACAAGCTGATGATATGAGTAAAAACTCCTATTGTATTATAGAAGCATACAAGTAGCTTAGGCATTGTTACCTATTAGAGGATATCGGGCTGTGGCTCGTATTTTGAATATACAGCTTAATGAAGGTGTTAACTGGGAGTGAGAGTAAGCAAAGATCATACTAAATGTTTCCCATTCTGGGAACACTGGGAGCTGGGACTCTTCAGCTTAGAGGAGAAGGCTGTGAGGTGACCAGATAGCAGCCTTTCAGTACCTAAAGGGGAGGTAGAGGAAAGAAGGGGACAAACTCTTTAGCAGGATCTGTGGCAATAGAACAAGGGAAAATGATTTCAAGCTCGGAGAGAGTAGATTTAGGTTAGATATAAGGAAAAAATATTTTACAGTGAGAATGGTGAGGCACTGGAACAGGTTGCCCAGTGATGTAGTTGGTGCCCTGTCCCCGGAGACTTTCAAGGTGAGGCTGGATCAGGCCCTGGACAACCTGATCTAGCTGTGGTGTCTGTTCATTGCTTGGCAGTTGGACTAGATGGCCCTCAGAGGTCCCTTCCAACTTTAAGGATTCTATGATTCTAACACTAAAACTGTTGAGCTTTTAATTTATTTTCTACAGACTTAGGTTCAGTCAAGTATGGTTTGGTTTTTGAGGACTTACCCACAGGTTAGCTCCCTCTTGAGAACTGACATCTACATACCACTGTGCTGCAAGCTCAGGTCTTACCAGTAGCACTGTGCAGTTCCATATTGTGAAATCTCAGTGCTGTCAGGCCATGTTGTTAATCAGACACCTTCCCTTGTATGTCCTCCAGCTACCAGATATAACAAGCAAATTGAGGATTCAGACTCTGAAATCATTCTTAGGCTGTGTACTACATTGATAATACATATTGAATAACTGTCTCTGAACTCCGGAAATTAAATATTTGCCTGCTAACCTGACAACAGGCCTTCTCCCCTGGAAACAGCTGTTCTCTCATTCTCATGTGATCCGGTGCCACATGTCAATTAATGTTGTCATGAAAACGTATGTGTAAGTCCTAAAGCAATGAAAAAGAATCCTGTGAGACCTCTGGAATAAAAATGTTTGGCATGGGCTTGGCTGGCACGTTTCTGGGGTGAAAAGGGATGGCTTGACAAGGAATGCATCTCAGCACTCTCTCAATTTGCCAACAGTAGACAATGTGGTATATACTTCGTTATCACAAGGTGGGGTTGTATTTACAGCTTTACTGTTAAGATGGGAACTAGATCTGTGCCTAGACCTTTCCTGCATTACTTCTTCCTTCACCACTTTTATCTCAGGTGATGAAATGTAGGTGGTGGACCTTAATGGAGGTCTTTTCCAATCTTAATGATTCCATGATCTTCAGTTGCTTCATCCAGTATAAACATATTGTGTAAGGATAATTGAAGTGAAGAAGGCTTGGAACTTTGTTCTCTTTGTTCTCCTTTTTAACAAGATTTATAAGAAAAAATGAGGATCTAATCTGAATATTTAACTTACCCTGAAGATTTTTCTTTTGGGAACATTTCCTTTAAAAGATCTTCACATTTTTTAAACTAAGACATTTCAGTGCCAAATATAGACATCAAAAACCATAGAAAGTATGTTTTTAATCTATTTCCCATCTCTCAACAGATGTATTATGGGTCTTTAGGCAATTACTCCTGTTAATCCACTTGCAGTTTAAGGTAAAACTGCATCCCTGGGAGGAAAAGCTCTTCCTTCTAGAGGCTTCATGTTGACTCCCTTCCCCTCAGGAGGCACTGAGGCAGCCTGGGATGGGTGTCCTGACAGGAGGCAGCAGTCACTTTGGGTGCTTCCAGCTGTGTACAGGAATGTTGTTGTAGCTAGACTTGTACGGAAAGGGTAAGTGGGATTGAAATGGAAAGCACTAGCTCAGCTCTCCCTGGGAATTTTCATTATACTGATGATCAACCTGTAGCATGTTTGATGAAGAAGTAACAAGGTATCTACAACTGGGATTATTAATGTGTATTTCATCCTTTAGGAGTCTTGTTTACTTAGATACCAAGATTGAAAAACCTTTAGGAATATATGTGGTGCAGAAAATCTGCTTGTTGAAGGGAATGCTTATAAAAACAGGTTCTACTTTAAACCAATCTCCTCCTGCATTATGTTCTTAGGAAACCTGTTACTGATTCAATAGTTAGAAATTATAGCTGGGACAGAGTATTTACTCAAAGAAAAGTGAATCTTAAAAGGAATACTGGTTGTTTACATAAAGAAAGTGAGACTTTCAGATTCATGACTTTAACTTCTAATGAAAAAAATCACAAGTGGTACTGCATGGGAACAAACTACAAGGTTTTTTTCCTCTTCCTGTTGTATGCTGTCAAATACTCAAATTCTGAAGCTGTATTTGGAAGACTGTTGTGGTCTAAATTTTTGCATTATATATGTTAGTATTTCATGCAGAAATGTTTCTAAGTACTGACCTTAAATCTCCACAAAGATCCTGCCGTCCCTCTGAGCATACAATGCCAAATAACAAACTGGGAAGTATCACCTCAGAAAAAGCTTCAGCTCTTTCACTTATTGCCTCATATACTTTAGCCCAGAAAGACCAGTTATCCTATGTTTTGCTGTTTACTTGTGTTATGATGCAACACAGAATTCTTAACAGAGCCACAGAATGTCTAATGGACCAAAAAAGAGGGCAGGTTAGGGTGAATTTTATATGCCCTCCTCTGAAAGGAGATCTGTGACAGAAAATTTATCCGAAGTCTAGCAGGAATCATAATGAAAATTAAAGGAACCTTACTTGCCTAGTCCCAGTATACAGTACTTTTCTCAGACCACTGTCAGCTACCATTTAACATGTATTTCCTCCAAATGATATACATGTTTTCCAGTGGGGGAAGAGGAGGTGGATAGAGCCCCACATTTTTCTTGATAAATATTCTCAAAATAGTATGAAATTGCTAGACTCTTCAGATATAGAAAAGTGATTTTAATAATCTGTCCTCAAGGTTTCAGACTGAATATGGTTTTGAAGCTTGTTATGAGTAGGAAAGGAGGTGATATCCTGCCTGGTTCACCTAGATCTGGATATAAGTGCAAATTCTTCCTTGGAAGACCAAATAAAAGTGGAATCTTAAAGTATTAGGTTTTACTTGAAAACACTGCATTTCAAATAAGAATAGTTCCTTCTGAATTCTTCTTTTTTTTTTTTCTCTGTTGAAAACTATGAAACTGGCTTGTTCTGATATTGTTTCTAATGAAAAAAATCTTTTTAAACAAAATGGTTCTCTGCGGGAATCCTCCCTTTAAAAAAAAAAACCACGTGTTTTTCCTCTATTCCTTCTGACCATCTTGAGTTTTCTGGTCTGAGATGAGATGGAAGAACTTTGAGTATCCAATTTTGTATTCTCAGTAAAAACTATCTGAACTAAATCAGTTTGTTTATTTTTGTTCAAAATGTTAGCCAGCTTTGGATGCATTTCTTCTGGTCTCATTGATCTGGGTAATAAAATAGTGATTAAATGGTCCTTAACATGCTTCTTCTTCACTGTGGAGTAGCACTTGTCACCATTAGCTAATCAGCTCCAGCTGCTAAACTTATTACTTCACCACCTTCACTGGGTTTCAGCTGCAGTCCAACTTTGTCTCCCCAGATACACCTTGCACAGGCAATGCTTCTGTATGTATCCCAACAAGCCTGTCTCAACTTCTGACTTCCATATACTCCCCTTTTTGTTTTGATTACTCAGAATTCTATATTAAGGCAAGCTGGACTCCTGGTGTTATTGCTCAGTTTCTGGCTCACCCAAAACGATTGCTTCTATTCCTTGAAAGGTGATGTGATGTTAAAGATCAGTCAGCTTTTCTAAGCCTCCTTGCCTGTCAAAGCAGTGTTTCACAAGGATGCACCTGTACAAACAAGCCTGGAAGTCCCAGGTCTTGCTCTGCCGCTTCTCTTCCTCAGTCTTTTAAGATCTGAAATTGTTAAGTCGCGATCACAATGGTAAAGGCTAAACCAAACACACTTCCTTAGTCATAAGTAGCACGTCTAGTAGAGTAATACCTTGAGCCATCTTTCCAGCATTTGTATCAAAATTCTCCTGGATAAACTACTTAAATCTCCTGAATTGCTTGAATCTCACTATATTATCCTTCCATTATGCTTCAAGGTAATTGAAACAAAGGCCTTCGTTCATTAGGCTTCTTCCTTTTGATCAGATGAGGTTTTGATTGGGAGGTATGTAGCAGGCATCCATTACAGCTACCCCTCCTTTGTCATCCTTCTGTTTCTGGTCCATGAGCTCCTAGGACCCTACTGGCAATCCTGCAGCAAAGATCTTGGCATTGAGGTTAATGTTGTGCACGGTTCCTTCTTGCCTTCTCAGTCTTTTTTTCCTAAGAAACATTTATTCATTCATTAAGGGCTCTTTGAGCTATCCTAACATGTTTCATATCATTTCATTGTCATAGTTCCTCAGGTTCATGCAAATCTGATTATCCTTCTTTCCTTTACAAGCACTTCAGATGGGTCCCTGATTGTATCCTTTTCACAGGGAGAACGTGAAAACCTCCACTGATTTGTTGGGTACATGATGGGTACATCCACACTTTCCTCCATTTTTCATTCCTTCCCTTTTTGGACTTCAGGTTCAATGGAAGTTCAGTTTCAAGGCTTCCTCATAGCCTAGAAAACCTGTTGAAGATATTTCTGTTCTATTTTACCAGGGAGATTTCATTTCTCCCCAGGTGCTCCCTAAACAGCATCACTTAATCTTAGAAGCCTAAATCTTGCTGGTGCAGCTCCTGGTCCCTATTTCCTTCGTCTTGCACTTAAATTGGTGACATGTGTTGTAGAAAAACATTGTGGCCTTCAATATGTTTGACAGTGAGGAATGCAGTGTGCCTTTGTAAGGTAGTTCAGGAGTTAATTTTCCTGACTGTAGCCAAACTACACCATATTCTGAAAATATCCAGCATCTTCCACTGGATCTTAGGAAAGCTTTGTCTGCTGGAGTATGGGAGAGATTCTCAATTGAAGGCTTAAATGCAGTGCTTCTTATCCAGTGAAATACTGGACCTAGTCCTCTTAAAAATACCAGAGTGAACTAGGAGTTAAAATGTAAAGGTAGTGTATCAATCTATCATATGTCACATGAACCTGTTTTCGCTTTTAAAAACAGGCATCTATTTTCTCTTTAAAGCCGGACATATTTATATTATGTGCAGCTTTTCTGTTTTTTTTTTTTTGTTATAGGTGGTGGTGGTGGTTTTTAAAGCACATTTCACTCTCATCAACCCTATTGTTCAAAATTGCATGTAGTTTTAGGCAACCTTTGGGTAGTTGAGTGGTTGCTCCCCCCTAGAGACCACCCTCTGCTTGCTGTACTCTGTGGCAATACGAATGTTAGGGTCCTGATGTTATGAACCTGCTATTCCTTTTCTCTTGCCTATTTTTTCCCCATCAGCAAGAAGGAAAAGAAAGCCTGCAACTCCCCCACACATCCACCTCCACCTCCATGAATTCACAACTGGGCTCAGAGCTGTATGTAGAAAAACTGACAGGCTGCAATTCTCAATTTTAAAACCTTCATAAATCTCTCCTGTAATTCCTGTGTTGAAAGGGGTTGTGTGCTAAATATAAACCTTTCCAGACAACGTACGGAGAGAAACAGTCAGGGAACTCATGGTTAGAAAAAGAATCTCCGAACCGATATTCTGATGGCAGATTACCAGATGCTATGTATCAATTTAACCTGCATTGGAGATTTCAGCTGTTTTTGAGTTGGAGCAGTGCTTTAGATAATGTGAAGACAGGTGGCTTGAGAGGACGTCTGACACTGCCCTTCTGGCTGGGCAAGGATGGAGAGTTTCTTTATTTTGGAATGTTACAAAGCTGGCATCCAAGGGAATCTGCTCTCTGAATTGATTTTTCATTCAGATCTGCAGTTCATCTGAATGTACATGAAGCTTGGAATACGTTCATCAGTAGGCAGCCACTTTGAAACCCATTATTTGTTTCTCAGACACATCAGTGGTGACAACTGACTTGCTAACAGGTAATGTTATTTATAGTCCTTCTTGCAGCTATTAAAGAAATGACTATCATTAATATTGATCAATGTTCATTCTTAAATACTTGGCAGCACTTTTCCCTTTCAGTTTGTCAGCAGTTCTTTAAAGTGTAGTGATCGAGTTAATGCTCATTGCCAAAATCAAGCTTTCTGACAGATTTCTGGAACTAGCATTAAAACAAAATAGATTTTGAAATCTAGTAGCTTTGCTTGAAAGCTTTAGTTCATGCCAAAAAAAAACCCCAAACTTGTGAGATATGTGCAGAGAAGTTTCTGGTGTTAAGTTAGAGATTTAATTTTTTTAATCAGACTGGCAAATTAATCTAGATTTCTCTGTCAGGAGACCATCTGCATGGTCCAAAATGACTACGATTTTTTTTTTTTTTTTCTGAGGATAACAAATGCCATTTTCCTGGAATTTCTACTGTAATATTATTCTAATCTATAATGATGCTACATGTATTTAAGAAACTGTTAGTTTGTTTTTAAAGTGTTCTTTAGCAGAAAAAATGAAATTATTTGGGAATTGAGAAATGTGCAAGCCGAAAAACTTGTCTGGTAGAATGGTTTATAAAAGAATGTTCAATATATCAAATGTGGGCTCCTGAAGCTCTTTAGTTCCTGGAAAAAAACAGCATTCTGGTTCAAAATGAATGCCTAGAAAAATGTGATTTATGTTTCCAGTCTCTCGAGTCCTAAGCCATTGTATCAGACAGGAAAAGGTGACTTCTTGTCCTCTCTCAGCATGCTGAGAAGGGAACGGGCGAGTTGTTAGCAATGAGAAATAGCTATGTCAGTGTTTCAGTGAAAGCAGATCAGACACTTCAGATTACCTAGTTTCTGAAAGCAATTACTTTTGCAAGTGATAAAAATATATTATGGATGAACTGTGTAAAGTGACACAATTCTAATAAACTACCTTTTTTTCTTGTTTGACTGAAAAGGTTGCTTTGATGCTTTGCAAGCTTGCTTTGTCCTATTGCATTTGAACGTTCCTGAATACAAATTTCTCCCTAAATGGATTTTTTGCCTGATCTGTATAAGGGACATTTAAAGGAAAAGGATTAGGTTTGATCCAAATTCCCTTGTGAAAAGGCAGACTGTTAAAGTATTGAGGCATCCAGAATTGTTTCTGTTCCTAGGATGCAAATGTGATACCCTTTTCTTTGCTAGACTTCTTCCTAAATTGAAGATGGCTAGAACCAATTGCAAGTAGGTTTGAACTATCTGACTCTTAAGATGAATAAACAAAAAAATCATTTTGACAGGCACATTAGCAAATGAGCTCACAGCAGGGATTTGTTATGCTTTCTGTACTTCAGAGTATAAAATTAAGGCAAGACTGTGATATTGTCTTTAGACAGTGGACTCGTGCTAACTGAAAATATGAGGTGTATTAACCAACTGGCCCCCATGAACTGTAAAGAAATGCTAAATATGAAATCTACATGCCGTATTTCCTCCTGCAAAGCCATAGTCCCCTCACTTTGAAGCTGTTTTATTGTGGTACATGTGCCAAGGGTGAAGTATGTTACAAGTAGATCTTTTTCTCAGAAAGCAGAGAATAGGGATAAAAGTGGATATAGTAGCAGAGCTGAGGAACTGAAACTCCTGCTTATTTTAGATGTCTGAGGTCTCCAAGAATGATGTTGACCAGGCAGTAAAGTGAAATTCAACTACAACTCCTGAGTCAGTCAGAGTTCAACATCTCAGCAGTGGAACTGCCCTTCCTCTTTGAAGGATTTGTCTTAGCCTGCATATCTAGTTCCAGGCCTTCACATTCAAACAATTCGAATAAGCATGTTGAAATATCAAAGTAACCCCAGAAAAAACAAATTCTCTTCTTCATGACTTTCAGGCCTGTTAGCCATGTAGACTGAATTGTGTCAGTTTTGAGGGCAATTTTCACTCCTGGTTGTCCTATGAGCCAGCAGCAGATTGGACTGACTGACACTAAAATGTGCAGCTGCAGTGGGGAGGGATGGGGCCTCTGCAATGCTCTTTCAGGTCCTATGGAGGAACCCAAGAAAGTTCAGTAGGACTCACCTATTTAATGCAGCAATAAATGAGATGTCTGTAAGCACCTTTTTGGGGAAAAGGGAATTATCATTTGAAGTTTTAGAGCAGATTTTCCCTTTCCGTGTAGATGTTAGCCAACTCTTTTTGCGTGTAAATGAAGGATGTAGTTTCAGAAGGAACTGTCCTGCATAGTTGTAGACATGTAAGAAATAGTGGGTTTGAACATTATTGGTGATTGTCTGTTTTCTTTTTAGTGGGTTAGTATGCCATAATTCTCTAAAGTGAAAAATGCAACAAAACATTTTAAAACTGAAACCATAACTGACCAAAAATAGTGCAGAGTGGAGGCATTGGTGCTAGAAAGCAATGATCAGAGAACACACATCCAAAATGGAAGTGGGGAATGTATGAGTACCAAATTGATTTCCATTTAGACGTAGAACTGAAAATCTGGCATATTACTGCCAGATTTGTTATTGTAAATGTTATTGTAATAAGCAGTTCACAAGCCAAATGTGTCTTTCTCCTCTTAACCAGGGGTCTGAATAGGGTAAGATGCTTTGAGGTGAGAAGGCAAACCTCAAGCATAGGGGAGAAAAAAAACAAAACCCCACAAAAACACTGAACTGGAGGACTTTCCAGTGTCTTGTGGATTTTGTTTGACATCTGCTGCTTTTTAAGGCTTTCTCCCAAGCAAACATTTTGGCCACATCAGACTACAGACTTCTTTACTTATATCTCACTGTACAATGTACACTGGCAAATTCATTACCACTCAACTGCATGAATTTTTCTGTAATTACCTGTTATAGTACTGAAATAATACAGGGATTATTGCTATGCATTATGTATAATTCCAGAAGCCTGATTTAAGAACCATTATACTAAAAGCTGCCCAAATAGCATACTAATAACCATCAGTTGTTACAGAAGAAGATTCCATCACTAAAATGTAATGAAATGTAAAGCTGTGAAGTATTATAAAATGAGAAGACGTACCACATTCATGGTGATACAATAGATGGTTGGGTTGGTTTTTTGGGTGGTTTTGTTTTGTTTTGTTTTTTGAATGAATATGTAATTGTTCCACATTGATTTTTTTACTACTGTGATGCTAATTGTTGCTCCCATTTTGAATTTAAATAAAAGTTGAAGAATAAGTTAATAATGCTGCTGCCATAATGTATTTGTGGTTGCATGACTGTGCCTCACTGGTTATTTAGATCATGTCTTTTCTGCATTTTTGCTTTGCTATCTTTTATTGAGGCATCCATCTAACACAGGACAGTCTTCTCAGAGTTTGTTTGATCTGTTGCTTTGCCTGGAATATAATAATCTGATTATGAGTCTAGGAAGAGTCCTAAAGCTGAAAATCCACTTAGGTTTGTCCAAACAACATTAGATGCTTAGGAAAAGTGTGTAAAAATGGCACCTATAGAATGACAATAAACTTGTTTTATATCCATACACTTTTTCTGACGTCAAACAGGATGAAAAGTATATGTTGAAATTAGTCTTCTGGTAGAAAGTTTTCTACCAAAAAGGAGAACATGATGATCTTGACAATGCTTGTTAGATAAAATCATAGTAATTTCCCAGTTAGTTAAGTCTTAGTGTCACTCTGTTCTCAGAGGTAAAGGTGCCTTGCAGAGGTGAAAAGAACATTCGTCAGGAAGAACTCCTTTAAATTAAAAAAAAAAAAAAAAAAAAAAAACAAGTTGCAAGGAGCTAGTAAATCTAAACAGCTTTGTTGAAGTCTTAGTGATATCACAGCACTTCACAGATGAGGAACTAAGAACATCTTGAAGAGGAGGAACTAACATATCTTGAGTATATATTTACCCCACATATTTCTCTGAGTGTCAAGTGCTTTTATAGAGCTTAAGCACAGATATGGATCTGGGTAGCAGAAGGCAGTTCAAGTCCTTAAGTCCTTAAATCATATAATTATGTTATCAGATCTTCAGATGTGATTACCTATAAGAAAAAAAGAACTTTAATCTCATAAACACAAGAAGACAGGATAGTCTCTTCCAAGCTGTTCTTAAAGCAAGATGAGATTGCTAGGCCTAAATTAAGTGAAACAGGTGGCAACTAGAAGCTGCTAAATAAGATTGGTCTTGGTAAAGTGTTATGAAGCACAGAGAATTTGGCATTAATTTTCTGAGCTGACATCTGCCTTCATCCCATCTCCCCAACTGCCTAAATTTGGACTCTGAAATGCATACTCAGAAGCAGAAATAGATATTAACAGTTGTGG
Organism: Centrocercus urophasianus; assembly: GCF_019232065.1. Classification (NCBI taxonomy): domain Eukaryota; kingdom Metazoa; phylum Chordata; class Aves; order Galliformes; family Phasianidae; genus Centrocercus; species Centrocercus urophasianus. The sequence continues at coordinate 4,873,822 of NW_024885088.1, read as the reverse complement.
GCTTTTTACGTTATTTGTACATGAAAGTATCACTGGTTTAGATTGTTGCTGTACAATGAAAAGCCTGGAAGAAAGGTCCCTATGTATAGCTCAAATTCTCTATTTATCTGGTCTAATTCTTTTAATGGCTAAAGAAAAGTGCTGTGTATATGAGCAATATATGAAATAAATAATGAGATTAGTAGGAATAGTTAGAAAGTGTTGCATTATTGATGACAAAAGAGAATTTTGAGGGTTGTCTACATATGTGAAAGCTTTGAAAAATCTGCACAAGCTGGTGAACGGGAAGCTCCGCTTCAGGCTTGCACCCTTAGAAGCTTACTGGAAAATGGCCATCCTTCAGGACACAAAAGCAGAACTGATTTTCAGTGTGAAGCCTTCTTCCACTGTGGTATTTTCAAAGAGCCATTGGAAATTCAAAGGAGTCCAGCTGCCTGGATCAACTGAGAAAGGAATCTCAGAGGATATAGGGAGATGAAAATACTTGCAGTTTCCAGGAACCACCAGTATAAAATAACTGCTTTGCTGGGGAACTAAGCATCCTAAGTGATGGAACCGGTTGGAAGATGTGCATGTATGAGAAGAGAATGAATAGCAGCGTAGCATGGGCATAGAAAATGCTCAACAGAACAAATAAATGAAAGAATAAATATAGAAAGGAGATGTGATTAATGTACTGGAAACTAGCTGCAGAGGATGTGATCTGCTCTGGACACTCTGTTCTCTGCTCTTGTATCATCCCCATGGTATCTAGGCACTTAACTGGCAGATGAGTCACTGAGTCTTTGTGCTGCAGCTTGTTTCTCCATTAAATAAAGGTATTCTTTCTACTCTTGGAGTGGTGCTAAAAAGGATTGATCTGCAAAATGTTTTCAAGATATACCAGCATTCATAGGCCTTCTAAAGCCTAGGTATTAATTGTGAAGCTTGCAGTTAGGTATTTTTGTTGTCATTAAAATATATTTAACTGCAGTAACTGGTATTTTTTTACATTCCTGATACATACGATGATGAAAAGACTAGTTAAATTTTTTTGGAATAGCATAATATCACTGAATATATTTGCACTTTCTCCACAGTGAGATTCAAGAAAATCATTGGTTGGGAATAAAATTACTTTGTTAGCAGGCTCTCTGATTCAAGGCTAATGTTTCTTCAGCTGATAATGCAATATTACATTTCAACCTTAAAAACTTTGGTGTGTGACTGGTGAGCAACAATAATCAAGCTCCTCTTAATATGTGAGGCTGTACTAATGCTAAATATAGGGGGAGAATCACTTTGGCTAGTTGTGCTGTGTTTAATGCACCCCAAAATGCAGTTTGACCTCCTGATTGTCCACTACTGTCATGCTGTTGACTCATGATAAGCCTGTTGTCCCCAGCACTCTCAGATCACTTCCTGGTAAGCTGTTTTTCAGTGTCTTGTCTCTGTACTTGTCTGGAATTGCTCTATCCCAGGTGCAGCACCCGACATTTATTCTTGTTGATCTGATTATTGCCCAGTGCTCCACTGTATCCAGACTCTTCTGCAGGGCCTCTTATCTCTCCAGAGAGTCAGCAGCACCTTCCAGTTCAGTATCATCAGAAAACTAGCTGTGGATGTGCTTCACTCCTGCCTCCCAATCACTGATAAAAAACGCTGAACAGAACTGGCCCAAGAATTGAGCGCTGGGGAACTCTGCTAGTGAAGCAGCTGCCAGCCAGATGTAGCCCTTTCACTGCAACAAACCATTGAGCTTTGCATTTAACACGCAATATAGCATGGATTTGTTCATCTCACAGCAGGGCAACTTGTCCATGCTGGAAGGTACAGCATCAAAGGCAATTTTATAATCCACAAAGAGACCATCCACCATCTTCCCTTTACCTACCAAGTGGCTGACCTTATCATAAGTGGTCAAATTACTAAGGCAGGACTTTCCTTTGATGAACCATGTCCACTATGCCTAATAATATATTTTTCATTCTGGTCTACAAATCCTATGTCATTATTTTAAGCTCTACTTTAGCTCTGTAAGCTAAGGAGCAACTGTTAGAGCAACTTTCTCTTAATAATCCCATAACCATTATAACGAAAATGGTAATATTAAAGTAATTTGGAATTTAAATGAGCTCACATTGTCCAAAAGTCATTATTTACAGCTAGACGTTTCCCATTTTTTCTCAACACACCTAGAAAACAAAGTTGATGTTATTTGATTATCTGTAAATGTAGCCATTCTGCATAAAATCAAAGCTTATTTAGAATTACTTGAAAACATGCTGTAGTTGTTTAAGGTTATAATAATTAGTGAAGCTTTTAACTTTGGTGTTAATTAACACTGTTAATGATTAAATTACTCTAGTAGAAAAGTAGAAGAGAATAGTTATGATTCTGCCACTGAAAGGGAGATATGTGATCCTTGCTGTATTTGACATTTAGTGGACCTCATTGCTATATACTGGACTTGATTTACACTAGTGGAGCACTGAAGCATTACTTGAAATGAAATGTTTTATGTTATGTTTTAGGTCACTTCCATTGTGTCATACCATCATAAATGGGCCTTCATAAAACAGTCCAAGCAAGCTATATTTCAGAAGCCCAAATGTCGTCATCTCTTACTGGAAGGAAAGTCACTGTTGTGGTTTCTGTCAGAAAGACTTCTCTGCAGAATTGGGCTGAAGGTATTATTGGATCTCATGGTAACAAAAAAAAACATAGCTCTACTGGCATTTTGATGATCTCACTGGGATGGAAGACAGAGTGTGCCAGTAGTATATATATTCAATCTAGAGCAATTCCAATAATTACAGTTTTTGCTCTTATATTTAACCTATGTAAGTTGAATGTACTGTGAACTTATTCTGATAAAAAACAAGATTCTTTGTTAGAAAGCTGGAACAAGGCTTTTTTTAAACCTTGTTAAAAACCTTGTGAATCACAATGGCTTTTTAAACAATCTTTAATGGAGTTCTATAGCTGGCCTTATATATAGTTTACTTTCAAAACACATGCAACATCAAAGTAATTGAATGGAACTTCATGGGGAACACTCTTTCCCTTTAATTTAAGAAAGCATTGCATTGTGTCTCTCTTTGACTGGAAGCACAATGACTACAGATGAGGATGTCTAAAGTCTATAGCTGTCATAAAAGAAAAGACTCTTCCTAATCTCACTTTTCTTGCTGCCTCAGAATCACGAGTTCTCCATTTTCTCCTTTTCCAGATAACATGTTATTCTAAATTATTTCAACTGAAATTGAATTATATTTCTTAGATTCCTTCTTGGTATTGCCCTAAATTTTAATCACCTGTAAGAAAAGTAGCATCTATATGATGATAGAGACAATGCCATTTCATTTTTTCAAGTTTTGTTTAGTTTTGTTCAACATCTTCATCAATGATTTAGATGAATGTATAGAATGCATTGTCAGCAAGTGATGATAATACAAACCTGAAAGGGGTGGCTGATACACCAGAAGACTATGCTGCCATTCAGCGAGACCTGGACAGGCTGGAGAGTTGAGTGTAGAGGAGCCAGATGAGGTTCAACAAAGGCAAGTGTAGAGTCCTGCACCTGGGGAGCATTAACCACATGCAGCAACACAGGTTACGGGCTGACCTGTTAGAAACAAGCTCTGCAGATAAGGACATAGGCATGCTGGTGGACAGCAGGTTGACCATGAACTAGTAATGTGCCCTTGGGTCCAAGAAGGCCAGTGGTATTCTGGGGTGCATTAGAAAGGAGCATGCATGACCAACGGGTCAAGGGAGGTTCTCCTTCCCCTCTACTCTGCCCTGAGTGAGACCACATCTGGAGTACTCTTGTCTAGCTGTGGACTCCCCAGTTCAATAAAGACAAGAAACTTTGAGAGACATATAGTGGAGGGCCACAAAGATGATTAGAGTCTGGGAGCATCTGTCTCATGAGAAAAGGCCCTGGGACTGCTCAGCCTGGAGAAGAGGAAACCAAGGGGGATCTTATCGATGCTTGTAAATATCATAGAATCATAGATTCATACAATGGCTTGGTTTGGAAGGGGACCTTGAGAAACAGCAAGCTCCTACACTCTGACATGGGTGTGATTGCCTCCCACTAGATCTGCCCAGGGTCCCATCCAACCTGGCCTTGAATGCCTCCAGGGATGGGGTATCCACAGCTTCTCTGGGTAATCTGTTCCAGTACCTCACTACCCTCTGAGTAAAGAACTTCTTTCTAACATCTAACCTATTTTTTTTTAATTTTTCTAGTTTAAAGCTGTTCCCCCTTGTCCTATCACTATTAGACCATGTAATAGTCACTCTTTTTCCTGTTTATAAGCTCCCTTCAAGTAGTGGAAGGCTGCAGTGAGTTCTCCCAGGAGCCTTCTCTTCTCCAAGATCAATTCCCTCAGCCTTTCTTCATGGGAGAAGGGCTACATTTCCTTGATTAAATATCTAACGGATGGGAATCAAATGGATTGGCCAAGCTTTTTACAGTGGTGCCCAGAAATAGAAAAGGGGCAATAGACACAAACTAGATTATAGGAAGTTCCACATGAGGTAAAAGATTCTTTACTTTGAGGACTACAAAGCACTGAAACTGGCTGCCCAGAGAAGTTGAGGAGTCTCCTCACAAGATATTCAGAACTTGCCTGGACACTTCTCTGTGTAAAATACTGTAGGGAACCTGCTTTAGCAGGGTTTGGATTCAATGATCTCCAAAGGTCACTTCCAATCCCTATAATTCTGTGATTCAGTGATTCTAACATTGCTGCCTGCTATCAGATTCTAAGTGACAGTAATAAAAAAAAAGCCAGATTTAAGTGCAGGGCATTCAGTGCAAATTACTTTGTACCACTGTCTCTTTCTGTTCAAATGAGGAATTTCCTAGGTGCCAGCACTAATTTCCTGATCCTATTTGTTTCCCCTTCTCAGAGGTGAAGGAATTTTCTGGGATGATGGCCTGCATAGGCTTCACATGCTCCCATATGTATCTGATGTCTCTGCACCAAATCCAGAAATCTTGATACTGTTAGCTAAAAATGAGGTGGAGAATAGGGCAATGTAATGTGTCAAATTCCTTCTTCTTCAGTCTTTGTTGAGAAATGGCCTAAAACTAAAATGGCAGCTTCAGCTACACAAACCCCTCAAGAACCTCAAAGAAGATTTGACTTTCAACTTCTCTCTGATCTCCCCTGTGCTTTCATTTAGCTACAAGGGTCAAAAAATAAATCTCAAATAGCCTTCAAGACTCCCCACTTGGTGGCGAAAACTATGATAAATACATTTAATTTTACTTCCTCTTTCTGAAGGAAGAGAGGGATAAGGAATTTTTCTAGTGTCTGCAGAGAAGCTGTTAAAAAACACCCACCAAACCAAAACAAAAATACTTTAGCTATTAGCATACGGTATTTATAAAACACTTAAAGTCCAGATATCCATGCACTGAGGTGGATTATTAGACAGATGCTGCTTAAAAATCTCTTGAATGGCGCTAATGCCTCATTGAAAGAACTGCTCTAATGCTAAGTCTTCTAAGCTGCTTCAGGAATCTTACTACCTAACTTTTCAGTTTCTGGAAGATTCTTAAAATGCATTCAAAGCATCAATTCTAAATGCTAAACAGATTTTTATTTTAGATGAGTTCTTCTCCCTTTAGAGCCTTTCTCATATTGTTTTTCTTTAAATTTCTTGTAATTAGATTAAATCACACCCCCCTTACTGAAAACTCCTCTTAAAGCAAAAGGAAAGCCTTCTGAATGCTCAGGCTGTGTGAAGCAAAACTGCATAAAAACTGTGAACATAGTTGGCTGTGCCATGTAAAATAATTCATTTCTAATTCTGTTTAAGCTGTTCTCTTACTTGAACAGACTTGTTCTGCTCCCTGCTCCAGCACAGGGAATAAAATCACTACAAAAGCGAAGTCGCACTCACTTCCAGGAAGAGCCCTTTCTGAAGACTCCAAATCCCTTCTATATCCTGTCTGCTTCAGAGATGTTTTCTACCTACAGAGATCTCTCTCTCTTCTGTAAAATATAAACTCTGGATCACCACATTTAACTCCAAAACTGTCTTTGCACCAAATTATTTTTGTCTTTGTTTAATTAGAGGGAAATTTCTTGTTCCATTTATCCTAAAATCTGACTGGAGGAAAACCATAAGAACACTGGTGTGGTCTTCAGCATATGCTGCAGTTGTGTGTGATTTTTTACATACAATCACTTTGTCCTTGTGCTTTCTGTCTGTGAGCATTCCAGGATCTCATTCTATCTTAATAATTAAGGAAAAAAAAGAAAAGTATGTTAGTTATTACTAAAGCCTTTGTCTTTCTCCATTGTTATGCAGTTGATGCCTACTGCTGTAGTCAGACTGCATCTGAAAGTTCCCAATTGTAGCAAAAATGCTAAGTCACGGCTTGAACCAGTGATTGAGCACCTGGTGGGAAGGCAAGACCAAACTAGGGGAGCTCAGGTGCATGTAATGTATCTGAGTGACCAGAAGTAGTGGAGCCAGGATCCACCCCTTCTAGACCTCATTTAAAGGCTGGTAGTGGGAGGGAGCATATCTCCTTGGTGATTCCTGCAGGTTTGTGGTCTTCTAAGAGTGAGTAGCTTTTTTCCTCTCTTTGTTTTGGTGTCTATGGCTGCTGAATTTGTGCATTTTCTCATTTGCTGTGGCTTAGGACTTTGCTACCCTGCTATCAGTGTTGTGCTTTTCTTTGTATTATAGTGTTACACCAATGCAGAAAGGACAGAGTGTATTTTTCTTAGTTGTCTGTTAGGATTATTTTTTTCATCAAGGACAAATGCGGCTTTTGTCATACTACTACGTGTACATCTTTTATGTGATGTGTACAGTTGCTTGATTCCTGTGTTGACTAAAATATTCAACTTTATTGAGTAAACAGTGCCTCCCTTATGTACTTGCACAGTAGCATACTGTAACAGATTGCTTGGCCTTGGTGTTAGGTACAATCTAACTTCAAGAGTATAGGTAGTCCTGCCAAAGTCACCTATTATACAGAACAGCAATAATTGTTAGGTGTAGCGATGCCGAGTGTTTCTGTAAGTTATATTTTACTCATTTTGCAGAATACAGGTCAACACTGTTTAAATACTGATACAGTTTAGGGAATGATTGTATGAATTTGCTAGAAGACATTGCTCTCAATATTGTTTTCTTTAAATGAAGCACCATTCTACTACTCTTTGACTACAATCACCCCCCATTTTAGTCCATAAGTAGAGAATCAAAATAGATTAACTATTTCATTTCAAAGCCAGTTAATTCCTGAATTTAAGCAAGTGACTCAGTGTCATCTTAAGAGTTCTTTACGTGTTGCCCACCAGTCTAGTTCAAATTTTGCTACCAGTTTATTACTATATAGCATCCCCCCAGCAGTTCTTATAAGCTTTGTGTACATAGTTCCACAGAAATGTGGCAAGCTCAAGTTTTTACACTTTTGCTGCAAAACCATAAGCAGGAAAAGCTCCTGAAATACAGTGTGAAACCTGTACTGTAGTAAGAAGCATAGTACTTACCCCTATTCCTTTCTGTAATATAATGTTGGACATGCATGGATAACAAGGATAAACTTGTTAGTATCTAGAATAGAATTTGTATTACATCATATGTTTTTCGGGAGCTGTGTTATTTCCCAACATGAGCTGCACACTCCAAAATTGCTTCTTACACTTTTGAAATATCTGGTTGTGAACAACTTTGACTACAGTGCTTAGCATATTTCTTTTACAATCTGGAGCATCTCTCCCTTATTTTTATGGCTTATAATCTCTTGATTGTGGTGGCTGATTTACAAGTGCTTTCCTCACTTGTAAATAAGGCATAAGGAATGGAGTATAATACATTTAAGGGCAGGGAGAGTTCAGCTTATAAGTCAGTGTTCGTAAAAATGCTTTGATGTTAAGCAGGAATATTACTGCAAGTGATGTATTTCACATGGCTTGTTTACAGAGCAGCATGCTTTCTGCACAACCATACTGGAGTCCACATTCACTTTGTATCATCAGTACACTGCCTAAAAAGTGATTTAAAAGATTTGTAGCCTTTGCATTTGCCAGTTGTCTCTTATCCTTAGTAGAAAGATTTCCTTCTTGGGTCATTGCTTCTGTGTAATTGCTATGTGAAAGCATTTAAAATCCTTTATCTTCTAACTTAGGAAAATATTTGAAGGAATTAAAGCATTCGAATGACAGTTGGTGAATCAATAGCAGAGATGTGAAGCTGTGATGTAGAGGAGGTGGAGTTCCTTCGATTTTTCTCCTTACTCTTTTATTACCTTGTGGCATATCCTTGAGTATACAAGCAGCAAAAATGTTCTGTGCATAAGGAGAGTACATAATGGGAGAGCATCATAAATGCCTTCTACTTGGACATGCGTTTTTCAGTCTAAACTTGTAGTACATCAGGATTGTGGCACACAAGTAGATCAAGGAATAATCCCTGTATGTTTTTACTGAAGGTAAAAATCTGTGCATGGAAAAAAAAAATATTTTTTAACTTTAGAAAAAATACTGAATTGGCCGTGGAAACTGAAAAATGCTTCCTATTTCCTAGGGACATTGGCCAGGAAGAGCATAAAATCAAGATTATGTAGGGAAATCTCTTACTAGCAAGGCAATACAGGCACCTTCAAACATCTGTGCTCTCCAGCTGGCAGTGTTAGAAGTATCTATTGCCAAATGGAGTGCAGCTTGTTTAAAAAAAAAAAAATTGTAGTAGCTGTTATCTAACTCATTTGTGGAGTAATGAACTTTCATAGAAGTACTAAGTAGGAAGGCAATAGTGAATATCCAGATATAATACTGCCCTCCCTAGAATGCATTGTTGCTACATTTTAATTTTGTATGACTCATTGAAGTTGAAGTATTCTGATACCTCTCATTCTGATTGAGTCTAACATTTTTTCCAGAACAAAATTAGAAGTTTATTGCAGGGTAGCTGATAATGCTTCCTTGCTATTGAGAGCAAGGCAAAGAATTTGTTCAGCTGGAAAGAAACTTCTTAGCACAATGCAGTTAAGATTTTTCTCTGATTTCCACTGCAGCACCTTTTTTCCTCCACTGCTTTAATGCATGTGTGCAGAAAAACATCATTCACAACGGTTCATTAAGTTTTGATTTTTTTCCATCCTTTATTTTTCAATTTGGATTAATACCCCACTTCTAGGAAGTTGGATTTTTTCTCATTAAAGATTTTTGCTGTGAAATTTGACTTTTTCCAATTAACTTCTTTTACCTTATTGGGAGGTTCAGCGTGGAATAGTGTTGTGCTCAAAGAAGGGGGGGGGGGGGGGGGGAATGAAACAACAAATCCAGTAGTTAATTCATTAAAGCATTGAATAATATATTGTAGATAACTTAGATAGGAATTTAAAAGGCTTATTAATAATGGATAACCAAGACCTGTACTACTTGTGTCCAATACGGAAAGTACAAGTAAGAAAATATCAGTAAGGAATTATGTTGACACTGTAAAATTTTACCAATTGCAAATGACATTTTTTTTTATCTTTTATGCTCTTAACACTCTTTTGGAATTGTTTCTGCTTTTGCCATCCTGAATGGCTGTGTAGAAAGTTCTAACTTGAGGATATTTGCAATACTTAATTGGAAAAAGCAGTAGCATCTTCATGTTTCTTCCACACTCTTGCTTTACTATTAAATACTACTCTTTAAATAAGCATTTCAATGTAATATGAGAAATTCTGGAAAACATTTTTATTTCTCAAGAAGTAAGAAGTAAGAACCTACTATGTTAAGTAAAGCTTTTTTAAAAAAACTACGGACCGTTTCTACTAAATGGATGAGTGCAATGTACTTCTTGGGTATGAAGAACTCCGGAGGGTTTAAGGAAATCAGTTGTCTCTCCTTCTGGATACTACTTCCAGCTCTATGTAGGGAATAAAACAAAAATGATAATTGGATATCTCAGGACTTCCAGATAAAAGAGCAGTTCTACAGCTTTCTCAGTGGAGGGGCAGATTGAGCTTTGGTGGGATGGAAATGGGAAGGGAGTTCTAGCAAATAATAATGTGATTTTTATTAATCCAGAAACAAGCTTTAAACTGCATCTTCCAGAAACCTAGTGGGAAATGTTTAGAATAGTAAAAAAAAAAAAAAAAAAAAAAAAAGCTGGGGGAAGAATAAAGGGAAATGTTCATTAGTGTCTCTGCCTAGTAGCTTACAACTTATACATTTTGCTAAACTAATAGAGTCCATCTGCTGAAGAAGCTTGAATTGATTTCTCAGGGCGGAGTACTGATCTTGTAACACCACAGAATAACTCAGGGTAAGGAGACCTTGAAATCTCCGGTCCAAACTTCTGCTCAAAGCAATGTCGCCTCTGAGGCCAGAATTATCTGGGGGTTTTATCCAGTCAGATCCTAAAAGCCTCCACAAGAAAGAAGACTCCATAATCTACATTCTGCATGAATAATATTTACTGGGACAGAGAGTGAATGCTGAGTGACTCTAATTTGTTCTAATGCTGGATAATACCGGCACTTGCTGTACAAAGCAAAAGAGATTTGGCAAGAAGACCTAAGATAGAGTATTAGTCTGCAGGAGAAAGATGTACATTCACATCCTGGTCCTAAATGAGTAAGAGTAAATACAAGTACCAGGCAGAAGTGTGCTTCCTACAGCATTTCCACTGAGTGTAAGCAACTGCTACTGCTTCTTTGGTTCTTGAAAGTGCTCACAGGCGTCTGTCTAAATGTGCCACTGTGCTGCATGAAAACACTTCTGCTGCTGCCCTGGAAAAATATAAGATTTCAGTGCTGCAGCAAAATGAATCTCAGACAAATTAATTGTATCTGGCAGGTAGGAAATTGCAAATAAACCGTAGTAGGCAGGAGAAATGAACGTAAAGCCTTTTGCAAGGCAAGTTGCCTCCAGGAGATCTGACTGCTGAGGGCAGGAGGAGGCACAGCAGTGCTGGCAAGCAGCTGAGCAGCAGTCAGGCTCACTGGCTTTGTGCAGTAACTTCAAGATGATGCCTTTATGCCTGTCTCATGCTCCTCACACTGAAGTCCCGTTCTCTGAAGTCACCTACAGCCTTGAGCCCAGCTGCTGGTCTTGATTTGCCACTGTTATCTTCCTACTGCTAAAATACCTGCACACTCAGAGTTGTTACATGCTTGCAGAGGATGTTGCTCTGGTGCTTTGGAATGTGATTTACTGATCAAGCGAGTGAGGGTCAACAATATAAATGAAGCAATCCCAAAAGGAAGATAGAGAAGAATGTCATGTATGAGCATCATCGCACAGCTGAGATATCAGAGATGGTTCACTTGATTTGATTCCTGCTTTTTTGTTTTCTAGTGGGTTTCTGTGTCAAGCAAACACTTCTTCCAGAACCGTTTCATCTCTTGTTGCTGCCCTCCATGACACCTGAAAAGCTAGAGAGATGTCCTATTGGCATTACTGCTTGAATTTACTAGTCAATAATAAAACTAAACTTTAAAAAAAAAAAACTCCTTTGTGATAACTCATTGTTCTCTGTTCACAACTGACAGCCACTGTGATCTTTGTGTATAGTTATGCTCAATTGGATGATTTGCCTCTAGTTTCGCATACCTCTCTGCTTTTGGAAATCATGTGATAATAGTTTGAATCCCACTTGCTTGTAATGGCTTACTGATCTGATACACAGATCATAAAATAGGTCAGTCATCAAAGATCAGGAGTTTAAAGCCTAAAATTGATTTTATTTATTTATTTATTTTTGCTTCTGATGTAGGTTCAATCCACAAGGTTTGCTGATTCTCTTGTTCTAGAGCCTGAACAAAGTAACGAACATTTTCCTTCTGCAAGCATAGGTACTGCTGGTATTTTAGAACATTTCTTTGGCTTGTATGGTCTTTGAGCATGAGGCTGCACTGAGTGGGAATATCAACACTGTTCTACAGCCCTTGGATCTGTGTTTAGTGGGTTCTGTAGCAAAACTGAGAGCCATGGTAACTGCACATGTGAAATCTCTGGCTGTTACCAGTTGATGCCCATGTAATTGCTCTGAATCATCCCTCCAGTAATGCTCTGTGCTGACCTTGATGTGTTCCTGCCAGAAAACACTGTGCTTGGCTCTGGTGAGTGCCCTGCAGATGCGTTGCCTTGTCAGAGGATCACTGAATTGTAGGGGTTTGAATGTCCCAGGATATCCTGCTCCTCTAGTTCTTCACAAGTGATGGGAAGGGGGTCTCGGCTCTGTTTTGCATAGTCTGTGTTCCCTATTCAAAGTCACGTATAATCCATCAGTGGACAGATTCTTCTGTGTACGCAGGAGAAAATAGGGGTGGAGGAGAGGGAAGTTGTAATGGCATTAGCTAGGCTCTGCAAGACCAATGGACTTATTAAATACTTTGGTGTCATGAGAGTATTACGGGTGACTTAATGTATTGTCTTTGCATCTGTTTTACCCTTGTGTGATAGCTGCTACAAATCATTACAAGATGATTTATGGCCATCTCCCAGAAAACAAGTTCAGCTGGAGCTTGCAATAAAATAACATGGACAATGGCAGATGAAGCAGAATGAATGGTTTGGTTATTCATAAGGCATGTGACCCCTAAAGACAGCAGTAAAAAGCAATAAAGATAGACTCTAAACTGGTGTGAGGCTTCAGGCAAAGCAATTTCTGGGTTCAGCAACGAACAGAACATTCTAGTTTATAAGCTTTTGAATGCATTTTGGCATCATCCTGCAGAGACCTTTTCTCTGCTGTTGAGACCAGTGCATAAAGTCGTGTTACTTTTAGAAACTGTAATATGTGAATGACTTTTCCACTGTCTATCAGTCCACCTGTGCCACAGTTAACTGAAGGGAAAGGACCCAGTATCACTCACATTTTGTTTGAAGCCTGCTGCTCTGCTCTTTCCTTGGATCTCCCTGGCATACCAGCTTCCATTGGTGCCCCTTTATGGAGAGGTGTTTGGAAGAAATACATCTTGTACAGCTAAGCTGGAGCTAGTTCTTCTTTCTTGTTTTCAGTTTTTGAGCTGGATGCTTTACTATCTACAAAGAAGTGGAAAAAAGATATTTTGTGTAATATTTCCTGAGAAATAAGACTAATTAATTGCAATGCCTTCACTTGCACATGGAGAAAACTGATATTTCAAACAAACCTGAATAGAAAAAAAAGTAGCACATGGCTTATGCATTTCTATACTAACGTTCATCTCAAACATATGGGTGTTACTTGTGTACTGTATTGCATTCATTTGTTGTTTGTTTGGAAGAACGTCTGCATTTTACTTGGTAGGTTGAAAGCAGTACTATTTTTGTACAGTGTTTTGTAAAGTGCTGTACAAATGCCAGAGAAAGATATCCTAGTTTTAAGGAACCCTTGTAACTTCAAGAGAACTAAATAATAATCTTTATGCCAAGTCATTGTAGTAGCCTCCATTTATCAGCAAGTCTCTGAGAGATGCCATGTGCTCACACACAAGATTGAAGCTACCTTGAGCCCCGGAATTTTTGTCTCTGTTTTTGGTTTATGCAGGTCCGTGTCTGATGTGTTTTTTTTTTTTAGGGGGGGAGGCTAGAAAATGTGAATTGAATGTAACTAATTCAGATTATTACTTGAGGCATCTAAGATAGTATTTCCCAGGGAGTGTGAACTTCTTATTCATCTATGAAATGTAGCAGATAAAAACTGACAAAACTGCCAGAAATAAACACTCATTGTTCTAAGATGCAGTGAATGGAAATTACTTCAGCTTTAAACTTATAAGCCAAATCAACATAAATAATTTTATAGGTATTTACTGGTAAGGGGTAGAGCTCTTGGCTTCACCTTGTTTTCCATATGAAAGCAAATACAGGCATCCATGCCAGAAACCACAATCCAAAATTTTACCTAGTCTTTGTCTGTAGCTGTGTTTTAAAATGAGGTAAATGAAGCAGGGAAGATAGCAATCAACAGACAAGTTAGCATCCCACCTTGCTGCCATTTATGAGAATTCTTTTTTTTTTTTTTTTGGTGGTTTTTTTTGGTGGTTTTGGTTTGGTGGTTTTTGGGAAGAGGCAAAGGAAATGAGATCTGGGTACACTTCCACTCTTTCCAAGGAGGAATTCAAAAGACTTATTTGAACAGGATCTAAACATCTGCATATTTACGGGTAGCATCTTAATCCTTATTAGAACTGCCCTTGTAACTTAGAGAATCTGGTCTCCTTCCTTTTCCCAACAAAACTCTGCTAAATGGTTCTACCTTATTTGTAATGAATAGCCAACTGTCCAGCTTTCCTGTAAGTATCTTTTTCTGTATCAAAATCTCATTGGTGTTTGCCAAAGTAGGAAATTACAGCACAAGTCAGAAATCAGCCTCTTGTTTATGGTTTCAAAGTGAGAATGAGTTCGAGGTCTGTTATGCTGGTGTAAGTCAAATACAAGTAATGAAGTTTGATTCCCTATGTATTGCTGTGAACCTTGGATTCCAACTCTGTTCCATCATACTGGTAATTATAGAAAAATTGATTTTCCTTAGAGCTTACATTAATATTGGACGTATTTTCATGATAGTAATTTTTCCTTCTACCTAATGCTACATGTAAAACCAATGTTTTATTTAAGGAAATAGGAGAGGGGAAAAAAAAAAAACTTGTTTTCCCTGTAACTGTGAATTTATTCATGAAATATCTCTGGGATCTTGTAACTGAATAAAGGAATTGTATGTGCTGAGGTTATTTCACTGGGAAAGTATGTTGATTAGTTTTCTATAAAATGACTTGAACTCATAAATGAGACCAGTCAGTATAAAGAAATACTGTTTACTACTTATCTCTGTTCATAAACACTTTAATTGTACTAATGCAACACACAAAATGCAATATTCATTTGATCAATGCAGTTGTGTACATAATATTTAATATAGCTGTTGTCATTTTAATTAAAATATTGAGAACTCCATTTAATACTAGTTGAGTAAAATAGAGAAATTTGTTGTCTGTACTCATAAATCATCCCAGTGTTTTATTTACTCAAAAGAGCAAAATAGGCACTCGAGCACTGAAGAAGCCACTATAATGCTCACACTAATAACTTTGAGTATACCAACTGATAGTCAACTGTAAATGGTTTTGGCTTTGCAGAAAGACTGTTTTGGAAACTTAAAAATCCTTTCCTACTATTTGAGCTCCTAAATGTAAAACAAACTGATACTTAGTGAAGAAATTTTCAAACCAGCCAATCTAAAACTAGGAGCATCACTTCCATTTGATCTCAAATTGTTGAAATTAACAAGTTATTAACGCACAACAGTGAGAGAGAATTCCATGGCATTTGTTAATGTTTCAGTACTGCTTGTTAGAGAGCTTTTCTAGAAAAACCAAAGATTTCTGCTTTAATGCAATACTTAACCTATTTAATGAGCTATTATCCAACATAAAAATAGCAGTTGATCTGCTAACTACTGCAAAAAAAAATTACTAATTTCACTCAGCTCTGGGTGTTCTTTTGGTTAGTTGAAGCTATATACCTCTCTTCATCATTGGTGTACCTTATAGATTAAGAACTTACACATGCTGTAGAAAGAAAGTTTTGGTTCAGCAAATCTGTTCAGCTCACGCTTAAGTTCACCTCTCTGCTTTAGGGTCTTTGCTTTACATTTATGCACTTTTATGTTCATTCAGGGAACCTTTTCCATAAGAAGAGACGAGGCATCAGAAGAGGGGCTTCTAGGCTGGGTGGGCAGCCCCAAGTTCCCTGCTGTTTGTTGGGCCTGTGAGGGGGGCATAAGAAAGTAGTGGAGCATGCTTACTCTGTTTAGACTTTCCAGGAGGAGCTAAGAAATCCTTTCTGTGTTTAAAAGATAAATTGTAGTAAATGACACAAGACTCTGCCTACTGTGACCTGTTCCAGTGCTTTTGTAGAATTCTACAGCTGATAGCAATAAGGCAGAAAGCAGCAGAAACATCCAGAAGCAACCAAATAGTGGAAAACTCAACGCAACAGATAATGCGTGCAATATGCGTTGTACACAAAAAGTTAGACAACACTTGTGGTTCCTAATTTGCAATGCTTGAAGCACTTACACATGCAAGCCTTTTAAAAGTTTATCTCCTAAAATGCTTCTTGTTAGTGCTGGCAAAATGCTCTTCAGCAACTTCAGTGTGATCCTTTCACAAATGAGCACAAACTGATTTGACAGCCCATTTCAAAAGATCTCTGATTATCTGTAGAAGCTGATGTTACAGTTAGTCATACCTACTTACTAACAATTGGTGTTGACAATGACTATATTGATCCCCTGAGTACCTGCTGAGGAAAAAGAAGCTTCAAGTGGAGTTGCGGAAGTCTTGCAGCATGGTGGCACCTCCTGGCTTAATGTACAGAAGAGGCACAACAGGACACATTCTGGGCGGCTCCACAGGAGCCATAGGCCCAACTTCACCTAGAAGTTATGACTGAGCTTTTTTTGCGACGTTGTTTGCTCATACTATGAAGGCACCTGTGATTTGATGAGTAACTTAGCTGATTTCACTTTGAGGAGCAGGGAGGTACTTGAGCTGGAAGTGGAGCATCACTTGAGGATGTGACGAATCTTTTCCAGACTCCTTTATGCACAGATGCTACTCTCAGAGAAGGACCTGGGGGTCTTGATAGATGAAAAGCTTAACATGAGCCAGCAGTGTGCCTTTGTAGCTCAGTAAGCAAATGGTAAAGAGGGGTGGCCAGCAGGGACAAGAAGGTAATTGTCCCCCTACTACTCTGCTCTTGAGAGGCCCCACCTGGAGCTCTGTGTCCAGGTCTGGAGTCCCCTGTACAAGAGAGACAGAACTGGAGAGGGTCCAGAAGAGGGCCATGAAGATGATCAGAGGGCTGGTTCTTTACTATGAGAGCAGTGAGGTGCTGGGACAGGGCTGCCCAGAGAGGCTGCGGATGCCCCATCCCTGGAGGTGTTCAAGGACAGATTAAATAGGGCCCTGGACAACCTGGTCTAGTGTTAAATGGGGAGGTTGGTGGCCCTGCATGTGGAAGGGGGGTTGGAGACTCATGATCCTTGAGGTCCCTTCCAACCCTGGCAATTCTGTGAGGATGCTGTATTTATCCATGCAGATAAACAGAGAAAGCATAGCTCTCATGTTGTGATGCCTACCCCATCTGAGGAATTAACTTTCGAAGAGGGTCAGGAAGCTTGATACTCATTTCTTTCCATAGGAGGTGGTGGAATGTTGGGCTGTAGGATCTGCTGAGGGAAAACCTCCCTGGTGCGTGCAGGGTTCTGCAAGTCTAGGCAACGCCAGCTACTGCCAAAGCAGTTCACTTCAGCAGTCTGGAGGATGAGAGGAAACTTTTTAATAGTAAATACTTGTATCCTCTGTGACTGAAGAATGTAAGGTCCTCATCTTTAGGACAAGTGTGAAGTCTCCAGTGTAGTGCATTAGTACTTGTCCCAGCTGGGTATGCCCCCAGAATGTGAAGAGCACTGAGGTACTTTAGATCACCTCAGTGTCTCTTTCAGCATATTGAAGTCTTCAGAAGGTTTCTGTACGTGGAATGTCTGCTTGGCTTCCATACTGTTCTTTATTACTGGTGATTTGATCAGTGGAATAGCATCTCCTGACATGGAGCCAACCTAAGCTTTAGTTATGCAGCCTTTTCTAAAAACACTGGGGAAAGAAAATGGCAAAAGGGGCTCTGTTTTTGCTGCCTGCCCTGATGCCCAATCCCATCTCTGTCCTGGTTCTCTTGCTGGTCACTTGAAAAAGGTTTTCCTCTGTTCAGAGGGAAGCATGTTGTGTTCTACACATAAGCAGCTAATGGATATTTGAGATCAAGACAGCACAATAACTAACAGAGACAGTGTGCAGGAATGTGCTCACTTAGTAACAAGATTAAAATGACCCAAAGTCAGGATTTTCTCGCCATAGACAGCAAGCCTGTAAAAATAAGTAAAAAGGTGGTACTGGGGTAAATACTCATCCTTCAGTCCTTTACTGATTGTCAAAATACTGCAGTCAAGTAAATGGACACCTTTCCTATTGATTTGGTCCTGTATGGCACTGAACAGTAATGCTGAAAACTGTTTGTAGTTTGTCCTATTTTGGTTAATGTATCTGTGGTTGTTTTTTTTTTTTTTTAATACAGTAAATTCTACAGGATTTTGTGTAACTTTTAAAGCAAGGTTGTAGATGCAAGACAATTGAAAATCTTATATTGCTGCTTAGTAAGATTATTTAATCTGTACCATCAGAGTTAAAAGGAGCAATTCTGTGATTAAGTATTTGAGCAAGAGTGTTATCAGTATTTTAGAAAGCATCTTTAAAGTTATGTAAGATAGAGGTCAGAAAGCGTTCTTGAAACTCAAAAACAATTCTTTTCAGTTTTGAATTAAGCAGGGGAAAAAATATTTACCTTAATGTTTTCATTCTAAGAAGTGGGATGAATTGAAAGTATATTTTGAAAGTGGATTTGTATTTTTTAAATATAATACCTACACAGCTGTTTTTGTGGCAATAATTCAAAGATTACAATGCATCTCAGCTCTTCAGTGCATTTTTTTTTCTTTTTTTTTCAAGCATTTGCAGTGATTTTATGTTCCACACTTAGAGGCATTGGCCATTGCAGGCAGAAGGGACACTGAATACTGATGCTGAATGGAATTTTAATACAGCATAGCTCTATAACAAACAACTAACCCTGTGATTTTTTTAAAGCCTTGAAAACCTATGCCTTTGTAGTATCTGTTCATTTGATGCAAAGCATTTCCTCATATCTATTGGAATGCAAAAGTCATGCATGTAATAACTATTTCAGTAGTGCTGTTATACAACTCTCCTTGACTTTTCTAGAAGATTTGTAAACCTCATGGGAAGATTGTTGAGTTGAAACCTCAGCATTTGAGTTTTGTGGACCCTGGATATAGACGTAGACATCTTCAAAATAAAAACTAATATTCAAAGGTTAATTTTCTTTTTTGTGAGGGAAGAAAAAAATGAATGTTTTAAAGCAATAGATAACACAATCACTTCAATGCTTCCCAGAAGAAAAGAATGAAATTTTTCCCATTTCACTGAAAGCGGAATAGGTCAGTACAATGCAGTGCTGAGGAACATGGTTGAGTAGGCAACATTGGTGGTAGGTGAACAACTGAACAAGTTGATCTTAGGGCACTTTTCCAACCTTCATGATTCTATGAAAAATCATGCAGAATTCAAATTAGCAGCTAAGACTCTATTCAAAAGAACTTCACAAACCAAACTGATAACTCCCTTGCTTTCTTTCAAAATGTCTGTGGTCCGTATTCTCTTATGCAATGAAAGACAGTTGAAAGTCTGCTGAAACTTGTTTGATATGCATCAAATGAACTGAGATGGTGTAAACCTCGTATTTGTATAGAAATCCTCAAATCTCTTACTATGAATTTTCTGAATGAATTTGTATCTAGTTCCATTTGTACACACAAGAACACTGTGAAAGGACACTTGGAAAGCTATGTATTTCTAGCTGTCAATATTTCTGCCATATGCTAAGCTGACCTTTTGGATGATAATCTTTGTATAAGTGAAGTGAAAAGAGATTGATTTTGTTGCTTTATTCTAATTACACTATAATATAGCAGTACTACATGCTTTGGAAGGGTATTCAGGAATTGAAATGTCAACAACACAAACAACTTTCCATCTGCTCCCAATTTAATCTGAATGAGTTTGTGATTTTATAGGACGTTATTTCTGCCACTGGCAGTTGAAAGGTGGTAATCAGTTAATCAAAATGCATTGATTGCTCCAATTATTGCATCTTGAATAGTTTTTTAAGAATCTTAGTCACCCACAGTTGAATTTTGGTATATTTTGCTTTTTATCATAGGCAAATCTATTGTTTACAGAAAAACCTTTTGACTTCATGAATGACTGAAACTTAAGGCCAGACCCACCACAACATGCTGATGAAGATGCACCAGGCCAGTTATGTAAATTGGCTGGAAGCCAAGCTGGAAACCAAAATCTGCTTGATTAGTGACTGTGCACAGTTCCAAAGACACTGAGTGTACTTGTGAATCAGTCTGAGTCTGAATTCCTCAGAGCTTCAGGATATTATATCTAAAACAAAGTCCTTTCCTGTGTGGGCTCCAAGCTTTATCTAAAGTTTTTCATTTCTCAAAAGAAGAAATCATTGTATTACTGCTAACAAAGCAGCATTAACACAGCTGGGGAGAGTAAGCAAGAATCTCTTTGTTTTTTATCTTGGGCCATAATTTAAAATCAGCACTTGTTCATTATGTTTGTATGTGAGTCAAAGATAGCACTGCTTCATTTCCCCATAACCAGATTAGATGCAGAAATAAGGGGCTAGTGGTTTATTTAGAGCACACTTAGTGCTGAAGAAATGCAATGTGGAGATCTCTTACTAGGAGATAAGTTCAAAATCAGAGAAGTTTGGCCTGAGTGCAGATGTGAGCCTGTAGGAAATTGGTTCTGAGTTTAAGATTTTAAAGATACTGACCTTAGTGAATAAACAGGGCTATTTGCAAATAAACTAGTAAATGTTAATGTATTATTTCTGTGAGTAAAAACTAAGGTTAAATAGTTGAATAGCAATCACTCTTCAGATATTGATATTAAAACATTATAGGAAAAAGAGCACATAATCAAACTACTATGTATGTTATATGTGTAAATGCCTTCTCGCAGAGGTGTATTTAAAAAAAAAAAATATATATATATATATGCCTGGATAGTTCATTTCAGTGGTCTTTGAATAAAGCCTTCAGTGATGCTGGTATTTGGGTTAGGAATCTGATAGTTTAGTAATTTTTTTTTTTTTTTTTTTTGAGATCTCCAGAGAAATGCTACATGGCAATAACAGGGTCTAGAAGGACATGAATGAAGCACAGTCTACCAAATCTAAACCTAGTTGATCATGCCTTGTCTGGAATGATTACAGTGGCCCTAAGAATTCAGAATCAAGTCCTGAAACAATTAGCACAAATCATGAGTAAACTATTCATTTAAAAAAAAAAAAAAAGCCTTAACAACTGAATGAACTATCCACAGAGCAGTACCTGTGGTGTGAGAACCACAGTCATGAGTTATGATAAGTGTGAAAATCCACATTGGAGACCAAGACTCTTCTCAGAGGAGAATATAAGACCTCTTTGCCTTTTCCAGTTTAGTGTGTTGCTGTAGAAGTCTCAAGCTGCAGAAGTCTCCCATATTGATCACGTATGGGTGGTACTAGAACTTTAGTTGGAAAATACAAACCATCTTTTAATATTTCTTTTCTAAGAGATTAAAGTATGTATCATCTTGAAGACACAACTAGTTATTTATCTATCTTAAAAAAAAAAAAAAAGTGTGTTCTGCATCTAAGTGGAAACATGACTGTTTTCAGATAGTATGCTCTTGAGCTAGGAGGGCCCATCCTTCCTTATATTTGGTTTCAGCAAAGCTTCAACCTTTGGCAGGCTTTTGACATTTAGATATGAATTAGTAGTTCTCAGAAACTTTTTTCCCCTTCTGGGTATCTTGTGTTATTAAAACAGGTAGTAGGTTATTGATATAGATAAGGAAGTACTGGATAGAAAACAAGGCTGACATTTAAAGTTGTGTATTCAAACCAATCTTCAGGCCTTTTCCATATAAATGCGAAGTTGTCACAAGATTTACTGCTTACAAATACATGCTGCTGTCAATTAAAAGGAACAAGGTAGATTCTTTAGTCATCTGCAAAGGTAAATCTTTCCATCTGCTTAATCCCACAAACCTGGGGTCAAATATTGTCTGAACTAAGTTCACATTTGTAATGTAACCTTCTCTTTCCAAACCCAAGGGAAGCTGAGAATTTTAAGGTAAGCAGTGAAATCAGCAGAGGATCTGTGAAGTTTTTACTGAGACACAGGGCAACTAATCTCAATCTCAAGATGAGAACACTCTAGAAACTGTTAACTGTGCTGTCTTTCATTCCTGCTTTTATTTAATATTGAAATTTACATTAAGCAATTAAGGCTGGTTTATTTCCCATACCTATAGTTTTTGAATCGTACGGGGATTTTTAAAGAGACATGACTCATCAATACTTATTAGCAGTGTATATTGCTGTTTAAACTCAAGCAAATTAGAATTGGTAGCTTTGCGGGGGGGAATGACAAGTTGGTGATGATTGCCTGGCAGAGGCTTTCAAGCAACATCCATTCTCACCTCATCAGTGTTGTCAGGAATATGTCATTGTCAATGGGACATTTGGTAGTTTGACATTTATTTATTGGTAGAAAAGAATCACAATGACCAGATTTTCTTGAATTATGTAAATGAAATGAATCACCTATATTGAGCAACTGCAAATTAACAGACTTCAGTTACAGCAAAGAAGATTGTTATAACAAAGAGAATGATGTATTGAAGCAGCTGAGCTGTGGAGATTGGGGGGGGGTCTCCATTATTATTAGTCCTTTAAAAGCAGCTGAATGAATTTGTCAGAAATGACAGAAGAGAGTTGATCTTTGGGAATGGACGAATAAAGGATGCTCTACTAAATATCTCCCTTCTATCCTTGAAGATCCTTGCTTCCAGGAAAAAGCAAAGTAGAATCATAGAACTATGGAATTATATAAAGTTTGAGTTGGAAGGATCCTTTAAAGACCATGTAGTCCAACTCCCCTGCAATAAACAGCAACATCCACAGCTCTCTCAGGTTGCTTGGAGCCCTGTCCAGCCTGACCTTGAATGTCTCCAGGGATGGGGCATCAACCACCTCTCTGGCCAACCTGTTACAGTGCTTCATGACCCTTACAACAAAAAACTTTTCTATCCAATCAAAATTCTCACCTCTTTTAGTTTGAAATGATTTTCCTTTGTCCTATCAATACAGACCATCAAAGACTCTGTCCCTTTTCTTTCTTATAGCCCCACTTTAAATTCCAAAAGGCTATTCTCTCATCTTCTCAGAGCTTTCTCTTCAGGCTGAACAGTCTCAGCTCTCTCAGCCTGTACTTCTAGGAGAAGTGTTCCGCCCCTTGAATCTTTTTTTATGGCCTTTCTTTGGATGCACTCCCATAGTTCCATGTATCTGTTGTGCTGAGGACTCCACAGCTGGACATAGTACTCCAGGTGAGGTCTTATCAGTGTAGAGAAGAGGGGCAGGATATCTACTTGCCCTGCTGATCACTCTTCTTTTGATGCAGCCCAGGATGTGGTTGGCTCTCTAGGCTGCAAGGGCACATTGCTGGCCCATGTCCAGCTTGCCATCCACTACTATCCCCAAGGCTTTTCTAGCAGGGCTGTACTCAATTCTTTCACTCCCCAGCTTGTTTTGGAAGTGAATGTTGCTTCAACTCAGGTGCCAGGCCTTGCACTTGGTTTTGTTAAACTTCATGAGGGTCTCTTGGACCCAGTGTTTGAATCTGTCTAGGTCTCCTGTCCCTCAACTGTGTTGGCCCTACCACACAGTTTGGTGTTATCCACAAACTTGCTGAGGGTGTACTGGTTCCCACTGTTGAGGTAAGTTATTAAAGAGCATCAGAGCATCAGTGCCAGTACTGACCCCTGATGAACACCACACATCACTAATCTCCATCTAGACACTGAGCCACTGACCTCCACTCTCTGGGTACAAACTTGCAAGTAGTTCCTCATCCCTCAGACACTGCACCCATTTAAATCCATATCTTTCCAGTGTAGAGAAAAGGGTGTTGTGGGAGGCTATGTCAAAGGCCTTACTGAAGTCCAGATAGATGACATCAGTGGCTCTTCCACTGTCCATTGGTTATGCAATCATAGAAAGCCACTAGTTTGGTCAGGCAGGACTTTGTTGAAGCCATGCTGTTTCTCTTACATTATCTCCCTCTCTTCCGCATGCCTTAGCATAGCTTCCATTTGATTTACCTATGTACACTGGCATTGCCTAAAATCTTCCTACCTTGGAGGCTTGCTGCTGTATAAATTCAGTTTGATTTCAACTGTAGTAGCAGATGTTGTGTGTGTTTGGTGGCCCTGCTAGGCAGGGGGGTTGGAACTACATGATCCTTGAGGTCCCTTCCAACCCGGGTGATTCTGTGATTCTGTGATTCTGTGATGTCCTTGTGTCAAAGGACAAAAAATAATCCTGTGTTGTTTTTGCTGTGCAGAATCAAATCAAAATTGTTTTTCTTCTGAGGACTTAAAAGCAACAGTGCAACTCTTTGTTCTCCTACTCCAGGAGCAGGCAGAGCCTGGGCCTCTGCTAATCTGATACTGGACACTAGCCGACATCTTTTCCTTGCCTTTACTTTAAGTAGCATAACTCACTCTGAATTCTCTTGTGTGTGTGAGTGATATGTGACAAAAATGAGTTTTCCTCAAGAATTATATATGCGAAGCATACCAATGTTTTCTGTTAGCTGCAGGTGCCATTTTGGCTGTTTTATGTTGCTTTTTAGAGGCAGAATCATCAAACATCTGTTCTTTTGCTCTTCAAATGCATTAGCAAACTACAGAAATGAAGAGGGGAAAGTAATTTCCATTAACGTTAATGAGCAACGCGTAGCTTAGAGCACAGGATTTAGAAAGTGAAGCTTTAAGGAGTTCTGACTTAGAGTGGACTTAGACTGCAAATAATCTGTTACGGGGACATTAGATACATCTGTAAAAGGATTTTGAAAGGTGGAAACAGATCTATGAAGTTATCCCATTTCTGATGTCTGTAGGCTCAGTAAGTTTCAATAAGGTGCAAGCTAAATTGGTCCTTAGACGTGATATTCTAAAAAATTGGACAGAGGTCAGAGGCAAAAGTCTCCTGCACTTTTCTTCAGCTACAGCCATGCGTGAGGCTCCTGTAGTTTCCAAGTACTATTAACCATTCTTATAGTGGGGTGTATAAAGCTTCACTCTGATAGCTCTGTTGCTTAGCAAGTTGACCTTGAAACAAAACATGATTGTTGTTCCTTCCTTCTTCTGTTTATTAAACCTTAAAGCTAAGGTACTGGGCTGAATTCATCAGTGTGCTCTGGTTGTTTTGTGCAGCCTTGGTGATGCACGAGAGCAGTAAACTTATACCAGGCAAACAAAGTCAGTTTTATAGCCTCTGAGTATTGCCAGAGAAAGGCAGAACAGCTGGAGTGCTTCACGGAATACATCCACAATCTTAAATTCTGAACTGTTAGTGCTCCTAAGTGTCCTGACAAGTATTTGTTAAAATGATTTATAATTGGTTAATCTTTCTTCACCTAGAAGCCTTCACTAGAGAATTCTGTCTTTCCTGTAGAAAAGTTTGGTTTGATCTGTAGAGCTAGAATTGCTTTTGACTTTTAATAAAATTGACTTGAGGGGGATTTGTGTGGGGAGACAGCAATTATAGCAATTAATTATTTGGAAAGAGCAGTTCCTCCCTCCTGCATTTCCTCTTCCATCTGGTTCACAGTTCACAGACTTTTTATCTTTTTTTTTTTTTTTTTTTTTTTTTTTTTTTTCCCAAGTACTAACTGTAAGTCACTATCTTCCTCCTACTGCCTACAAAACAAATGATAGACCTCTTCATTCAGCCTGTTTCTTAGTGGAAGCCTAATCAAATTGCACACCAATAGCACCAGCTTAGTAGCAGTTTCAGCAGAATAGGCAAGTACTCAGGGACGCTCCTAAAAGGATTCTTCTGAAGTAGAGCTGAACTCTTCTCCCATTCCATCCCTACGTAGTTCCCAGTGGTTGCTGTGGGGCATCTCATCAGGATGCTCGGACTTCAGACACTTTTCTTATCTAAGATACGTAGCTTATCTAATGATGGGGAAAAGCTACATACTAGGGACAATAAATACATCATCACCAGCACTTGAAAGATGAGATTGATCCTCAGTTCCTACCATACTGATAGGTTTGGAGAATTCCGTGCACCCCAGTTCCTTGAAATCACAGTCATAGAATGGCTTGGGTTGGAAGGGACCTTTAAGATCATCTGGCTCCAACTAGGACTTATTCATTTCTTCGCAGCAAGCAAGAGATCCTGTAATTGGGATGAGGACATACTAATCTTTCTTTAAAGGAAAAACAGAATTAAGCTACTAATGTGAGCTTTGTTTAAGACAGTCGTCTAAGTAGTTCATCAAGATTAAATTTATGACCTCTACAGCCTCTCTATTCCCACACAGTTACTGTACAGATTACTTTTAATAGCCTGTATCTTAAAGAATTCCCACTTTATTTACTTTTCACATGTGGCACTTAATCTCTTGTACGTAACTTTGGCTTTTAACAGAACGTGTCTTCTCTGGCACAGTTTTTGCTGTGTTCTTTTTATAGCTGAAATTAGATGAAATTACCTAGAAAGCAATATTCTCTGTTTCAGAGAGGACCCACATTTTGGGCTATGCTGTAAACTATAAATGTGTCTTACAAAGCTAACTTGCCTTTTCAGATGGGGGGTGGGGAGGAGGGGAAGGGGAAGGTAGCTATTAAGGAGCTATACTCTAAAAATATAGATTTTTTTTTTTCAAGTTTGTCTAATGTTCTTAGCCAAGTAAAATGTTGAGTTTATACATAAATAGGAACAATAAATGATTACAACTCTGATGAAGAAGGGCTGCAGAAAGCTAAGGATTTTTGATATTTTTCTTGAGTGAAGAGTGTTATACTCTGAGTTTCAAATTGGAAAGCAGACAGTAGATTTCTCTTTCATTACAAAAGAACAAATGTCAACCAAAATATTGAATATTAAAGTGTTCTAGGGATCTGTGACTATAAGCTTAAAATTCCCAGATTATTTGACCTATTAAGGAACTTGGTCAAAGTAATCCAGGGTTTTACTGAGAGAATAAGGTGATTTCTTTGCCAGATATGTTTGATAGACTTCAGAAAATCCAAGATTTTCAGAGTTTTGTACTCTTTTATACATGTAGGCATTGGAGGAGTTAAATGCATCTCCTTTACTTAGAAAAACAATCAAGAAACTTATGGTTTTATTAATGCCTAAGAAATGTTGACAGATACTTCATGCATTTACAAGTAGATGCACCTAAGATTACCAAGGCAGATCTTCAGTTCTGGCAGAGTGTGGCTGTGCTTGTGTAGTTTGATTCTCATATTAGACTTTATTCAGTGTTTTATGGCACACAATATTCAGCAGGTTTCTGAAGCACGCGGGAACTCAGAGTGCATCATGTTTTCTTATTACACTGCAGAAAGGAAACATCCCAGCTTGCTACTCTTAAAATGAATTTCTCCAAGTCCTAAACAAATCAGTGGATTTCATTTTGCTCATATGTTTGAGAGAATGCAACGTGTACCCCATTCCTCATCCAATACTGCTGATAGTCAATAGTCTTGCTGCTGTAATGTGTCAGTAGGCTCAAAGGCGATGAACAATTTGGCTCTGATCAGAGGGAGCTGCTTGTCAGGAGAGACCTGAAGTGAGGCCTGTTTCTTCTAGATTTGTATTTTTCATGGTTGCAGGCTGACTGAATCTGGGAGACGAGAGGGAAGACTCCTTGATTTTTAAGCCCCCCCCATGTAGCTGCCTGAAGCTAGGCCACAGATCTTGACAAACTCGTGTTACTCTGTCCTTTGCTGCTGAGAAGTTATAAATTCCAGGAATCATTTGGAGTAATGTTGATGGCATTGTGCGTAATGAAGCCCCTAGGTGGCAATCCACAGTGTAAGAGTAGTTCCGTCCTCCAGCCAGATGTTGTGACTCCTAGTTTGAGGGCTCCTTCTGGTTACAGTAACGGAAACCCTAGTTGTTAATGGCTTACAGGAGTCAGACACCAGGTGCCACCTTGCCCTACAGGCATGTCTCTCAGGTGGAAATTTCTCCAGTTAAAGCACTTCCAGCCAGATGTTCAGAGCCAAAAGCAGATGTGGTACAGCTCCTGACTTGCAGGTAGCTTAATCAAGCAGTTGCTCAACAGTGGCACACAAGTAAGTGAGCAAATATAGGACCATTCACACCAAATGAGAGTCTCAAGCACTTGAAAATGATGGCTTGATTACCTACACCAAGAAGATAAGTAGTTAGCCCATTAATTAGCCCACTGAAAAATATCTGAGATTCCTTTCTTTGGCTAACTAGATGAGATCCTGGAAATGTTAGAATGACCCATATGATTCCATTCTGGACAGACTGGATTTGGTGATAACCGCCAATCATGTTTGTAACTGCTGACAAACCTGTAAAGAATCTGTATTAGAAAAAGATAGCCCTTTGTGATGTCTTTTGCTGAGATGAGTGCTGACTGCAATGCTGGAAGCTGCAGCTGTAGAGCTCAAGAAAAATAAGCCCCAGATTTCTTTTTCTCCCCTTTGTGCTTGGTAGGTTCCTTCTTCAGGGTTACTCAGCCTAGAATTTCAACTCGTTTACGTGCAACAGTTTCCACCACCATCTTATCCAGATATATTGTCAGGTTAGGCTTCAGCAAAGCCACAGAACCTACCAGACCTGTACCAACTTTTTAACAAGGTGAAAGATAGATTAATAAACTGCATAAACAGAAGGATCTGTTTTGGTGGTTGAATTATTCTGTAAATAAAACTACTAAGAATAAAGAAACCCCAAATTTCTTATCGGAAGACTGAGCTGAAGCATAAAGTCTTGGCAGTTCATAAAGATTTAAAGAATGCTTATCTTCCACATTAGCTCAGTGAACTCTAGGACCCTCTCTTCCCAGTGGAAGCTTCAAGGCTTATGGATTTGCGTGTTTTTGCATCACTGCTTGCGTGCATATTAGCTTGGATCAGTAACAATATGAGCTGGACAGAATAAAAATGATGAAATCTTACCAAGAAAATTTTAGCCACTTTTTTTTCCCCCGCTTGCAGTAATCTCAGAAGTTGATTATCAATTACATTTTGTTGTTGGAAAAATGCTTATGATAATTCAAGGAAGAAGGAATATTCCTTGATTCTTTTCACTTTCTCCATATGTGCTAGCTACATCCTTTCTCACAGCTTTGCCAGAAACAGTGTTGCCCCACTTCTGTGCTGCTATAAGATATTCAAGTACATTTTCCAGTACTTCTGGAATGTTCAGTTCATCCAAAAATACAGTGCCTTGCCAAGATGGCCTAGGCCTTTCTTAGTAAGTGGTTTTGTTGCATATGTAATAGGGTGAGCTTTTCTTTGTCTTGGCCTCTCTCCCTAGTTCAGCTCAGTAGACTTAGTCTTATAAAAGCAGATTTAAAAATATTTCATGTTGCTACCTATCTGAGTTTGTCCCTAATTACATTTTCTATTCCCTGTAGTAACAGAGAGATACTTTCTTGTATTGACTTCCCATGTTGCTATTGTATTCCCAGTAGCTTTCACTAGAAATAGTCTCCCTATAACAGTATTAAGTAGCGGTGATTATCTGATAGTGTAATGCTATATTTTGGGAATATCAACTCCCACGGCCTCATCAA
Organism: Centrocercus urophasianus; assembly: GCF_019232065.1. Taxonomy (NCBI): domain Eukaryota; kingdom Metazoa; phylum Chordata; class Aves; order Galliformes; family Phasianidae; genus Centrocercus; species Centrocercus urophasianus. Next base: position 4,844,533 of record NW_024885088.1, on the reverse strand, counting down.
AAGAAGATGGGCCTCATTATTCTAGAGAATGTGTGAAATAAGGAATGGCAGGTATTGAAGAGATGAGAACACCACTGTCAGTACAGTGAAAGTGCACTGGCATACATTTGAAGGGCTGCAGTTGCAGGTAGGTATTGTTCCATCTGATGGACTCCTGCTGCATTAACCCAAAAATAGTTTTTCTTAACCACAGTTGTTGATCAACGTGCTGTGGCCTCATTCTTAATTGTAAAAGTTCTGAACAGTAAACAAGATGGTTACCATAGTGATTGATATAATGCAATCCTTACAAATTCTTACTAATGGACTTGCACTCACTAGCTCCCATAGGCTGACCTTGTAGAGAGTAGAAAAGTTATCCCATTCTTGCATTTCTTTTGAGGCTTCTTATGAGCAGCTGGTTCAAGGAAGGTACCTTGAAAGTGCTTTTCTACCTGCTGTTGCGTGCTGTGGTCCCTTTTCCTTTCAATTGCTCTATTTTCTGGAGCATTTTCTGGAGAGTCTCTCATTGGTGCAACTCATTCTTTGGAAGCAAGCAGCTGCATGCCTGTTCCTATTCCTCCTTTTTTCTCATTCATAATTTTTTTTTCCAAGTGAAACCATTAAAAATGCTTCTACTGAGAGCACAGATGGAGCTGAAGGATGAGTAGGTAGGAAATTGCTAATGGATGTGATGAGCTGGTTCTTTGAAGGCTGGGTTGGACAGAGAATCCTGGAAGTATGGTTGAGGCTCATTTCCGACTTCGGGTTCCTGGTTTTCTTTTTCCTAAATCATCATGATTTTGTCTAAAATGCTTTGCATATGCATTCCAGCTGTCAATGTATTGCTGAAAGAGGAATGCCATCAAGTTGAGCCTAGCACAGGTATGTTCAACCTGCAGTCCATGGGCCATATGCAGCCCAGCTTGGCTGGCAGCCACCTCCTGCCCCATGCTATAATGGCAGCAGCTCTTCACAGTAGAGTGGCCCCAGACGCATTCCCATTGCTCGGGAACAGCTAAGCCATCAGCATACTTTTAACACTGTGTCAACTGAAAGCAGGGCACAGGGAAGGCTGTGCTGTGCAGTGGTGACTCAAGTGATGGCACGTAGCTGTGTGCATTTTGATACATTGGCTAAACAAAGGGTTCTGAACAGCAAAGAATATAATGCAATGCTTTCCATTTTGACAAATGAATTTGAGAATAGGTTTTAAGATTGCAAAAAAAAAAAAAAATCATCATTTTATGTTTGCCAAGACCATTTTCAATTGATATGTGATCTGCAAATTTTCAAATGGAACGCATAGAGCCGCAATCAGACATTTATCTCAAAATCTGATCATGTCTCTTTATTAGACTTTCATAATCCATCTCGTATAAGAGAGAAATATCCCTGGTTTCACAATTGCACTTGATTCAGGTCATGAGTTTCTGGCAGTACAGTTGTTAAGGATGAAGCACAGAATGACTAAAACTTCATAAAAAAAATCTCTGATGAACTCCTTAAGAACCCAATAAGAATTGTAACTACTGCCATCAAACCAGACTGATACAAGGTCGAAAATTCCACTAGTTATATATTTTTGTTCATCTTTTTTTTTTTTAATAAGAAACAAAATATTAAAATAAGTTTCATTTCTTTATATACGTAAACTATAATATATATTGCATAAAGGCTGCTCTGAAAGTAATACCTCCTATTTTGTTACGTTGGCCCACGACATCAGGTGCAGATGGTGGTGGTATGGCAGTAGAGGTTGAGCCTTCTTGCCAATATTCCATTCCATTTTGTTGCTGTGTGACAGATGGCAGCAGAGGGGCAGTCTGACAACATGATGTCTGACAGGAAATGAATATGATGCAAGGGTCTGTCAATGAATTTCTCCGTGTGAAAAAAATGGCACCCGTTGACATTCATCAACACTTGCTAAGTGTTTATGGAGAACAAACAGTGACTGTGAGCACAGTGAGGTGGTGGGTGGTGTGTTTCAGCAGTGGTAACAGTGGGTCACCTCTGCTGGTGCAGATTCTTATGAGCACAGCATGCAGCTCTTGCTTATTGCTGGCAAAAATGCATTGCTGACGATGGTGACTATATTGAAAAATAGTGATTTGTAGCTGAGAATTTGCTCTATCAAATAGCGTTGTTGTGCTCTTTGGTATCTGTTATAGTTTCTGCTAAAATAAATATGAGGCATTACTTTAAGAGCAACTTATGTATATGGGCCAAAACAATTCCTCTTCACTCATGTGGCCCAGGAAAGCCAAAAGGTTGGAAATCCGTGATCTAGCATGTTGTTTTATCTGGTTTTGACCAATAGAAAGCTTTTGTCACTGTTACCGTAGAGGCATACTAAGGAAAATAAACTCCACAGAGGCATAAAACAAAGTAGGGAGAGCATCAGTTCTGAGGGTGGTAGCAAACCATGTGAATTAGAAATGTTTTTTAGAATTCTGTAAATTAGATAGGGAAGGGAATTTGAAAATATTGTTATTTAAGGAAATGAGACCTTTTTTATAGGAAATCCACCTAAAAATCCTTTTCTTTCTTTGATTCTCATTAGAAATTTGAGATCTTATTAATAGCTTTAAAATTTTAACTTTAAAGCTTGAAATGCAAGGTTGCTTTCTATTTCATTTGTGTCACAAACTAAAGGTATGGTGTCTATACTAGTCATTGGTATAGTAGGTAATAGACGATGACAAACATCATATTAGCATTCATCATGGTATAGTCATAGAATCAGTAAGGTTGGAAAAGACCTCTAAGATCATCAGATTCAAGCATCAACCGATCACCACCACGTCCACTACTGTATGCAAGTGCAGTAGCTCCTGCTTGATATCTGCCAGACCCTTACAGATACTATGGGGCATCTAAAACAGCACAGTACACTTTCATTGAAATACTCGAATCATTCTCTAAAACCACTAGGGAGTTAGTTGTTGAACTGGAATTAACTTAAAATCTGAAGTCCTAATTATACTGTCTAGTCATTAAGCATTCAGAGTTTACTTCTGCTGTGTGTCAGAAGAGACCAAGTGCTGGCATTCATCACCCCCTTCTATTATTCAGCATGTTAAGTGCTCAGCAGTTGCTGCCCTCCAGCCTAGTGTTCAAAGGCACTGTATTCCTCACATTGGAAATACAACATAAAAATAGGAAATTTTACATGCTTTGCTATGTAGCTTTGTGCTGGTGCTTTGTTGTTTTTTTTTTTGTGGGTTGGTTTTGTTTTTTTTTTTTTCCTTTTATTCCTGTTGATAGCAAAAAAAAGTTCCAGCACGTGCAAAGGATGCTGTCATTGCAGCTTTTCTCTTCTTCCTGGCATGACTGAGCTTCTGACCTCCTGCGGACCTCGCATTTGAGGACACTTGTGGGATATGTAGAAAAGGTTGTATTTTCTTCCCCTCTTTTTCCTATCTTTTTTCTTCTTTCTTAAGCTGACATGAATGGAAAGAGTAGACAGTCTTTTCTCAACATGTGAACTTCATGAGGCATTTCATAGGCAAATGATAATTAACATATTGCAAGATCTAAAAAGACATGCTCATTCTGTCTTGGTAGAAAAAGAATAATCAAAATTGCAAAAATATGTTCAAAGAAGTCTCATGCAATTAGATCCATTGAAAGCATTTGTTTTGACTTTTGTCTTAAACAGAAAATTGATATTGACTGCATGAGGTTCTTTTTGTGAAAATAAGCTGCTGTGTGAAAGCAAACCATCCTCCATGAGTGATTCTGCATGATGATATTTTGTGCACAGGTAACAAGAGGGGAGATTTGTAGCAAATCCCCCTGCCTCCAGTCAGCAACTCTGAAATCCCACAAGTTCCCTGATTGGGCCTGATTTTGCAATGGTCATCTCAGGATTTATTTTTGAATACAAATCCTTTAAAAGAGTAAGACCTATGCTACTTACATGCATTACAAACCAGAATAAATTATAAAGCTAGATTCATTTATAAATATGTTAAAACAAGGCATTTCAACAGTATTAGTAGAATCATATATTTTCCAAATATTTTTATTTTGATCCCATCCTTTTTAAACAGCCTTACCTTTGGCTGCTTTTTGGTTTAAAATATTTCTATATAAAATTTATTGTCAGTTTTTCTCTCATTAATGGGATTAATTCAATTTCAAACAGGATAGCATACAACGCAAAGTTGAGGCAAAACTGAACACACTCAACTTTACAGAGTAAAGGAAAGTTTATTCCACTTCTGGATTAAAAAAGAAAAAAAGCTTTGATCTGGGGCCATTGCCCCCATATTACTGCCTTCACTACTGCTTTACAGACTTATTTGTACTGTTTTGTCAGGTTCAGTGCACAGATATGGGTCAAAAGACCAAGAGGAATAGAAGATGACAAATATTGTTCAGTTTTCTTTATTATAAGAACTTCTATGTCTTTTTCTGCTTTATCAGCTTGAGATAAGTATATAAATGGAAGTTAAGATCAGAGCATAATATCTCTAAAGAGATGTCCTCGAAGTCCAGAGTTCCTGCCTTACTAAACAGTACTTGGATTCTAATACATACAGCATCCTTCACATAAGTGTGTGCTCCAGCTCAAAATATTCTGATTGCATAGAGAGTTTGAAAGAATAAAAAGGAAATATAAATATGAAGAGGGTTTTTTATTGTATTGCTAGCTTATCTTTGCTCTTAGTGAAGTCAGTGTCTCTAATGGCAGCACTGACCAGGCGGTTCTGCTAGTGAAACTCATGAAAAGAATGACCTAAACATTAAACCAAGTGTCTTCAGCTTCATGAAATACTGCTTGCTATAATCCCTGGCACAAAGGAGGTGGCACTCATGCCTGATTCAGCATGCTTTATTTGCATTTCCTGTTCTACCAAGTATAGTTTCTATTGCAGTATAGTATATAGTATATACTGTACATACTATAAAAGCCTATGGCTTTTAACCTTCCAACTCCAGACCTGAATGCCAATCTTTGCACAAATTGGACCTGTCTCTTAAACTGCTTGCATTTTCCACTCTCCGCTGGCTGAGCTGACAGAACGTGAGTACAAAGCGCTAACAGCAAAACAATGGTAACAAAGAGTAGCAAGAAAATTACTTTTCCTTTTTGTTTAGGGATGGAGAATGATTCTTTTCTTCTTCGCAGAAGACTGTTGTGTATGTAGGAGTGTGCTGGGAGGCGAAGGTGGCACGAGGGAGAAGCAGAGAGATGTATAAATGAACTAAATTAATAATCTCCATGAATTTTGTAGTGCTTTAATGAAACTGCTGATACGCTTGATTTGAATCCGTTCCTTTTTTTTTTTTTCTAATTTGAGTGGCATTAATGTGTTTTTCTATGGGATTCCCTGCTCATAAAAAAAACATAAATTCTCACTTTCCCATTTCACTTTTATTAAGCAAGTAGTATGACTTCAATATTAGAAGTTTTCACTGTATTTAGTAGAGGTTGCACCTAGCAACTACACACATTGATTTAGTATTATTTCATTATATTTAAGGTAGTGTACATAGGCAGTGAAAGTCAATGACTGTAATAAATACTTTAAATGGCAACCAGTAGCAGTGATTAAACTTGTAAATAGGAAAGAATATATCAAAAATTGAGATTTTTTTTCTGGGACCTTCACAAGCCCATGTCTTTAGCTCTAAAAATTTTATTTGCTTAGAGTCTGGAAAACTTAGCAAAGCGTATTAAAGCTAGGTTTTAATAAGCCGTTATTAAACCACACCTTTCACCTCATTCATCTTTCTGAAGTCTGTAACTTCCACTCTAGTATCTCTTCAAGTACTTCGCTATTGCTTCTTGTCTGCTGCCTTCTGGCTATGCCTAACTATATCTACCACCATACTTCAGCATTCTGAATGCTGGGCAGGAAGAAGTAATGTTCAAAATTCAAATGTACTCATGGGAAACATCAGTGAGAAGATACTGATTTTACTGTGGGCAGATGCTGCGTTTGGAACTTTCTTGAACTCAGATTGGCCAAGTGTCTTTTTCTCTTCCTCCATCTGGCACTAGAAGGAAAAGATGAATACCTTCTAAGATTTTAAGGAAATACTCACTTATTTCTGTTAAAATACATTTTTTCCAGTCATTTATTTGTCGGTTTTGTACTACGAGTAAGTTAAGGATATCACTACAGTGTGACATTACAGTAGTTGATAAATGGTTTAACCTATGGTTTAATCTAAGTATGGGATACACATAATTACAGTTCTGTCAGTGTCTCCCTTTGGTGAATTATCAGTCTTCATCAAGAGGTCTTCATCTTCAACCAATAGGATCTATTTGGCTGCCAGGCATCAAAGCTCTAGTTATATATGAAGAGCAAGGGGCTCTAAAGTAACTATTTCCATGCAGGAAAGAGATCATAGAGTTATAAGAAGACTCCTAGGAACACAACTGCTCAGAGACAACCAAAATTTCAGTGTTTTATATTATTAGGAAACCAGTAAATAGTAATACTAAACAACTCCATGCATTTGTGGTGTGCTTTCATCTTTAATGCCAGATGTCGTTTTGATTTCTCACCTATTTTAACTGGCATGTAATGGTACTTCTAGAAAAGAAGCTGGGGATGGGCAGCAGTAAGCAGTATGGCATGGCTTCTGTGTGAACAGAAGTACAGAAACAACAAAAAAGTTTGAAAAATTGTACTCGAAAGAGAAGAAAATCCCTCCAAGCACACAGGCATTTCTGCTAGGAGCTTCTTTAAAATGGCTGTGAATTTAACCATGGAAGGTCTTAAGGTCTGCATTGAAGTCCCTTTCCATCCACAGCTATGCATCAGTCTTTTGTTTTAGTTGTTAAAAGCATGGATACTTGTGTTCTTTTGTTTCTAACATTTTTAATAATTTGATTTTGTTTATATTGATCTTTTTAGAAAGATGCATGATTCAATTCTGCAATGCTGTAGAAATTACAAAATTCTGATTTTAGTTTCATTGTGCTGCGTCTCTGTTAGAGAAATTTTCTTTTCAGGACGGTTAACCTTTACTATCTCTTTTCTGTCTGAGTCATCAGCAATTATTTTGTCCCTGAGGAGTGTTTTCATGGCTTCCCAGAGATTTATGGGTAACCATCTATTGGTAACATAGCCACAGAAAGGATTTTATTTCTACTTTTCTTAAAATAGTTCAGGTGTGCATCACCTAGAAATGAGTTAATGAGCCTCCATCAGCTGGTATATAAGCCAGTTTATATATTGCCTGCAGTAGAAGGTAGGGTGATATGAGCCACGGTAAAATGAAGGAGAGGTCTTTGCAGTCTAGTGTTGTTTTGTGGATCCTTTTGGTAATTAGGAAGAAGACTTTTTATTTATTTATTTATTTTTAATTCTCCCAAAGATGTTCTGCATGTAGCCAAAAAGCTAGCGTAATTCTTCCTTTTGGCACTTATGTCAGCATGACTTATTTCTTTTTATGAAATTAAGCATCTATGAGCCTTATCCTGTGAGTCCTCAGGGATCAGCTCCTCTGTGATGGAACAAGGGATGTAGTTATCATCCCTTTTTTCAGATGAAGTTATGATTTTTATTCTAGTTGGAAATCCAGCAAGGCGCAGGTAAAATATGTGGAATTTTTATCAAGGTGTATGTTCCATAATGAGGAAGCAGCAACTCTGGGGCAAAGAGCTTCCAAAAGCATATAATCCAGCTGCATTGGATGAAAATGCGATGTGCAGGCATTACTAAAATAAAATAGAAAATAAAATAGTGGGTTTTGACTGATGTGCCTTGGTGTATTTCACTGCAGGAGTTTAAGTGTTCCCAGCTTTCTTTCCAGTCTTGCTGGCAGAGATTACCAGCCCTCTATTGCAGCCTGCAAGGAAACTCAGACCTTTGTCATTGCCGTTTCAAGGCAAGATTTGGAAATTTATCTTAAATCGCTGAATGTGTCCTAAGACAGCAGGCTCTTAACTAGATCATTTCTGCTTTCTTTACTGCTGTAGTTTCCACCAAAAGGGCTGGGCAGGCAGCTGGGAGTACTGACACCTTGAATATTCACAGCAAGATTTTGCAGAGCTCAGCTGTCAAAACTGCAGCTTCTCTTTATGTTCCTCACATACATCAATAGCCTCTGCCACCAGGAACAAAAGAAGAGTATCAAGAAAGGTAAAAAATGAAAAACAAGGTTAAACAGCACAAGTTTGTCTTCTATTCACAGGCTTGGTGAAAATTCAGATGATCTGTTCCAACTAGGGAAGTTCACCAACCCCTTGCTTTGGTTCCTGTTAACCATTCAAAATGGGGGGGAAAAAAAAAAATTACAGGACATCTGGACATAGCACTTAGGCAGCCATCACGTAGGGTAGGGACAGAAACACTCTGCATTACCTACTGTTGGGTGGTGAGACAGCCTACAACCATTTCAAGCCTTTTGTTGGTGGTATTGCTGTAGTTTCTCTAAATGAGCTTTGCAGTAAGCTGTTCCTTGACTATACAACTTCTTCATGAATACAGTTTTTCCAAATTTAGGATTTGGGGTGCTGCATCCTTAGCTGCTAATGCAAGCATTTCCCTGGAACACTTCATTATTAAGCACTGCAATTATTCAGTACCTCCTGAAGTACTTGCAATCCCGCTGTAAACATGTAATGTTATTTGAATACATTTTTCAAGTGTGCCAAAAGCATAGCTGAATAAATATCAAGAGCCTGGTCTAAAACCCAGTGAAATTTCAGTCATTTTTGGAGCTTAGCTGAGGGCTCAACTGAATAATATTGCTGGTTTTGCTAGTCTCCTGAAAAACTGGTGGCTATCGAACATGCAAGGCCTACATGGTAAATTTTGTATAGGTTTCCCTTTTGCTGACTTTAATGTTTCCCAATTCAAAATCTAAATTCATACAAAACAGTGTGATAGTAGGGTAGACCAAATCCAGCTTTACCTAGCTAGCTACATACTTCTTGTGCTGAGGTGATTAAAATTAGATGTGGGGGATAGAAAAACATACAATAAAGCAAAATGCCTCATCTAGCAATAATTACGGTGATCTCATTAATTTGTATAACACAGTTGACTCTTTCAATCCATTTCTTCAACCAGATGTTTAATAACTGGCCCCAAATTAAGCCATTACTCATGCACACTACTACAAAGAAGGTTAAGCAATATAGCCATAAATTCATAGATTATTTGAGGCATTAACTTCCTTTTTTTCCCCTGTTTTCCTGGTGCAGAGTGAGTTTTCTGTCTGTACTGGGTACCATGGGCCCAACTTTGATACATTCAAAAAACAACTGATATCCAGATAGTGAGATGCTAACTTAAGACAGACAAAATTTTTAGATTGCAATCCTTAGTCATTCAGACTTTCTGTCTGTCTTTCTGTTGGTCTTTCCCTCCAAATTTCAGTAGGGGGAAAGGTTAGCTTAGAACTATTAGGATACGTAACTGGCCGTGACTTGATGAAGTTACTTAGAGACTAGACAAAAATAAAATAAAATAAAACAGTAAGTGAATTCTGAGACTTCCCTTCCCTTCCCTTCCCTTCCCTTCCCTTCCCTTCCCTTCCCTTCCCTTCCCTTCCCTTCCCTTCCCTTCCCTTTTTTTTAAATGTCATTAAATGTTTAAATGGAATAGTAGATGTCTGGAACTCTGCACTGGTTTTAGCAATAGAGGAAAGCCAGAAATGAAACTTTCACTCTTGTCCTCAGAAAATTCCCTTGCTGGTTGCAGAGCACTTGATCTCCATTCATTGGTGTCACTTTGTGTTAAACAGGTAGAGTATCTGACTCTGGGTGTGGCACCATGGGAATGAAGCTATGTCCTATTAGAAGATGACAAATACTAAGAAACTGCATAATGAGAGCTGACAGATCCCCAGGACTTTCACTGCTACCACTTCATGGCTAGTCTTAGAACATCTGCACTGTGTTATCTAGATAAACCTAAAGCAATTTGTTTTTAAAATATTGCAAAGCAACAACACAAAATAAAGAAACAGTTTTAAGTACTAGGAAAACAACTGGTTTTAATTTTTAATGCGACATAGTTTTTAGAGTCTTGTAACTATTTACTCAACCTCTTTTTCAGCCTGGTTCAACATGTATTATTAAAAGCTTTTAACAAGTCACATACAGTACTGTATGTGACTGTATCTGCCCACTGTTTACTTAAATAGCATTCTTGGGAATAATAAACTGCAGACTTTCTTTAAAAGCACTGCAAGTGAATAGATAGCAGAATCAGGAGTTATGGTTAAGTAGCTGTGAAGACCTTTACTAACCAAGACTGGTGCAACATCACTTCTGCGTGCTGCTTCAGACTATTTCTCAAACATACTTAGCTCCTTCTTTGAGGTAACACTTCCATCCAGAGGGTCACTTGGAACTCTGAAAGACCTTAGGTAGGTTATCTAATGCCTACATGTAAGAGTATATAATAATCCCATGAGTCCCAAACCTCTGCTCTGCCACTCAGCAGCCTCAATGCTGAGAACATGTGCAGGGCTGTGTCTTGCCTGTGACCCAGGGGCTCCCCTTCTGCTGGAAGTGTGGAGAAGTGCTAGACATACAGCTAACAGAAAGTGCTGAGCATACAGAGTGTTTTCAAGTACTGTAAAGTCTCCTGTAAAGCCAAAAGCTTGCACAAATGGCCCTGATTCTAGAAAGGCCATTAAGTATGGAGCTAATATTGCAGCATATATACTGAGGCCTGTGCTTCAGTCCTTGTTTTACAGGGTTTAGTTTTAAAAGAACTCTGTATCTTTATATGTTGTAGCTGCTTTTGTATAACGGGTAGTCCCTGAAGCAGTGGTGAGAGGCTAGGAAGTGTTCAAACGCATCAGCCTCACAGAGGAATACTCATTTAAGTGAGAGTAGGGAACACTGTGCTTTGTAGAAATTGGATTTATAATGCTTGAATAGCTTTGGCCCAAACAGTGAGCCATGCACAGTACTAACAAACCTCTCTAGGGATCATCATGTCCTCTGGAAGCAGCCCTGCATCACTGTGCTGTGAAATTGCCTGATAACATGGAAAATGATCAAAGAGTCTGACACTGGAAAGGCAATATGGACCAGCTATAGGCAAGGAAAACCTGGCAGTGGAGGGGAGAAATGGGCTGAAGGCTGAGCACCACTGTTCCAGGAAGATCTGCTTTGGAGTGGTAGGGGAGGAACCATCTGCATTGTTTGTCTGCAAAACACATGTAGGAGTAACTTCTGGTGGGCACAAACAGCTGGGAAACAGAAAATAAGCATGCTCAGGCTTGCTAGAAAATACTTTTTGTGGTGCCTCCCTGTGGCCTTGGTATTTTGAAAGCTCAATTTGTAATAAACAACTCAGTCAAGAGTGCCAGTGGATTGCACGTTCAAGCATCTGGCTACTTTTAAACAGATGAAATGCACATTTATGTAGTTTGTTAAAGAGGAGTGGACAAAGGAACATGCATAGTGTTTAATGAGTAAATCTGTTGAGGTCTCCTGTGATCAGTGTGGTATGACTTTGGGTGAGAAAAGCTTCGACAGTGCTTTTTTGTTTGTGTCCCACAAAAACAAAGCAACATCTTGAAGATGTGAAGTCAGCCCTCAGGAGCAGGAACTAGCTGTAGCTTGTGACTGTGCCAGTTTCTGTGAATCGGATAGCCCAGCCTGAGGATGGACATCATTTCCCAGCAGAATGGGATGGCTGGTAAGAGCAGACTGTAGGGCCTCGCTGTGCCTGGAAGCCTTGCATCCTTTCTGCAGGGGCTTTAGGATGTAAAAAAAATACGCCTGTTTGCTCTTTCTTTCGTTTTTCCTTATTAGAGCAATTGGAGGACCCATTAAATAAAGGTTTATTGACTTAATGGTTAAATACTAAGGCCAAGTGTTGTTCTTGCCCAGCCAGGACAAGCTGATAGCTGATGGAAACAGAGCCTAGGGTTGCTGAAGTACATGGTGTAGAAGGGTACCCCAGGGATCAGGAAAAGGAAGTGATAGATCCTATAGTGATGTCTTATATGGGACATGAACTATGTGCATTTAGACAGTGGTAGCCAAGGAAGAGATAAACTGGTTTAAGAAAATTAATTAAATTGTCAGACTAATGATAGCATACCAAAAGGAGAAATATCCACTCTCCCTCTCTCTCTCTCTTAAGTATGTATTCCAGAGAATCATATGTCTGTGAGAGATAACTCATCTTAATGCTTTATAATAGAATGGTCCAGTTCCTTGGAGATTTGGCTCCCACTGAAATCATCTTCTAGCTAAACATAAATTTACTGTCTACTTCAGCTTAACACTGTGCACTTCACTTCTCATGGAGCTGAAGGTGAGTAGGGGACAAACAACCATCTGCCCAAGCTGCATGCCTGCAGGTCTGGGGATGGCTGTGCTCCCAGCCCACCTGGGCCTCCGTCACTTCTTAAAGGACAAAAATGTTTGGTTGTGATGCTATGCAGCATTATGCTGCTGTGATCAGGCAAGTGGTTCACATGCAGCCATGTCCAATGCTACAGATGTTGTCAAACCTTTTCCTTCCAGAGCCTCAGTGCATCTTTTCTTCTCAGCACCCTCATGTAGCATCAGAATTGCTCCACAAAGCAAATTCTCCTTCTAATCAACTTCTGACATAATGAAAGTCAAACAAAACTCTTGCTAACATCACACTGTTCCGAAAGGCAGGGTCATGGCACTAAGCTACTGGACTTCAAACTGCATTTGGACAATGCTATCAAACATAGGGTTTGAATTTTGGGTGGTCCTGTGTGGAACCAGGAGCTGGAATCAATGATAGGACAGTGAGGCAGTGGCACAGGCTGCCCAGAGAAGCTGTGGGTGCTCCATTCCTCGCCGCATTGAAGGACAGGTTGGGTGGTGCCCTGGGCAACCCTGCTCATGGCAAGGGGGTTGGAACTAGACAACATTTAAGTTCCTTTCTAACCCGAGTCGTTATGTGACTCTGATCTGTATGGGTCCCTTCCAACTTACGATATTCTGTGATTCTATTCTATGATCTGTTGTTACAGACGAGAAAAATCATAGTTGTGTTACAGTAGAACAGCATATTTGGCAGACTGGGAAAGTTTGGTGATTACATGAGTTAAGGGCTGCACTTTGCAGACAGAACTTGTGCTGGCCACCGGTAAAATGGTTTTAACTTATGCCTGGTGAGAGGCTGTCCTAAAAATCATGAGTTTGAGAAGAAACATCAGATGAAGCAAAGTCACTTATGTGTCAGTATTTCATGAGAGAAAAATGTAAGCACCCAGCTCAGCTCCCTCAAGCACATTGCCTTGAAAATTCTAAACCATGCAGAAGAAGCAATTTTAAAAATAAAATAATGCTGATGGCTGGCTGAGTCCTTTAAAAACTTACTGCTTAGGGCAATTGCGAAGGGAGGAAGATTTCAATAAAAAGTGAGAAATAAGAAACAGGCTGTTGAATAAGCAATGAGATATGCTATTGTCAAGGAAAATGTATAGCTAGCAGCAAGGAAAGAAGGACAAGGAATATATATCACTTGATGTCTTCTGACCACAGTTTCTTTTTGCTGCAGCATTATGTATCCAACCCATCCCTTAGCTCCACTGCTGCTCATGGCCAGGGTGCAGACAGCAACCTTCTCCACCCTTCAATACAAAATCCACCTGCACAGGGCTCTGAGACTGTACCCACGGGCACCGCAGGTATTCTCAGAAGCTCAGACTGATGAAAATTGCCTAAATGGTCTACAGAGAGAAAGGCACGTTTCCACGCAAATTCGTGAAGCGTTCCATATTTTTTTCCAGGGAGGTGGTGGAGTCACCGAGCCTGGGGGTGTTCAAGGGAAGGCTGGATGTTGTGTTGAGGGACATGGTTTAGTGGGAGCTATTGGGAATAGGTGAACGGTTGGACTGGATGATCTTTTAGGTCTTTTCCAACCTTGGTGATTCTATGATTCTGTAAATATCATGTCTTCTGACCATTGAGGGCACTCTCTACCTTAAATGGATTGCATACTAGTACTGAAATCTTGGCAGTGTCACATGCAAACAAAATCCCATTCTGCGTAACACTTATACAGGCTCCACATCATTTTTACCTTTGATGTAACAACAGTTTTGGAGAAAGATGATTAAAATACAGCATTACAACACCTGCATGTGTTTCTTTAGCAATTATTCAAAAAATGTATGCACTGGAACCATCTAGATAAGTTAACACCAGCAACTTTTTTTTTTTTTTTTTTTTTTTTTTGTGGTGTTAATTCATTTCTATATTGCATTCTTAATATGACAAGAAATATAAAAGAGCTAATCACAGACTGTAGGTGGAGTGTATTCATGGTAGTAATGTAGAATAGCAAAGATAAATGTAATAGTCTTACAATGAGATCATGAAACATAATAATAGGTTTTCAATATGTGATCATAAAATAGGAACAATGCTATCATGTAAATTAAATTAGTGTATTTGAACAGTTACAAGAGCTTGTAAGCGGATAATATAAGTAAAGAATATTTTAAACACTCCTGAGATATTTAAAATATCTCAGGCAGGAGGAAGCTGGCTGTAATCAGCTTTCTTTGGGAGCCTCTTTCAGTATTATTTTTTTTAATAACACGAAACATACTGTAATAATAACCCTGAATGATAAAAATCAGACCGTGATAGGAGTTCCACTGCAGTTCAAGGTGATAAAAACTTCTGGAATTATATTTTGCAAAAAATACAATCTTTCTGAAAACAAACACACGATCTCCTGGACTGATGAAAGAAGTGGCAAAAACAGACTTTTTTCTTCAGGTGGCAAGATTCCAAGAAATACTGATTTCAGTTCATCTGCTCATCTTTCAACAGGGAATTTGTTTTTCAACTTTCAAGTGTTTTTGTCACCTGTTTGCAAATTTAAAATTCTCTTATTGAACCAATGCAAATGCAAACAGCATTTGTTGGAGGAGAGGGAAAGATGGATGACGTTTAACCAGCTTTAATTTTGTATATTTGCTTACATTCGTGTTTCATGATTGTCTATAGATACAGAAAACAACATTATGATGGAAAGTAATTTGTTACAAGGTTCTCTAACTGGAAATTTATTTTGGAGGATCAGGGCTTCTGTGACTGATTGTATACAAACTAAATGGAATCCAAACTGTGAAATGTAGGTCTTAATCTTTCTTCTCACACAAAGAAAGGCCCAAAACAGAAAATAATCTGGGGGATGGCGAAGAAAGCACTGCAGTTGTAAAGGCCATCCTCCCATTGGACAAAATCCAAATGTAATCTGACATAAAACCAAATCTTTTTTCTTTCTTTTTTTTTTCACCTGTTAAGATGCATCATTCTTCTATAAGTTTTGCAGAAGATTTAGGCTATGACTGTTGTGCTTGGGTAGCACAGCTGTTAGAAAAGAAATAGTTAATGCATCTCCACTTTAACCAACTCCATAACACTCCTTTCATTTTAGGAGACCATAAAGGCTGAGCTTTTAAGAAATTATCACCGAAAAAATGCTAAGATAGGT
This sequence comes from Centrocercus urophasianus, assembly GCF_019232065.1. Lineage (NCBI taxonomy): Eukaryota > Metazoa > Chordata > Aves > Galliformes > Phasianidae > Centrocercus > Centrocercus urophasianus. Next base: position 4,829,120 of record NW_024885088.1, on the reverse strand, counting down.
TTTCCTTCAGAAAGAGATGTCCGTGATTAGAAGCAGCAGAAATAATGCATTATTAAAGATAGTATCAGGAAATGAAAGCATTGCACAGCAGGGACAGAACAGACCTGTAGGCTCATCACCTGGATTCCACATGTCAGCATTTTGTCATTGCACAACTTCTTCTCCAAGGATAAGTGGATATTTTGCACAGCATGTTTGTGAGATTGAATCGTTGGCAGGGCCACCAACCTCCAGATCTAATACTGTTCTAGGTATGCTTGTTTTGGAAAAAAAAAAAGAAAAAAGAAAAAAAAAGAAAAAAAAAAAAAAGGTGATTAGGAACTCTGCTAACATAAGGCATTGTAAAGCTGTTTCACTCTGGAGTTTTAAAGGAATACATTGTTTGGAGGTACTAAGAGGTGGAGACCAAAAATTATTAGATGCATTGAGAAAATGATAGCTTAGGTTTAAAAACAATATGAAAATAACATACAGCCTTGTTTTCTGTGCTCTTCCCAATTGAAATGTATCCATGGCAAGCATAGCAGAATATTATGTTCAATTAAAAGTCATCACCGGCCAGAAGCTGGAAGGGATCTTCCTGTCTCAAAGTTGATCTCTCCCAAAATGAGCACATACTTTCATTCTGCTCAGCGCAACAAAGAATAATATTCCCTACAAGAGAACTAGTCATGAATGTGGGTTGTTGGGTTTTTTTTCCATATCTATACTGCATTTATGACACACATTCTGACCAAACACCTCTCGTTTGAAACGTGGGGAAGGAAATGAGAGACCCCGCAGTCATGTAGCTGCTAATAAAATAGTGTGCAGTGAAAGCTGTGGCTTTAGTACCATAACCACACCTATCCACAGAGTTACCCTGGGAGCACACTCTGCATCTCTACAAGCTAATTTTCTGCAGCTTGGCATGAGGGTGTTAAATTGTTATTGAAAGGCAGAAGAGGGTTGGTAAAGTACTGCAGGATGAGAGAACCATATGAAATGCAAGTATTTAATTAGCATTTAGCACAATAGGGATAGCATGGTAAAGACTGTCTAGCCAACCCCTAGCTTAACAAGCTAGTATTTAGTACAATTTAACTGTCACCCATCTGCAGCAAGTGTCTCCTTTTTTTCTTTGGTTCATAAATATTTACAGTCCTTTACAGTGTCACTGTATTGCCTCACTAGGATGGCTTCTTGTCTTATTTTGGAGCCATTTGGAAGTGACCAGGCTTAGAGTGCTTTTGATATATAAACATCTGTTAACCCTCAGAAGGAAAAGAAAATCTCTTATGAAACAGAAACTAATTCATCAAACCTGATTGCTAAATGTCCGTGTGTGAGTTCCCATCTGACAGCTTCTGCCAGTGTAACCGGAGCTAGCATCCCCATTTTCCCCTGCCCTTGACTTTTCCTTACACATCCAGGAGCTACAAACAGTAAATTGCTGAAGACACTGTTTGCAGCACGCTGTGCTAAGGAGCCTTTTGCAGAGCACCTTTGTAGTGAATCATGTACCTTGCAGCAAAAATAACCCCAACACAGCAGGACATTGCTTTGACAGTAGCTTTTAACCAAAACAACAATGAGATTTGAGTATTTTAAAATCCCTAAAGCAAAGTTCATCAGGTCAGATACATGAACTTTGAGTCTGATTTATTATAAGCCGTACTTTCTTTTTCCTACTTATTCCCTTTTGAAAAATCTTGGTTTGCAGGCAAATGGTGAACTTCAAGTGGAACAAGGTTCATGCATGTAAAAGGAACCTCTCAGATATTGCCACTAGGTCTCCTTCTTATGATTTTTTTTGCTTGATGCATATGTTGCTCTGAAAGTAATGCCTCCTATTTATTTCCGTGGAAATCATGACAAATACAAAGAGCACAATAATACTGGTTGATAGACCAAATTGTCAGCTACAAAATGCTCTTTTTCAACATAGTCACCACCGTTAGCTATGCAGTTTCATCAACAATGAACAAGAGCCACCCACCAGCTCACTGTGCTCACATCCACTGTTTGGTCTCCATAAATGTTAAGCAGACATCAATGAATGTCAGTGGGTGTTATTTTTTCCACATGGGGAAATTCAATGACACACCTTTGCATCATATTCCCTTCCTGTCAAATGCCATTTTGCCAGACTGTCCCTTTGCTGACATCTGTCACACAGCAACAAAATGTAACTGAATATTGGTGGGAAGGTTCTAGCTCTACTGCCATACCACCATCATCTGCCTCTGATATTGTGGGCCAACACAGTAAAATAGGAGGTATTACTTCCAGAGCTGCCCTCGTACAATTCTACTGCTAGCTCTGTGCCTCAGTCCGAAAGGAGATTTTGCTCTACCTTTCTCTTTCCAAACCATTTGCAAAGGTTGTGAAAATTAAGTGTTTGCTTTTCTTCTTGTTTCAATGGGCTGTGACTTGACAGTGTGTATGTTAAATGAATGCCATTAGTGCTATTATGTATCCATATAGTGAAGGCTGTGCCTCTCCAGCTTTCTGCAATTCCAGTATTAACTGACAGAATAAGCAATATTCCTCTTAATAGTGTTTTCTCTCAATTCTTTCTTTTGACGTAGTACAGATTTTTCTGCACAATGGGTGCTTTATGAAAGAGTATATTTTAATGGAGAAGAAAATGTGTAAGGAATAGAATGTTACATTTGCCTTACGAGGTACGAGTTCCAATTCCTCATTCTGGGGCTATCTATTTAACAGTTTGATAAATAATTTCATCTCACTGGGTACATTCCCATGCCTGTAAGACAGAGACATTTATGTGACACATTCCTCTTCTGCAGAGTCTTCAGAGTCAACATGGGGAGACACAAGGCTTTGGCTTCATGCACCAGACCTTATTATCTTTTTCATGCTGTGTACCATCAAAATAATAACCATATGGTTAAATAAATAACAGTATGGTTAAATAATAATCATATTGACATTAATCATATTCATTACTCTCAAATCTTTCCGTCTTTTTTCTTTTCTCCCTCAGTACTGTGTGTAAGAAATCACATACTGTTTGCTGGGGGATGATTCCCCAGTAGCAATTCTTCATGTATACATTGAAAACTTTGCTTTATCTCTGAGTAATACTCTTCAGAAAGGCCCTTCTGTGTTATAACAGATAATTGCATTATCTGTTCAACTGCTTTAATTAAGAAGCCCCTTTGGGAAGACTGGCAAATCTTCTGCTTTTACCCTGCAGAACTGAACAATGTTGGAGAGCCCAGAAAACATTAAATGGCCACCAGCAAGGCAGTATTGCCTGGGAGTTTTTCCTTCACAGAGCTTTATTCCTTCTATGCCCTGTGTCTGTATCAGTGCTCTGAAAGGATTGTACAGCAGGTTGTTTCCTGAAACAGCAGTTGAACTTGGCATTTCTTCATGTTGTCACAAACCTCAGTTAAAAGCCAAGACTGAGCAAGCAATAACTGCGACTGAGTCTTTGCATCAGTCAGTACCTGAAAAAAATACTTCTGGCTTGGTGTACACAAGAGCCACAAATGGCTTCACCTTGATGTCCTGTTGATTAATGCTTTCTCTTGGCATGCAGTCCCTCAGATGGTTAGTGTCAGCAGAACATGCCTTGCTACCTAACCCAATAAATCACCGTTATCTTTACAGAGAAACAGCGGCAGTTTGCACTCAGCCCCGCTCTGGGCAGTTCAGCACAGCAAGCAGTTTTCCACATGCTGTGTTGGACCCGTCCATTGTGATAACTGGGTGCAGTCACTGCACTGTCACCATGTCCCATGAACCAGGTTTTCTTCCAGTTCAAATCTCTTATCACCCTCAAGCAAGATGCTTGGGGTCATTGCCCAGAGTCAAAGCAAGGTATCAGCATTGTAGCTGAGTGAATAACACCCAACAAACCAATGAGCTGAATTTTTTTTTTTTTTTTTGCTCATTTTTCTGTCTTTAGGTTATAGACATTTACATATTGTTTCAGTTAATAACTTTACAGTTCATAAATCAAAAAGACAGTCCCAAATTATGATTAATAACTGTGTAAGTAAGTAAGTAAAGTAATTTCATCGAAGAAATAATGAAACCCTAAACTATGTGGTGCTCTGAGACCATGAATAGGAGAACTTTAAAAAAAAAAAAAAGCAACCCCTCCCCCCCCCCCCAAAAAAAAGAGTAATTATAGAATCACAGAATAATTAAGGTTGGAAAAATAGCTCAACTATCAAATAAAAAAAAACAGAGGAATAGCAAGTGGAGTTTCTCCTTTATTCATTGCATCCCACAAGCCAGGTCCTTTCCTCCAGTGCTGCCCACAGTGCACCAGCTGTCGTTGGCTTGCTGGGTTGAGGCCACATGTTGCCACTCCCAGAGGTCCCTATGGAAAGCGCCTTACAGCTGATACTGCCTCTGCACAGCCTGTGTCTGGCTCTTCCTGAGGACAGGGGTTCACACTGATTGCTCTCTGGGGCAAAGTGAGCTGCCTTTCCTGTCTAGGAATTTGGGCTGTGAATCAAGTTGTTTCTTGAGTGCTATGGAAAGGAAAAGCAGTGCTTTGGAAAACCAAAATGGGAGATGGATCTAGGGTGCCTCACATGTGCTAGAGGGGCAAATATGACGATAAAAGGAGGCAGAGGGGAAAATGTGAGAGGTTAAGTTCATCTCTCTGTTGCTCTCCTTTGCCATTTTCTTCTACAGAGTACTTTAGTGAAAAAGCCTAAGTGATGTAGATGTGCTGCATTCTGTTATGACACATGGCAGTTTATAAATGCTTTCCTTTCCATGTAGATCTATTTCTCTTCTGTATTTCAATTGTTTCAGTAGTTATTCAAAATAAAGGAAAAAAGACATGTTATGAGGAGAATAATGGATTTAATTTCAATGAAAAGATGCTTTTGTGTTACAAAGGCAAGAGTGAGAATGTGTCAGTCTCGTGACTTTGAAATTTCCTGACAAGTTCAGGAATGTTTTTTCAAGATTTTCAGCTCATTTATAGCCTGACCTAAAACCATCAGAGGTGATGGAAGTCTTTACGTTGCTTTTAATGTTCTCTGAGTCAGGACCTTGGGCCCTGAGACTCCAGCTCAGTTGTACCAACTTTGTGCAATGCTTAATTAAATGGAGACAATAAATATGCAGCAAGCCACCTGCAAAATCCCTGTGCAGCAATAGGCTCTTAATACCAAAAATGAATAATGTTTTCAGGAACCAGCTTTCTCAAATGATTTCTTTTACAATCATGTGGGATGCTTTGTCCCTCACAGTGCTAGGTTTTGTTTCAGTTCAGTGCTCATACACACTGCATGTATTTTTCTCAATAATTATATATTTTTCAAGCAATTGTGTATGTGAGAAAGTGTTTAGGGAAGCAGAGAAATATTTCTTTCAAACTCCCTCTTATCTGACATTCTATAAACGTATGGGTATTTCCCTTGCCATCTGAAGTCCTCATATCTAATATGAAACAGTCTTATCAAAACATCTTGCAAAATCTTAAGTAGGAACATCTTGCAAACAGAGGTAGAGCTAGGATAAAGTAAAAGCCACCAAGTACACAAAATTTTCTTAAAATAATTCTCTACTCTTCAATGGAACTACAGACACTTGAAGCACACACATCAGAAAGAGATTTTAGCCACTTCCTGCTGGCTTCTCTTCCCTATCCTGTCATCACATTACTTTTTCATGATAACAAATGTCATTGTTTCTACCAGAAAATGTGCTCAGGTAGCATACATCATGGTAACCGCTTATACGAGGTTGCTTTCCTATTTGCATATTAATAATAATGCTGAGAAGTAAGGAGCCATTAAAGCCAACTCTAACTGAAAATGTTTCACATTTACAAACAACACATTTTTCATTTCCACACAGTACTTCCTAGAATATATTATCAGGAAATAGAAAATTTTCATGGGCAGCCTTGCTGATAACTTACTGGGATTCTCTCCACAACAGGAACCCTGAATCAATACAGTGAGTTAATTACATCTTGACTGCAGACCATGGTTTTTAAAAGGACCTTTGGACTAGACAACATTTTTCTGATTTTGTTCTTCGATAATTGTCAGTGACAGAGCTTGAGAAGCAAGCACACTTCACTGCTGAGCTGCCTATAGAAGAGAATAAGTATGTGGTCCTTTTGATTTAAGTTCAGTCTGTCAAGGAGAAATGTAAGCTGGAAGCCACCAAATGTTAGGCAATAAAAAAAAAAAAAGAGAGAGACAATTTATAACTGGGAAGCATAAGTGGATTGAAGCACTGCTTAAAGTACAATTACACTCTTGAGATGTGAATTTGGGAAGAGTACCCATGTGAATGAAGAGTTCTGCTGTTTAAACACATTCAGAGTTCTGTCCTGATTTAGACTGAAACTACGTGTAATTTTTGCATTGCTATATCTTTTCTTCCTAGCATATAATTAAAAAAATATAATCCTTATTTTAACATTGATGCATTTTCACTGACAAAAGTTGGTACAGTTATCAAAGCACTGTCAGTTGGAGCCCTAATAGTTTCCTGCCGTTACAGCTACCTTTGTATACATAAATACATGCAAATATATATATATATATATTGTATGAGTAGCATAAATTGACACAAAAGCCCTGATCAAATCTAATAGAAATAATATGGCTGTGAGAGAAGTATAGTTTTTTTGCCACATTATCAGCAGAAATACTGAATTTCATACCCATTCTGTTCTCAGATAGAGACAGGTCTTTATGCCCTGTTGAAAATAGCTGAAATCAAAATACTGCAAGTACTGCAAGAAGGTACTGCAAGTCTGCTCAAGAGCCTGCAGATTTCATCTGGAGTAAGTCAGCAGAGAAATATCCAGCTCAGTTTTGTCCTCAAGCTGTTATCACCATATTAAGGCCAAATACAAGGTAGCTCTACTGAAATGCATAGTTACACTTCTCTGAGCAGGCATACCCAACAAGTATATGCTAGAACTGGAACCTGAGTTTCAGCCAATAAAATTTGTTGTATGGGTTAGTGGAGGGGCTGTATGCCAGTGTGTTTATATATGGGAAGGGCATAGGCAAACGGACAGTCATGCTGAGCACACTCAATTTGAGAGGCATTTAAAAACAAATAACCACAGATTTTCCAAGTATTTGGTCAGTCATAAGCAATTTCACTTATTTACCTAATAGTGAACTAGCTGCCTCTTGTGACACCACAGGAAAATATCAAATATGTCATCTATGCCTGTAGTGCATTTGCAATGCCATGTGGTCTCAGGGATGTACGTTGGGCAAACGTGACAGGAGACCAGTGGTCTTCTGGGATGGCAGTGGCTGCCAGGCAAGCAATAAAGGCTTACATGCGTGCAATCGGACTCCACCTTCTGCATATGGATATTTCAGTGTTAGGCTGAATGGGAAGGACCAACATCTAGTTCTCTTAACAGGATTTTCAAAACAGGCTCTCCAAACCCAGCCTCAAAGTGCTCTGGACAGAATGCACTGGCATTGCCAAAATCTGTCCAAGCAGATATATCTCGGTATCTCCTTTGAAAGAAAATATCAACTTCCACTTGATATTTCAAAAAAAAGGCTAATATCCCTGAGTGCAAATAAAGCTGGAGAGCAAAGTATTCATCCTGTTGAGTGTGTTAAACATAATGATAAGCTCCCACTAACATGAGCACAGTAAGGTTTTGATGAGTTATCAGAATTATTGATGTTGCTTGAACTCTATACGCATTGGCCTTTAAATCTCATTTTAACCAACAGTCCAACATAGATGTGTTGGCTCAGCTTTCATTTGGATGCTACAGATTTATCTGAGGAGTAGCTAAGGCAACCAACTGATTGCACATGCCAAGAGGCTGAATTAAACTTCACTTCCCAGAGATTCTCAAGTGATTCCAGAATTTTGAAACATCAGATAAATAAGAGAATATTTTGTAAATAGTATAAATGATTCAACATAGCTATTCTGTGCATTCATAATTTGGCATCATTATTTTTAACAATGATATATAAAAATTCAGGATTGTTTGATGACAGTTTTTCTCGAAAACATTACAAAGACATTAAAGTGACAGGAAGTGTCCAAGTGAGACTTTCAGAATTTAAATAAATGAGCTGAGATTATTGAATGCTACTGTACAAAACTGTTTTACTCTTTTGAGCAGCCTACTTGAGCCTGGCATGTATAGTGTGTGAAATATTCTCTAGCCCATCTGCCCATCCGTAAGAAGTCCACAAGAGTCACATTGTGTCCAGATGCTGGGAAGAGGAAATAGTATGAGAAAATTGTCCCTACCAGCTTTCTTGAGTCCTTGTGTTCTTTTTACCCTTTTTTTTTTTTTCTTTTCTTTTTTTTTTTTTCCTTTTTTTTGCATTAAGGAATCACAAAATCACAGAATCACAGAATCGTAGGGATTGGAAAGGACCTCCAGAGATCATCGTGTCCAACCCCCCTGCCAAAGCAGGTTCCCTACTCCAGGTTGCACAGGTAGGCATCCAGGCAGGTCTTGAACATCTCCAGAGAAGGAGACTCCACCACCTCCCTGGGCAGCCTGTTCCAGTGCTCCGTCACCTCACTGTAAAGAAGTTCTTGCGCACATTTGTGCAGAACTTCCTATGCTGCAGTTTCTGGCCGTTTCCCCTTGTCCTGTCTCCACGCACTGCTGAAAACAGTCTGGCCTTGCCACTCTGCCCCCCCACACCTCAGATATTTATAGACCTGGATCAGGTCCCCTCTCAGTCTTCTCTTCTCAAGGCTAAATGGACCCAGTTCACTTAGTCTTTCTTCACAGGGGAGATGCTCCAGGCCCTTCACCATTTTTGTGGCCCTCTGCTGGACTCTTTCCAAGAGATCCCTGTCTTTTTTGTACTGGGGAGCCCAGAACTGGATGCAGTACTCCAGATGAGGCCTTGCCAGGGCAGAGTAGAGGGGGAGGATCACCTCCCTCGACCTGCTGGCCACGCTCTTTTTAATGCACCCCAGTAAGCCATTGGCCCTCTTGGCCACAAGGGCACACTGCTGGCTCATGGCCAACCTGTCTTCCACCAGGACATCCAGGTCCCTCTCCGCAGAGCTCCCCTCCAGCAGGTCATCCCCCAGCCTGTACTGGTGCATGCAATTATTCCTCCCCAGATGCAAGACTCTACACTTGCTTTTGTTAAACCTCATCCAGTTTCTTACTGCCCAGCTCTCCAGCCTGTCCAGGTCTCGATGAATGGCAGCAGTGGTGTCAGCCAATCCTCCCAACTTCGTATCATCAGCAAACTTGCTGAGGGTGGCCATTATCCCCTCATCAAGGTCATTGATGAAGATGTTGAACAAGACCGGACCCAGCACCGACCCCTGAGGAACACCGCTAGCTACAGGTCTCCAATTGAGCTCTACACCACCAATGATGACCCTCTTGCTCCGCTAGTCAGCCAGTTCTCAATCCACCTCACTGTCCACTCATCTATCCTGTGCTTCCTCAGCTTTGTCATAAGGATGTCGTGGGAGACAGTATCAAATGCCTTGCTGAAATCAAGGTAGACTACATCCACTACTCTCCCCCCATCCACCCAGCCAGTGACAACATCATAGAAGGCTACCAGGTTGGTCAAGCATGACCTCCCCCTGGTGAACCCATGCTGACTACTCCTGATAAAATCCTTTTCTTCCAGTTGACTGGAGATGGCATCCAGCACCAGCTGTTCCATCACCTTTCAAGGGACAGAGGTGAGGCTGACTGGCCTGTAATTACCTGGATCTTCCTTCTTGCCCTTTTTGAAGACCGGAGTGACACTGGCTATCCTCCAGTCTTCAGGCACCTCCCCCATTTTCCAAGACCTCTCAAAGATGACCGAAAGCGGTTCAGCGATCACCTTTGCCAGCTGCCTCAGCTCCCGTAGATGCATCCCATTGGGTCCCATGGATTTATGAACATTGGTGTTGCCTAGGCGCTCTCGGAGCGCCTCTTCTCTGACTAACGGGAGGTCTTCCATTCCTCAGACCCTCTCACTAACCTCCAGGGTCTGGGATTCCCAAGGGAGAGCTTTTTCACTGAAGACAGAAGCAAAGAAGGCATTCAGTATCTCCACCTTCTGAGCATCCCCCGTTATAAGAACACCCCCCTCACTTAGTAGGGGAGCCACAGTCTCCCTAGTCTTCCTTTTACCGTTAACATACTTAAAAAAGCCTTATTTATTATATTATTTATTATTTATTGTTATCACCTTTGCCAGATTAAATTCCAGGCGGGCTTTAGCCTTCCTCGTCTCATCCCTGCAGGCCCTGACAACAATATACATTTTTTTTTTGAATGGAGAAGCATCAGTTAGTTCAAGCATTAAGCTTTCTTTCTGTACTAGCTTCGTAACAGATTTAGTAGTTACACAATCCTTCTACACTGTGAAACTGAGCAGGTGAGAACAGGAATGTGCTTCTGGCTTAGCTGAAGCTGCTTTTTCCACCTGCTGTACTGCAGTAAGATCTGAGAGGGCCATTAGCTTCCTGTGCCAACAGCTCGGGCACCCAGAGGTGCAGGGCAAGGATTTGAGACTGTGCAGTGAGGATGCTCTGCACTCTTGAGGCACTAGGCACTTCAGGTCAGATGTCGTTGCCACCACAGCCCTGCAAACTCTAAATGCTCCCAGCCACGCTCACGCCTCCCTCCCATCTGTTCCTATGGCTGCCAAACCTTGGATACCACACTGTGCAAAGCATTTTACTGCCTTTTGCTGCACAATTAACATGGCAGGGTGTATCTGGAGTGTATGAGTCATCATCACACTGGGCATTTTGGCAGCAGCTTGAAGTCACAGTCCTGCAGGCCCTGTACTTGTTAACCAAATGCAGGTGATGCTGGGAGCTGAACAGTCTCCTTTTTCATTCAGAGTGGCTCTGGCAAAGGTATCCATGCCCTCTGTGAAAATCCTTGAAGGGGACAATGTGGGAAGCTTTCCCCACAATGTAGGCAGAGAGAGGTTAAGGTTACCTGAAGGAAATAGCCAGAGTGCTTCAGGTATTCCAGTTTTGATGATGCAAACGCTGGCAGTCCACAGCCATTCTGCATTTCTTCCCCTTTTCCTCATTCCAGCCTAGCTCTTCTTCCTCAGATCTCTCTGATGTGCCCATATTTTACCCTTTCACACTGGCCTTATTATAAGCAATGTCACCACAAATTATCTGAATGCTCTTCAGGTGTAATGCAGTTTAGAAATGACATCTTTTGAGAGTGCTCCTGCCTCTTATCTGGATGCAGTCCCAGCCTAATGCAGCAGCACAGTAATAAGTGATTTGAGCCTGGAACTGCACTGTGCAGATATGCTCATGGTGATATTGGACTTTACAGCAGCAAAGTCCCAGCAAACGACTCACTAACTGCATACCCAGCTGTCCCATCTCACTCTTCCTTTCTAAGCAGAAGGGAGAGAGCTGAGTTTCTATCAATCACCACTTGCCTTGCAGCAAGCGTTATCTTCCTCAACAGTAAGCATGTTACCAAATAAGATAAAGCCTTCGTTTGTTCATCGGCGCTGTTGCTCTGGTGATTCATCTAGCTTATGAATGGATGTGCTCACCACCTTTTCCTTGCTTCTTCTGTAGACAGTTCCTACTACTGTTCTTACAATTTGTATGCAGGCTTAACTTTTTGGTAGCCCAGATAAGTGAAACAGTTTGGGTGGCTTTTTTTGTTTGTTTGTTTGTTTGTTTGTTTTTAAGGCACAATTTTGAGTTTGTTTGCTTGACTGACTCTTTTTCAAGCTCAACTCCAGTTAAACCCTTCTCTGTTCTTACAGCCATTCCCATAGGCCCTTTGAATCTGCCTGGCAAATCTACTATTCACGCAGTTTGTGTGTTTTTCTACATGGTTTCTCTGCTCAGCACTGCAGCCCTCAGCTGCTCTCATGATCCTGGATAGCTACGGTATAAGATTCAGGCTTTTCTGTCTCAAAAGGCCATGCAAAGCAATAGTAACCACCAAGTCAAATTCCTCAGCATTGGCGAAATAATTTCTGCCTAGTCAGTTGATATCTTTTCAGAGGAAGCACCCAAGAGAATTTGATTTTCTTTAGTGTTGAATTTTTAATTCTTACTGAGACCAGGCTATAATTCTGGCTAGGTATTTAAATTTTTCATACCCAAAGTTATCCAACATTCCCAAATTTGTCACTTCAGTACCGATCTGTAGAAAGCAGTACTGTTAGAATGTGAAATCAAAGTGGTGTTCGTATATTAATAGCAGTGGCTTGGTACGACTGGAAAATGTGTCCAGGGAAGGAGTGCTTCTCCCTGCACAGCCTACTAAAAGAACTGACTCTGACCTCCCGCAGATAAGAGCAGCCTGGATCCTTGCCTGTTCAGAGATGTGTACTAAGAAGATGAACACCTTCGTAATCTCCTGTGTAGGCATCCTCATTCCCTGGTATAATACTTTCCCTTTTCCCTTCTTTTCCTTTTTCCTCTTTTCCTTTTCTCCTTTTCCTTTTTTTTTCTTTCTCTTTATTTTTCGCTCTTTCTTCCTTTCTCTATCATCTATTACTGTTCTGTTTTTTATGTCCTTTGCGCAGTATTCACAGTTGTGACTATGCAAGTACACTGTGTTTGGTCTATGATGTGCACGTATCATAGCATTAAATACAATAATGGCAATATAATTATAATACAACAGCAGAAAACATTTGCTGTGTAGAGAAACCCCTAACAGCAGCCTGAGTTGCTGTGAGTTAAGCCACTCATTCTTCGTAGCCATGTCTGGACATTTTCTTGAAATAAAAAGGCATTTGTTGTCAGTCATGTTCACCCATCGCCAAAAGCAAGCATTGAGCATCCACCACTACCTAAACCAGATATATCTTAATTTCAGAACTTACCAGCCTATAAAAAAATATTTCAGCACTGTTTGAACAGTAATGAAGCTACTTTGTTCATCTCTATTATGCGATATGAACAGTGTGCATCAGTTTTTATTCCAGATTATTCTCTATCTGTCTTCCAGAAATACAATTAAGCTAAGCTGACCTCTAGAAGTTTGTGCAGGTGTTGCAGTACATATGCTGGTGTTGCCTTAGCCCACTCTTGGTTGGGTCTACATATATGTTACTGTCAATGGAGAGTTTCAGTTCATCAATAGCAGCAGTCCCAGACCCAGTGACACTCTCGGAGGGAGTTAACAGCTCTCATTAGCAGCTGGCACACTATTACTGCAGCACTCTATTATCTTATCTAACAGGATTTTATGGCTATATTTAGTTTAATTGACGAGTGTCCTAGAAGAGGAATTATGACAAGTTTCATTATCAATACATCAGTTCACATAATGACAAAATTTCAGAAAGAAGGAGGGGGTGGAAATAGAAATGGAACCAGAAATTATTTCTGTCAGTGAAAGTCCTCCACCATTTTGTTGACGTGTTGCTTGTATCTAGTCAATGGCTGATATGATCTATGACTAGATCTTTTTCTTCTAGACATTTTAGAACTCTTGGTCAAAACTGTGCTCATTTCCATTGGATAATCATTTATTTACTGCAAAAGTCTCACTGAAATGAATTCCCCACGGAGGTAATATTTTTGCAATGTATTTTGACATATATATGAAAAATATTTATTTTGGCCTGTGAGAAAACATTCTACTCAGGAAGAAAAAATAGCAGAAATCAGACACATGGTTTTAATTTCAGGTTTTTGTTACCAGATTTTAGGATGGTTTGGTCATAGTGCCATAAGATAACTGAAGTTGGAAAAGACTTCAGATGGCCCCCAGCCATCCTCCAGCTTGAGAGACCTTATGGCAGATCTCACAGCATGAAGGGTGAGGCAGAGAAAAGCCCAGTCTGTGTACTGGGAAGTGAATTAGTGTGCCACCCTGCTTGGGTTTGTTAGCCTGGCTGATGAGTGGCTGTACTGCTTTTGACAAAGAGATAGCTCCAACAGGAGCCTTCACAGGTTTGGGTACTTCTTAGCTTCTGTGGATGGACATTTTCAAGTCTCTTGGGACTTTCTGATACTCTGGAAATTATATTTTCATTGTTTTGTTTGTTTCCCTGAGATGAGGCTAATTGCCCTGCATTTTGTATACTTCCTGAGCAGCACATGCTGCCTCTGTAACAGCAAGGTTTTCGTTCACAAGCCGCATATACTAAGAGAAGCTGTGTTCAATGCAGCAGAGTTGATGCTTCAGGACCAGTTACATCGTCCTCCTGTTGTCACCTCATTTACATACCTCATGAATATGGTTTCTGTCCCAGCAGGTGTTTCACTAGTCTCGCTTCATATACAGTGGCAGCTTTTCCCCTGCTGGTCTTGCTTTGTGGGGAATGGATGAGAGCACAGTGAAAATTGCCTGGACACTTAGTGATTTAAGAGCCCGCTGGCATGAGGCTCATGCTGTGAAGATGTCACATATCCTAATCCTTGCATCTCAGGCATGTCTGCTACGAGCTGTAGTGCTTCCCTGTTCCAGCAGCCTCAGCCAGCTTAATGCTTCAGTCTCTAATGCCATTTCACAGGTACCAACCACCTTTTCTTTCAGATTGTCTAAATTATTAACATAAGCAGTCTAACGCAGAGGAGTCTGCTAACTTGCACTTGCATTCAGCTGCAGTTAGCTATAAAGATTGCTGCTCCCACTTAGGAATTTTATGTGCCTGTAAGCTTGTCTGTTTGTCTTGTGCTGCTGCTAGTGCTGGGGTTTTCATAGGGTGGAGTCCATTTAATATGGGAAACCGATGCTTGGCTTTGTGGTATAACATACTGCTTTTCTCTCCCACCACAAGGAAGAACTAAACTGTTCTCCAAATAGTATTAGCACTGGTTTTTCGACCAAAACCTAAAAAATGGCTTTTTTATGAATATCTGTCTTTATCTACTGAAACAGCTGCTCTGTCTTTATTGAAAAGGACTCTCTGAAACAGAAAATGTTTCCTTTATCATCATAGCATTGATGTGCCATGTCTTCACCTCCATGCTGAAAGCAGATATCTTTGGTAAATCCTAAAATGCATCTGCTAGCATGTGCGCATACACACCAACAAAATCTAACCAAAAGCTTGGACATGTGTTCTTATACAAGGATATAATGTTTTCCCTTTTAAACCTTGAAACACCTTGGATTAGGCAACTGAGAAACAATTTTTGCTGCTTTTCATTTGTATTAGTAGGCTCTGGTTGTCCTTTCTTATATATCACTGAAGATACCAGATTACCCTTAGAGGTATCCTTGATCAAATCGTTTGGTATGGCCATGAAAGCTGTGATTGCTAGGGTGTTCCCGGCTGTTCACTGGCTTTTCTTGTACTTCAAAAGTTAATACTCTGTGGAGAATAGCCTAGAATTTGTGCAAAAATAGTAATGTTCTCTATGAGTCTTATGCCTTCCATAGACTGTCAGTAAAACATGTTGCTTCAGTATCAGACAAAATTTCCGAGATTCAACTTACCCAAAGATACACGTTGTACATCATTTGCTTACTGTAGGTTTCAGAGATCCCCAAAAGAAGGCAGCAAAACTGGGCCTTTAGGGCATCTTTGCAGAAGGTATTAAGATCAGCTGCCATTAAACTCTTGATGTGATAATAACCCTGACAACCAGAGTGATTATCCAGCTACCTAAACAGGAATGCAAGCCCTACATTCAGGCACAGATAATGCTATTCCCAGAGTATTCTTATATGTGTTGTCAGCCAGACAATTAAATTACCCGCATCTTTGCATTCTGATAGTTGAGCAGAGCATGAGAGGGGATGGTGATTAGAATGTAAATGTTAATAGTCCAGATTAACTCTTTGTGAAGGATAATGGGCTTTAGCTGAAGATCCAAGAATTAAATTATTCTGAGAGATGCAGGAATTTTTCTGCCTTTCTTTTTGGTGACCTCATCCTTGCTGTGCATCACAGGAGTAGTTATCTCCCAGGAGGTACCCACAGGTTAAGGCTTCTGGCAATCAAAGCTCTATTCCCTGTTTCACCAAGCACTCAGGAAATGAAGAGTGCTTCTGATCACTTGTGATCACTCCTAAGCACTTGTGATCAGGTGATAAGAAATAGAGAGGATGAGCTTTTGGGAAGCTTGGTACAAGCAAGCTACCTTCATTTCCCTGAATTTTGCCTGGACACACAGAATTTTCTGGAATCTGCAGTATTATGCCAACCTTCAGCAATTGTTTGTATTTTCTATTTCCAATCTGCTGTATGCAGTGTGAGATAGTGTAGGGAAAACCTCTCTGTGGATCTTCTAGGGAGTTATATAGATCATTTAGGGAATCTTGGCTGTTGCAGCCATTTTCTGCTCCCTCTAAGAACCAGGTGGGGCAATGTAGGCATTTCAGGCACTGGAATGGGCTGCCCAGGGAACTGGTGAAGTCACTGGCCCTGGAGGTGCTCAAGGAACGTTTGGATTTTGTGTTAGGGACATGGTTTAGTGAGAACTATTGGTAATGGGTGGATGGTTGGACTGGATGATCTTGTAGGTCTTTTCCAACATTGGTGATTCTGTGATTCTGTAGTCTTCTTTTACCTGTCTACATAAAATCCTGCTATCAGGGAGGACATACAGAAATTGTAAGTCTTAACAGACAGCAGGCTTTTCACAGTGCTGTAATCAACACAATCTACTCTGTCTACACATCAAATAGCAAATGCAAGCTATTAGATGACATATAACTAAGCAAAGGCAAAGGTGGATAATTTTGAAGACGTGAATTGCTCTATAAATGTCTGTTATCCTCAGTGAGACTTTTGTGTCAATACAAAATGCCATACAATGTAGCAATGTTTGTTTCATTCTGAAAAGGCCAATTCTTGAGACAAGACAAATGACAGATGAGCACATTCCTGTAGCCAAATATTTGCCAAAAGGAAAATCAATCTTTTTTCTTTTCTCCTCACTTTTTTTTTTCCTCTTCTTGCCTGCAATAGTTCACTTCAAAACTAGCAGAAGACTGAGGTAATGTCCATTATTTCCTGCACCCCAGTTCAGCCAGTGTGATGCCTGATGCATGAAACCAGCTTCTTTGCTGCTCTAGGAAGCCAGTAGCACAGTCTTTAGTAACGACTCCTCAAAACCAGCTTTTGTACCATTGTAAAAAGGTGAATCCTGGAGATCAGCCTTTCCACAGCCTACCCTCAGAGGGCAGATTTCCTTCTCAGAAGGAACACTTCTTATCCCTTTGACATCTTCATCTGCTCTCTCGCAAGAAGTGGGATCCAGTTCCAGATGCCTCTCCGCCAAGAGGAAGGATGGAGGCTGCATTTAGCTGGCTGCCTTGCAAAGGGGAAGATGACTCAGAAAGTCTTTTTTTTCTTTTCCTCTAGTGCTGCCCAATTCCCCAGCCCCTTTCCAGAAAGCAAAGCATAGTTTGCTTCATCCTCAGCCTGCTTGCAGCCTGGAGGTGGCTGGCTGTGGGGCAGGCGTGGGTGATCAGCTGCTGGCACAGTCAGAGATGTTATCTGTGCAGGTATCATCTGTAGTAGCGGGGTCCCAGCCTGAGCAGTGGCCAGAACTGGTCAAGCCAGTAGGCTTGAGCCTCCTCAAAGCATTCTCACCACATTTGGCAAGCTCAAGGAGAAATGTGCGAGCCTTTCCGTTGTTATTGCCCATGCAGCATCTGACAAAAAATAAGAACTTGAGCCCTCAGAATTATGTTTGGTAAAAACTGGGGAAAAACAAACAGACAAACAAAAAACCTGCAGCCTTATGTAGTTTACATAATTTTCTGGGAGATAATGCTTAGTTTTCTTCATTGTAAAAGGTATTCAGTCCTGTCTCACAAGTTGGTTATCTTCAGTAATTTTATTTATGACATCTAAGGAATCTGTCATTCTGAATATATTTTGGAAAGATGGACAAAAGCAGGCTTGTGCTTGCCAAATGCAGATTAACTCAAGATATTAACATTGCATCCAACTCATTTATAATGAAATGACTTAACATTAATCCCCTCATTAGTGGAATAATTCTCTAAAAATGTATGAGAGAAAAGACAGTTAAGAAGAGAAATGTTCCAAGGGATTGAAAGTGAATCTTATAAGCAGTATTAGCATTTAAAGCTCCTGAAATTTGATCAGAAAGAACCCCACAATGTAAAGCTGCCTATAGAACCCCAGCTGAACATGGGCAGAAAATCCACCTGCAGGAAAGCCTCATGTGGAAAAGTCTGGACACATTGAGTGCTCCTTTGTATAGCAGTTTATCCACATTTGAGTGTTAATTTACTCTCTGCAAGATGCCCCTTCCAGAAATACGTGCAAGAGAAGAGGAGCAGAGCATCCTCTCTGGTACTGATGTTTGGGAAACTCAAAATATATAGGTGAAGACTCAAGATAAAGGTTGGGGTGTTATCTCATGTTATCCTACACAAATCTGCAGTGTTTTGGAACTGCAGGATTCAAGGGGAGGGGGCTGGGGAAGGGGAAGGGGAAGGGGAAGGGGAAGGAGAAGGGGAAGGGGAAGGGGAAGGGAAGGGAAGGTTCTGTCAATATATACAGAAAAATGCTCACATATATTTTCCATGCTGTCATTCATTTGGGAGAAAACGTAACTCACATAATAAGGGAAATTCAGTTAAATACTGGATGCTTCTGATCTGAGCAAGTGAACTAAAAGCACACATAATATGTAAACAGAGAACACGTAATGAAGCTGTGTTTTATCACTTTGTTGTGTTCTTATTATGTAATGCCTTTCTGTAGAATTTAAATTCAAGGATAAGTGTCCTGAATTGAATTCCAGATTTGTCACTTAGATATTCCCCATGTTGTGATTTACAGAAAACCTTCCCTCCCTCCCAGATCTCTGTCACAAAATTCCTATAACCTATCACTGTGGCAGGCAGGGATTGCTGCCTTCCACTGCTAATGCACATATGGGCATTGGAAAGAAGGAGTATGACAGAGAAAGCAGCACTGTGGAATACATTAGGGCCATGGTGTAAGCCATGCCTGGCTGAAAATATGACAGTAGCATTGATAAATTTACAGATCTTCAGATGCTGAAATCCTGTTGTGTGGGGTTTTCTGTGTTCTGTTGTTGTTGTTTACAATATAATTGCTTCAACAGTGCTCTGTTCCTTATTGAAATAACCTTTCTCAAGATCATTGGAAATTGTCCTTAGCTGTTTCGGTTTGGCAATTATTTATTACTGCAGTGAGGAAGGAGGACTGGTTTTGTTTGACATGGTGTACCTCATGGAAAGGCCTTGTCCGTACCCCAGGAATTCTGCAGGAGCCATCTTTTTCGTTTTTACTGCAGTCACTTTACCTCAGCTCTGACAGCGTAGGAAAAGTAGAATATTGCTTTGTGACTTACAATTACTGAACTACCACCACTTTGCAAATTTCTGTTTGCTGATGCTCTTTTTAATCCATCTGAATTGAGAAGTAAAATTAGCTGAAGGGAACTATGCACTCAATAGTTAGGGTGCAACAAAGGCAACAGATTATCATGGTACCTGTTGATGAGCAATAACACAAATCCCAGTACTTTTGATACTCTGGATTGTATGACCATAGGCTTACACTCATCTCAGCACAGCTTTTGTGCTAGCATAACTATCATAGCTGAGGAGGGATCTGTTTATGTTTATATTGATAGAATTTTTAGTATAGATCCATTCCACTGTTGTCAGTATTTCTTCCTTTACCTTGTAGATGACAGTAACAGTGAAATAGCAATGTATTCATTTAGCCATGCTACGGGAAGGGCTCTGCTCCATGTATTATACTGTATAGAGAAAGCAGTTCAATATGCATATCAACACAGAGCAAGGTGTTTAAATGGAGTGGGAGTAATGACTTTTAAAGACATTGGCTATTAGAACAGCACTATAGCAGTAGCCTTAAGGCAGTGAGGCCCTAGAGGTCTTTACAAGGTGAAGGAACACAGCTCTGCCCATTCCCCTGAGCAGTGAGCTGAAACTGGGATAAGCAGGGCTGATGCTGAGGGCAATTATATGCTTGCAACTCTCATGCTCTGCCCAGTTTCTCATGATAGAGCTTTGTGAAACACATTTTTTCTCTGTTTTTGTGGGCATGGGGTTACTTGTAACTGCCTAGTTCTGTTTGATGTTTAACCTCACACTTATAAGATATTACACACATCTGCTTAAGCTCATATATCACTCTGTAACACTGGCACAGCAACTTCTGTGGGGATTTTCTTTCTAACAGCCTCCCTCATAGTCTTGATTTTCTGTTTTCCATCTCTCTGTTGTGGAGCAAGGTGCTTTTCATGACAATTACTTTTTATGAGGTCTGTAACTGTCTTCAGACCAATGAATCCCATGGAACAACCTTTCACTTTAACAAATGTTACTGTATAAACCACATCTGTGCCTGACATGCACTTTGTCTGGGGAGTTCTTGGCAACCAGACCTGAAAAGCAAAGCCAACTTTGTTTCCAGTTTTGTTCTTCCATCATCCTTGAGATTTGCCATCCCAGCAGAAAATCTTGATAGCATCCAGAAACATGCTTTGGCAAGGTCTTAAAAGGGATCCAAATACCTTTTTCCATAGGTAGCACCACAATCTCAATTTTTGCAATGAACACTTGTAAATCCTGCTTGCCTTCTTGAATGTCTTTAATATCTTTTTTAAGGTATATTATTAATAATGCATAATTTAATTTATTCTATTACTGACTTTAAAAATAAGAAATAATAAAATTTTAAAGGCTGCATTAATATGTGATGTACGAGACAAAAGTTGCTCAGATGAAATCCATTAACAGTCACAATTAATTTTCTCCTTCTCCCTGGTGCCTTCATTTTGTATCCCTGGTCATAAGTCAGTAGACCAAATTTTCTTTGACCAGATTTTGAGTCTGAACAGGTACCATTGTCTAGTGCTGTGCACTTGAGAATGACAAAGGGAAGCTCAATCTGAACTTCTGCATCCTAAACTCTGTGTTTGGAAATAAATGAGCTTGTACCCATCCCAAATCTGCTTTCATAGAGTCATAGAATGACTTGGGTTGGAATCAAGGATCATCAAGCTCTAACCCCCCTGCCACTTGCAGGGCCACCAACCTCTGTATCTAATACTAGACCAGGCTGCCCAGGGTCCCATCCAACCTGGCCTTGGACATCTCCAGGAATGGGATATCCACAATCTCTCTGGGCAGCCTGTTCCAGCACCTCACCACTCTCTCTGTAAAGAACTTCCCCAGTATCCAACCTAAATCTTCCCTCCTTCAGCTTAAAACCATTTCCCCTTATCCTGCTGTTGTCTACCCTTGTAAAGAGTTGGCTCCCCCCCTTTTGTAGGTTCTCTTTAGTACTGAAAGGCTGCGATGTGGTCACCCTGCAGCCTTCTCTTCTCCAAGCCCAGCTCCCTCAGCCTGTCTTCATAGGAGAGGTGCTCCAGCCCTCTGATAATCTTTGTAGCTCTCCTCTGGACCCTCTACAACAGCTCTCTGTCTCTCTTGTACCAGGGGCTCCAGGCCTGGACAAAGTTCTTCAGGTGGGGCCTCATAAGAGCAGAATGGAGAGAGACAATCACCTCCCTGTCCCTGCTGGCCACCCCTCTTCTGATGGAGCCCAGGATGCCTTTGGCAGGGCACCTTGCTTTTACCAGGACATCTCTTGCAGGGATGTTTACCTTCACCTAGCTGCTGGACCATTTAATGCTTTTTGCTTTGCCTGTGCTGTTAAGCAAATGAGAATTTGACCCTCAGCTGCCATGGCAGCAGCACAGCTCTTTAAAACAGTTTATTTACCATCTTCTGAAAGCCCTTGACTCAGAGCAAGATGAAGTCAGAGGTGAAAGCTACTTCAGAATCTATATTGGTTCCTGAGTTAATTTCTCAATACTTGGGCCTGGTAACTATCAAGAACAGTAGAAAATGTCCTCTTCAGCAGAGTACAGCAGGGCTTCAGTGTGACACATTTGTAAAACTGAAAGCCTTGTAGACCAAGCTTGTCTCCTTCATGGGAAAGTAACATCATACACTAGTACAGAGAGTAGAAGCTTACTAGAAGCCATAATGTGGATTGATGCTTATCAAATTCAGCCCAGTTTTGCTAGAAGTTTTATGAACTTCATTCAACCTGGAAACTAATTCAATTTTCAGACAGACAACATAATATCTAGGTAGAGAGTGTGTGGGTTGGAAGACGAAAATGTGACAATGACACAGGTTTTCATATCTGTTTGAGTTATAATTCAGAAAACAAGAACATTAATAACAGCTGAAGAACTAACTTCAGAATCAATTTTGTTCAACAGAGCTTGGGTCGAATATCTGCAGCCCAAAGCTTATGGGAATTTCTGTCTTTGAGACTACTGCCTGAAAACAAAAAGTGAATGTTCAAGCTGCATTGGCAGAAGGAACTGCTTCTTCCTGGCATTCCCACATACCCACTCTCTCTTCTTCAAAAGCTGAAATAACTGAAGCTCCCATAAGAGAGATTACATGTTTAGGTCAATTTATTTCTGACTCATGATAAAACTCTACTGTCAAAGGTGGCAAAAAAAAAAAAAAAATGCCAAAAATGTTTACCAAGCAAATAAAAAGTGTAGCAATAAGGAACCAGAGGCTGTAGAGTCCTACCGGCCTGTTGTTGGCTGGGGGATATCCAGGCAGGTAGAGTGTTTTGGGTTTAAATCTTATCTTAAATTGTCCTTTCCTGATGTTTAGTGATTAGATCAATCATAGTTTAGGGCTGTTTATTTTCCTTCTCTCTCATGGTGATAAAGAAAGCAAAGTGCTTCTATACTTGTTGAACACCAGCATAAAATAATTTCTCTTCCCTGGTGGGTTTAGATGATCATGTCCATGCCCCGCGTGGCTGGGCGATCCAGACAGGTGTTGTTGCAAGGTCATGATGGTGAGCAGAGAGCTGATTAGCCCCAGATAACAGTCTAGTAAATAGCATATCTTTAGTGGTCGCTGTACCTAACAGCTGGCATATCTAGGCAGAGCTCAGCCTGTGTAAAAAGCCATGATTTTACACGATCAACTACTCGTTAAATGTAGACTCACTATGCAAATGTGCAGTCTTCTCAAGGTATTGTCCTTTGCTGGCTATTTTCTTTGATTGATGCCTCATATATCACTGGCAAGTTAAAAATCAGTTAACATGTGTAAATTATGTACAATTCTTTATGCAATGAAATAATGTTCAAAATAGTACTCATTGTTATTAGGGCAGTTTTTTCTCATGAAATAATTTTTCGAACAACTTGACTCCATGGACAAAAAAGGCATTTGCAATAACAAGACATCAATCTTGTTGCAAATGCCAATTGGAAAGCTGAAAGACAAGAGCTCTGTCAAATTCCAAATGATTCAATTGCAGGCAAAAAAATGTAGTTATTTTGGTCTGTTATAAAACAAGCTAGTTGATTTTTTGAGATGTATTGTCAAATTCTTTCCATAGTTCATATGTACGTTATAACTTCAGCATCCTGGATGAAGTAGAATTGTAGCTCTCCTTACTTTCTGAAGGAACAGAAGTTGTCTTTTAGATATTTCTTTTAAATTACAAAAAAAAAGTAAATTTACTTCCAAGTTTTTTTTCACTGCAGCATTTTGCAAAATTTTTGCTTTCAGAATTCTTAACAAATGATATTGCCAGCACAGAGAAAATGCTTTTCAGATTTTTATAAAAGGTCTTCCACCATATTCTGGCCTTTTTCAGCAAGTTGTTTTATCACTGTTGGAGGAGAAGGGTAGAAATTCATAAATAATTCAGTTGTATGTGTTTATGCAAAAGCTTTTTAGAAATGAATCAGAATTTTGAATGTACTCACACACTGACAACATTGCTTCCACCTCCACCTGAAGGGCAAAAAAACCACGTGACCGATACACTGTGGGCATTCAGTAGGAATAACATAAAGCTGGCTGCTGAGTGGGGAGCATTGCTGCTTTGTGCTTGCAAAAGTGCTTTTAGTGACCAACCCTTTGTCACCAGGTAGAGAAGTTAGAAGCTCCTTTGAGCTTTATTCCCTCTTTTGAGGCCTTCCTCATCAGAGAAGAGCAATGAGAGCAAGTGAGGCCAGAATTGCCTGCAGAATGGAGAAGGCTGGGAAGATTTGTCCAGGTTTAGACATGGGAGAAGGGCACTGGAGCAACCTGGTACCTTTCTCTAGAAAGTCAGCATAGACTCAGCATTTTCTTTCACAGAATCGTGAAACCAGCTGGGTTGGAAGGGACCTTAAAGATCATCTAGTTCCAACTCGCCTCCCATGGGAAGGGCTGCCAGCAGGTTAGACTGCCTGGGGCCCCATCTAACCTGGACTCAAATGCCTCTAGGGATGGGATGTCCACAGCTTCTCTGGGCAGACAGTTCCAGTGTCTCTGAGTAAAGAATTTCCTCCTAACATCTACCCTAATTCTCTCCTCTTAATTTAAAACCATTCTCCCCTTTTCTGTCAGCATCAGACTGTGTAAGAAGTCAGTCTCCCTCCTGCTTATAAGCTCCCATCAACTATTGAAAGGCTGCAATGATGTCTGCCTGGAGCTTTCTCTTCTCCAGGCTGAACAAGCCCAACTCCTTCAACCTTTCTCATAGGAGAGGTGCTCCAGCTCTCTGATCATATTCATGGCCCTCCTCTTGACCTGCTCCAGCAGCTCCACATTTTTCTTGTGCTGGAGGCTCCAGGCCTGGATGCAGTACTGCCAGTGGGGATTTGCAAGGACAGAGCAGAGGGGGACAATCATCTACCTCTACCTCTTTGTCCATTCCTACTCTCTTGGGGCACCTGAGCTCAAACTAAGGCAAAATTAAGTGCAATTTCAAACAAAGAAGCATACAAGCAGTATGGTTTCTTGGATAGGTTATAGGTTACAGCCTTTGAACTTGAAAGCCAGTTTAGATTCAAGTACGAATGTAAAGTGAAACATCTAGTTTTGAAGCATGGATGTTCTTGCTCTTTAACAAATGTGTGCATCCTGATATTGGTTAATCCTTTACAAAAGGATGTTATGTTTGCATGGAAAGAATGAGTGTATTCAGAAAAGGAACTTGTCAAGAAACAGCTACTGCACAAGGGCTTCTTTCACAGTGGCTGTTTAGTGCAAGTCCCAGTTTTGCTGTTGTCTCTCTGCTGTTGGTGGATCACTTGCTCCACTTTCTCTCATCCTGAAAAAGGCCATGGTGTATCCACAGCACAAACAATAATCAATTGCCAAACTCAACCCTCAGAAGTTGCTAAGCAACACTACTGGGCCTTAGCATTGCATTTAGCCGTATGATATGCCCAGCCCAACACCCTCCAAAAACTGATCTCACATCCTCAGATCCTGCAGTTTAATTAAGCTCAACTAATAAAAATGATTATTTTGCAATTTAGCTCCAGTTACTCAGTAATTATTCTGAATGTAAGGATTGTTTGTACAGTAGAAACCAATCATTCAGTTAATACCCATTCATTTTAGATGTTTAAATCCTAATTGAGGTCAGCTGATTTTGTGATTTTAAAGTGTTAGTTGTAATAAATGAACACAAATACTGACGTGTAAGTTCTGAAATGAGATAAACATTTGTCCTGTAACTGTTGTAACTGTGCTTTACAGAATTGAGCCTAAGACTTCCTGATAAATCATCATTTATTTTTTAGACAGGAATCTTAAGCAAAACCAAGGCCATTGAGGAACTTGCAGCATTTGGGTAAATTCAGAAGTATTGAAACAATCACGAATGCAGGACTGTGTGCTCTGTCACCCCATTCTGATCGCAGATCAGACTTCTGGGCCAGGTCATCTGACGTTAATGGATACACGCACAACTCTGGCATACTGTGGACCTTGCCCTCTGTATAGAAGGCTAGAGCCCCAGTTTACACAGGGCATGCAAGTATAGAGGGCACCTCAGCTCTGCTCTATCATGGCAGTTATCTTGCAGGTTCATAGGCAGAGTAGTGCTGGCACAGTTGTGAGCACTCACCTGTGGGCTAAAATCAACACCCCTCCAAGGAAATCCCAGGAGATGTTAACTGCCTCTTCCCAGACAGAATTGGTAAGAAAGGAGACCTCCATTCAGGTGGGTGATTCTACTTAGTACCCCAGACCTTCTACTGATAAGGTATGTATCTGCTTTAAATGTGCTCAGATGGATGACCTTTTAAGACAAGTAGCTGAGCTGCTTGCAAGAAGCAGTTGAAAGGATATGTAGTATTATATGTGCTGAGAAGGAGATAGGTCATTTAACAATCATGTTTCAGCTGGGCACATTACTGAGCAGGAGGAACCTTGGTCCCTGGTAGCATGTAAAAAGCAGGGCTCTGCTTCAGCCCCTACCATCTAGCTTCACTAGGAGAATGATGTATGAAGCTCTTGCAGCTGTAGATACTCCTGACTCCCATGACTAAGATCTACATGAAGAAACCACACTGGTGGCCTGTACTGGATACTGTAAAAAGAAATGCTGGGTGCTTGTAGTGAATGACTCCCTGTTAAAAGGCATTGAGGCTCCCCTCTGCCAGTCTGACAAGGGAGTCTTGAGAGGTCTGCTGCCTCCCGGGAGCCAAGTTCCAGGACATTGCTGAAAGGGTGCTGTAGCTCATCAAGAGCACAGACTGTTGTCCTCTATTGCTCTTCCATGTGGGTACAAATAGTGCTGGAAGGTGGAATATGAAAAGATTCAAAGACTAAAAAGCCCTGGGAATACAATTAAAAAATAGTGGAGCCCAGGTTATCTTTGCTGTATTATCAGCTGGAGAAAGAGGGAAGCTGGGAAGAGACATATAATACACATTAACTGCTGGCTACACTAATATTTCTCCACTAAACCATGTCCCTTAGTACAACATCTAAATGTTTCTTGAACACCTCCATGGATAGTGACTCAACCACCTTCCTTCACAGCCCATTCCAGTGCCTGGCCACTTTTTTGAAGAAGAATTTTTTCCAAATACCCGACTTGAAAAGTACAGGCCAGTCAGCCTCACCTCCATCCCCGAAAAGCTGATAGACCAACTTGTTCTGGATGTTATCTCAAAGCAATTGGAAGAGACAAAGCCTATCAGGAGAAGACAGCATGGATTCATCAAGGAAAAATCATGCTAGACCAATCTTGTAGACTGCAATAATGTCATCACTGGCTGGGTAGATCAGAGGCAAAGAGTGGATGTTGTGTATACCTTGACTTCAGCAAGGCATTTGACACTGTCTCCCACAGTATCCTTGTAATGAAGCTTATGAAATGAGAGGTAGGTGAATGGAAAGTGAGGTGGGGTTCAGCAAGTTTGGTAGTATCAAATGTTTTTAAACAGTGAATTTTCAACTTCTTTGAATTTTTGATTGCTTAAACAATCCCAGGGCAGTGCAAACATCTGCAGAGTGAGTTGATTGTCACTGGCAAAATAAATGCTTTTCTTCTTTTTTTTTTTTTCCTAGATTTTTTAGAAATAGTTTATGGCACTTGAGCAATGTGCTACTCTAAACTCCACTTTTTGTTCATTTCACTATGTTGTTTATCCAAGCACATCTGTAAGCACTCTAAGCTAAAATCTGAGCAAAATTCAACAATGTTTAAGTAGAGTTTATATGTCTATTTTCAAGCAAATTTCTACTCCCTTGATCTCTGCAGGGGAAAGGGACCTAGGGGTCCTGGTGTACAGCAGGATGACCAAGAGCCAGCACAGCGCCCTTGTGGTCAAGAAGGCCAATGACATCCTGGGTTATATTAGAAGGGGTGTGGTTAGTATGTCAAGAGAGGTTCTCTACTCCCTCTAATCTGCCCTGGTGAGACTGCATCTGGCATACTGTGTCTAGCTCTGGGGGAACTGCTGAAGATAATCCAGTGCAGAGCTACAAAGATGATTAAGGGAGTGGAGCATCGCCCTTACGTGGAAAGGCTGAGAGAGCTGGGTCTCTTTAGTTTGGAGAAGACAGAGGGATGACCTCATTCATGTTTATAAATATGTAAAAGGTGAGTGT
This sequence comes from Centrocercus urophasianus, assembly GCF_019232065.1. Lineage (NCBI taxonomy): Eukaryota > Metazoa > Chordata > Aves > Galliformes > Phasianidae > Centrocercus > Centrocercus urophasianus. The sequence continues at coordinate 4,801,318 of NW_024885088.1, read as the reverse complement.
TGTGAGGATGGAGCCAGGCTTTGCTCAGTGACACCCAATAATAGGACAAGGGGCAATGGGTGCAAGCTGGAACACAGGAGGTTCCACATAAATATGAGAAAAAACTTCTTTACGATGAGGTTAACAGAACACTGGAACAGGCCCAGAGAGGTTTTGGGGGTCTCCTTCTCGGGAGACATTCAAAATCTGCCTGAACGTGTTCCTGTGTGACCTAATCTGGGTGTCCTGTGCCAGCAGGGGAATTGGACTAGATGATCTTTAGAGGTCCCTTCCAATCCCTTACATTCTTTGATTCTGTGATCTAAATCAAGTTGAGGATGTGTGGAAATACACCTCTGAAATTAGATCATAAGGGGAAAAGATGACAGCAAAATATTTCCAGGTTCAATCACATTTTAATGATTATCACAGCAGAGTATTTAATTGACTGGCATCACACACAGTGACAAAGTACTGAACTGCTGTGGAAGTGATTCTGGTCTTGCTGAAGTGAATGGCAGTTTTGCCATGACTTCAGTGGAGCTAGGTTGTATGTTGTCCGGATGTTTGGTATTGTATTTACTCCACTAGACACTGCAGAAAATTTTCAGAAATCCAATTTGTCCCTCTCTGATTGGAGTTTGCTGTCCTTCCTTTCTGACTGTTCTTTTAACATTCAGTATAACACTCCACAGTCTACTAGTTTTTATTTTGTTCTGTAACTCTAGGCAGACTCCAAGTGTCCTGTCATGTTCACATGCTGACGAGAGACTTCTTTTCTCCTCAATACACTATAAATATGTCACTCTCTTTGTGGTTGGACATAGAGTCTGGAGTAGATGAGAGGTCTCCAAAGATCCATGAAGGAACAGAAGCAGTGCCTTGCCTTGGTTGGCCGCTGAATGCTGGTCTGCATCACCATCTGGTAGAGCATCAGCCCCATTGGTGCAGAAGTCAGTATGTTGGGGGACTGCAAATGACACAAGTAGCCTTTCCAAGAAGTGTGCGAGGAGGGAACTCATCTGGTTAAAATTCTACTTTTGTAAGTGGAAATTTCTTTGCCTCAGATCAGTCATTTTCCATGTATCATTTAACCATGACCATGAAAGATGACTTACCTCTGAGGCTCATAGAAATGTTTGCCTTGTGACATACATTATACTGTGTAAAATGTTAAGAGATGTGATATATAAAAATTCCCAGAAAAAGGTATCTGAATATTTCCCAGTAGCACTGACTTCCCTGATTCAATGATCAATAAAGAGCACCATTAAAATGAAGATTTTTCACCCATAAAATTCTTGAAAATTAGTGGCATTTTTTTCATTGGTTATGGCAGGAAGACAACAAGAAAATTTCTATTGTTAAAGCTGATAAATGAGGAAATTACTATTACTATAGTCCTTTACTCACCAAATAAATGAATATCACGTGTACTAACTACTGAAGGCATGCTAAGCATTAAACTAAACACAGAGAAGATACAGAGTGAAATCTTGGAACACTGAAAGAGTTAAAACCTCCTCTGCCATCAGCAGGATAAAACATTGAGATTTTATTAGGATCTCTGCACTGGGGTTTTGCATCTCAGAGGCTAGCAGGCATGGCACCAAGAAATATGCCTGAATTCTAGCTGCCAAGTGCACATTTAGGCTCTCAAATAAATGGCCTGATTTTTGAAAGAGTCGAACACTTGCTGGCTTTTTCTAATGATGCCACTGCAATGAGTAGTCAGTGTATCTCCTTCTAACATGCACGGACAAGTGAGTATTTAGTCCAAGTATGCATTATTCACTTTCTCTTTTTACATCTGTCACATTGCAAAAAAATTTTTTTACTAAGAAAGTAATTAAAAATACTTAAAAAATGACACTGTAGAAACCACCCTTTCTCTTCTATGTTTTCTTCTCTATATGTTCAGATATGAAATGAGGATTAGCAGCTCAGATGCAGAATTGCAAGCAGATGAAAATCAGTGATCTACTCTGCTCCCTTCTGCATGGCCTAGATCCTTCACGGGGAGTGCAACAAAATAACTGATTCTGGAGCATGACTTGAACATATCAATGAAAAAAGGTAATCAATATTGCATCAAATTACCTTTTTTTTCTTTCTGTGCACAGTAGAAAATCACTGTGTTAATCAAAACAGTGGGTTTTAAATTTCTTTTGGGAAAAATGTTCTGTGCTGCTGAATATTGAATATGACTTTTCAATAGATACAAACTAAAAGTCACTATGGGAATGCAAAGATTCTGTATACAGGTATAAGAAATAAGTTAATAAAGACAAAAAAAAAAAAAGATCAGTGGAAGATATTAAATCTTTTCAAAAGTAGGTTCAGTTTATAATATAGTTATATGTAATGGTTTTATGATAGTGGTGGATGAAGGGGAGGCTACCAGTGACATCTACCTGGACTTCTGCAAGGCCTTTGACATGGTCCCCCGCTGCATTCTTATCTCTAAATTGGAGAGATACAGATTTGAAAGGTGGAGTATTTGGTGGATAATTAATTGGTTGGAAACTCATAGACATAGACAGAGGGTTGTGGAGAATGGCGCTATGACCAGGTAGAGTCCAGTGACATTGTCCCATAGGGGACTTGTCTTGGGACTGGTACTTTTCAGCATATTAATCAATGACATCGATAACTGGCTCAAGCACACCCTAAGCAAGTTTGCCAGTGACACCAAGCTGAGTGCTGCAGTTGACACATTAGAAGGAATGGACACCATCCAGAGGAACCTCATCAAACTTGAAAGCTGGGCCCATGTGAACCTCCTCCAGAGCCTCACTTGCGCTCTGTCCCCTTCTTTCCTGTAGCTCCTCTTTAGATATTGAAAGGCCTCTGTCAGGTCTCCTTGCAGCCTTCTCCAGAATTAAGAGCCCCAACTCTCTCAGCCTGTCCTTGTAAGAGAGGTGTTCTATCCTTTGGATCATTTTTGTGGCCCTCGTCTGGATGCGCTCCAACAGGTCCATGTCTCTCCTGTACTGAGGACTCCACATCTGAATGCAGTTCTCCATGTGAGGCCTCACCAGCACAGAGTAGAGGGGCAGGATCACCTCCCTCGCCCTGCTGGCCGTGCTTCCTTTGATGCAGCGCAGGATACAGTTGGCTTTCTGGACTGTGAGGGGACATTGCTGGCTCATGCCCAGCTTGCCATCCACCAGTACTTCCAGATCTTTTTTGGCTCAATCCTTTCCAGCTTGTATTGGTAGTGGATGTTGCTTTGACCCAGGTACAAGACCCTGAGCTTGGGTTTGCTGAACTTCGAGAGGTTCACTACTCAAGCCTAAGTCCCTCTGGATGGTGTCCCTTCCTCTGGCATGTCAACCACACCCCACAGCTTGGTTGTAGGTCAGTAGAGGAAACTTTCAAGCAAGCCTCTAAGTTAATCCTTGGTGGCTTTGTACAAATAAAAACATAGAATAATTTTGTTTGGAAAAGACTCTTAACATCACCAAGTCCAAACATTGAGAAGACCATTAAGCAGAATCCAGTTAGATGCGAGTGTCCTGTTCTTGGAAAAGCAGCTGTCACTTACCTGTGTGTTTGTATACTTCTTAAGATCTAACCTGCTACGTAAAGTGTTGCAAAAGCAGCTTAAGTGAAGTCTGGTTTAAGTCTACTGAAACTGAAACATTGCAGCCATGTGTAGATGCACTTAAATCAATTTATAGTTGCCATATAAAATTCCATACTTTGAATTAAGCTAAATAAACATAAACCAGTTATAAATCAATTTAACTGCGTCCACATGTAGATTTGCTTCATGTTTAATGAAACTGATTTAAAGAAACAATCCTAGTGAAACCACTGCCACTTTCTTTTCCAGGCAAAGTCTATATTATGTTTATTTATTTCGAGCTAGAACTCTGTTGGCACACATATTGAATAGCCAGCATAACTCTACAGCTGCACTGTTGTACATCAACCTGAATTCCTGGTCTTGTTATTAATTTCACTAATAAATTTCCTTGCATGAAACCAAGTTTCTCCCTCAGTGAGACTTAACCCATACACTTGTCTTACCAAATCAGTTGGGATTTTTTTGAGATTAAGCAGATTAATTTGATCAATATGGGATATTTAAACTCAAGTTTTTGTCCTGTCATAAGTAACCTAGGCTCCTCACATCTGCAGTTACATTCTTAACATAAGAGTCTAGCTTTTCGGTTCAATTTATGAGTACGCAAACAAGGGAATTTTTTAATTCAATCAGAACAAATAGCCATGTATTGTCTAGCCAGCATGTTCTGGTAGGGTCTCTATTGTGTCTAGGAAATTTATGCTCCCATAAATTTATGGCTTCAGATGAGAGCAGTCTTTATGTTGGTTCTGATTAAATAAGAACATTAGTTCTAGGATTGTAGCTCCAACTATTTGTACTTTCAGAAATTGTGTAAAGATTAATTCATCTCTGTGGCAAATGTTTATACTTTAGTGAACAGAGTTTTGTTTTCCTAACCAGAAGTCATAATATATTTTTCTCATATGTATGTAATTCATTGTGGTGAAAATCTTCAAAAGGCAGCAAGAAAGGAAAATCTCAGATGAATTCCTAGTGTCTTCTATGAAAATCGTAAACTTACATCAATGAGAGACATATAGGGGGAAAAAAAAAAGGGAGCACCTGTGGTTTTGTCCGTGCTTTTTTCCCAGCTATATCAGTTATTATAATCAAAGCTATTTCCACTCCTTGTGGACTTTATCTATTTGGTAGCTGTAGATAATTACAGCTACAGTAACACTGATGCTGTCATGTTTATTGGCGTCACATCTGCACACCATCCAGTCAGAAATTCAGTAGAAGCATGGGGACACTAAGCTAAAGGAAAATTAGTAATGATGTGGTCTCTGACAGTCATTTGTTCTGAAATTATTTACTCATCTACTAGCAGTTAATGTTGTACATGCTAATTTTTTCATTACTATACTCAGGGGCAGTACTAGGTTTCTTATTTCACAGTGCAAGATCCTAATGAATTTTTCTGCAGTACATAACGTACGGTCTGTGGCAGTCTCTTCTTTGTTGTCTCCACCTGTAACTTTCTGTGAGCACTCAAAAAGAAACTTAAGCAATAACACAGACTAGGAAAGCAGAAAAACTGTGACAGATGCAGAGCACAAGCCAGACCCACAACTCGTACTAGAGAGACCAAGTGTAAATCTGTCTGCCAGCTGGTGTCCTCTCAGGGCTGTCATTCCCTGCACAGTGCAAGCACGATATTCTCAGTATAACACTAACACAAGCATCTCAGTGTCTTGATATTTTCAGGGGGAAAAGTTGGAAGGCTATCTTGGACGTGCTGTGAGTACTTTCTTAAAAGCTGCTTTGGTGATTATAGCTTCAGTAGAAATCCAAATGAAAATACTGAAAGAACAAGATTGGCGGAATAATCAGATATATAGCTACTGACTCTGTGTGTTCCATTACCTAAGATGGAAGTTTTCAGTCAAACTTCTTATCTTACACTACTTGAGCTAAGACAGCTGTCAGCTACCACTGACAGTAGTAGCAATAGATGGTTAACCTTTGTGTAGACCAGTTCCAGAGTACTCCATCATCAGACATCACAAGTTTGTTGGCATCAGCAGATTAATGAGGTCCAGACTACTATAGTCTCCTGAGAAAAAACCCTCCTTATTTTGAGCAGTTACTGCCCCATCTTTACCTGCCTGTCTTGGAGGTGAACACTTTCTACATCCGTGGTTTCTTTTCCTACATCTGCATGTTAAGCCTCCCAGTTCACAATATCCCACTGTCTCACCTTCATCTCCAATTCCACATGTTTCCAGTCTCAGATCTTCTCTTTTCCTTGTCCCAAGCTCCTTCTGGCACTTCCTTCTTCAGTCTTATGACATCTGGATCCTTTGAAATGGTTTATTTCTCAAACTGCTGGTCCATGAAACAACGGTAAGTGGTCTAGGAAATAATTTCATTTTTAGGCAAGATGTGCTTTCTACTCAGATGGTGGTCCACAAGGAATTCAGATGGTTGGGAAGTTTTACAGGGCAGAAAACTTAGGAACTGCTGCTCTAGAGTACATTTTCACAGTTAATTTGGCAGCAAGCTTTTTCTTACTGTATATTTTTCTTGAATTATGTAGAAAGATAGATTTTTTAAATCTCAAACTTATGTTAGTCAACCTTACAATACTTGGAGTTGGCAAAATCTTCTATGAATTCTTTAACTGTGCATTTTGGACTGACTGCACCTTTAATTCAAGCCACTGACTCTATTTCTGTTACTCTCACTCATCTTTTTTTATACGAGTACTTTGTGTGTTATACTTTGTGCTCTACTGGCACAGTCACTCTGTCTTCCCTTTGTTCACTTTCACAGCTTACAGAGCACTGTATCTTCCCAAAAACTTCTGCTTTTTGTGAGCTTGTCTGCAAGATCCAGCATTATTGTCTTTAGACTCAAGTCTCTACCTGGCACCCATCCCATTGCTTCCAGGCACATATATCTTCTCATCTTTTTATTCTGCCTTTGAAACTACTATTACTCTTGTGACTGTGATATGTAACTCCCTCTCTGTATGGTTCAGCAGACCTCCTATTGCAGAAGCAGAGCAGTGCTTGCCACTCCTCTAGCACCAGCCTCTGCCATGCTGTGCATTTACACTGCTGCTCCCTGTTCACCATGTGCAGTGCAAGCAAAGTGGCTCCTGGTAACTACAGTGTAAAGCAAACACAAGCTTTTTAAAGTGATAAGCAAGTTTTATCACATTCTCTTCAGATAATTTATATTCTGGCCTTTTTGGGGAAGCCTTTTTCTACAAAGTCAGAAAACCAAGTTAAAAGTGCCATATTTTTAACGTTTCTTAATGCTGCATGCTTCTCAGTATCTCAAACAGAACTATGTAATTAGGCAATTTAAAACCTTGTCAAAGCTGCAAACAATGCAAGACCAGACAATACAGCATAGACATAACACATTAGACTGTTAGTTATAAAATAAGAGGCCACATGCATAATAGGGAAAGGAGTGAACTGAGGGCACGGATTGGAAGTGGAGGGCTGAAATTCCTTCAGCAGCCTCAGTGGTTCTTAAACAATTGTATCTAGTTGCATGTTCCAAGCGTTTCTGAACTTTTCTTATTGCTCTCTGGGGTGGAAAGCTCTTCACTCTGTGTCTGTTCCTTCAGAAAATCCAAGTACCATTTTTCTATTCTGGGATCAGGCTTATTTCCTGGTTTTCTGTGAACTCATGAACTTGATGCAGGCATGACCTCTGCAGCTGTCAAAAACCCAAAGTCATCACGGTCTGACTTAATACATTTTGGCAAATGAACAACTGAATGTGATTCATAGCAGAAGTTTGGCTACTGAAGATGGCTTTTATTCTTGGGTCTCTGTTCCTTCAGCTGCCCCACTGCTGGACAGACCCAAGCAACATTTACTCCCTATTTTCTTTGTTATTACACTCCCAAGTGAAAAAGGCTTTTGCCCAGCTCAAACTGTGTAGTGTCTGATAAAGCTGATGTTAATATTTGTTGTATTAAGATCTCTATAAGCCATTAAAAAAACCCTTTTTCTATTATAATATCCACTCTGTCACTGCGATCCTTCTATGGGGTGACTGCTCACAGAAAGAGCTTCAGGCTCATCAAGTTCTTCATTAGCAAAGTGTACGTGAGAGAGGTTGTAGGGCACTCTGGGACCTGTGACAGTTCAGGAGTATCTCACTGAGCTTCTTAGTTTTAATTATCTACACAATAGTGAAGACATTAAGTCAGAACACTGCTCGGTATTGGGAAAAGGAGAATATATTTGCCACTTAATGTATTATACTATATTTGAATTCTTCAAATTATAGGCAGGGTGCTAACCAGAATCATACAGGAGACTCCAAAAAATGCTATCAATTCCTGTTTAATGAGTTAGAATAGTATATACAGGGAGACAAATGAAAATATATTTATATAGCATATTCATTTTCATACTTAAAATCTTTCTGCAGTAGCTCAGGAAGAGATGGCATTCCCTGTTCACCTCACTGGGGAAACTCAGGGTTTAAACAAGTCTTCTCTGGCTGGTTAAAATTTCTTGGCAGTTCGTTACCTTGGTCCTTAATTGCATTCATTTTCCCTGTGGAGGTTCATTGGAGAGAGATTCTCCATTACACGGCTGCTGGGAGATTTCCAACAATTCACATTTTTTCCACTTAATTTCAGACTCAAATATTGATTCATTTTCAGAATGAGCTGATAATAGGACTGAATTTCTGAGTTGGAGACTTAGATATATGTACCATGGGGTATTATTAGTATATGCTGTTAATGTATGCCCTATTGAGTGACTCTGTAATGTCTGCTGTCTAAATGAACTCACTGAGCTTTTCCTTCAGAAACAAATCAAAAGAAATAACATGATGATGGCTTAATGCCTCTGAAGGTAATGAAATTGACAGAGACTCTTTATCTCATCGTGTGAGATGTTAGTGAGAAGATCTGAATGCTGGAGCTAAACACAGGCTCAAATCCAAAAGCTTATAGATGGTGGATAAACCTCCTTTTCCCCACATATGCCTAAAATATCACACTGAGATCACTGGGTTTCATGCTATGGTTCAAATAATTTGTGAATATCTGTCTGTTTTATTTAACAAATCCAACTTGATTTGGATGTGAAAAAAAGAGCCCAAAAGCATTTTCAGGCTACTTGCTAGGACTTCATTCTATCTGTGTTAGTTTCTAACCAGCCTTCTGACAACGCCGTTTAACAGAAATATTACATTGAAGTTCAAACACAGATAGCATGGCATCCCTGCTTTAGTCAGTAATCACACTATTAGGACTTTCCTCATTATCACTGTCCAAAAATGACTCCTTAAACTGTCCAAGTATCTTTTAAGGAAAGACGTGTAAGACACAATGTGGAGATTCTTGTGGCAATGTCCTCCAGGGTTTCTCCACTTTCAATACCTTAACATAGAGCCCTTGCACACACTGGTGAAATCTTCTCAGCTGGACTGCCTTAGCTCCTGGCAATTTTTGAATAAGTGGCCTCACTGCACTGATGTGCTTACACCACTGAGCCCTCATGTTCTGAGAACTGAAATGATTCTTGCATTCTACCAGAAACCTTCAGATGATGTTAATAATATACCTTTTCTTGTTACAGAGTGTTGCAATCCTATTAGAAAAGTCTTTTTAAAGTAATTGTATCTTTCAGCCTTGATCAGCTGAGAAATACCTACATTTTCAACTAATGCCTGTCTATAAAATAGAAATTCAGCTTGACACACATGTACTTTTTGGAATCCATACCACTGTTAGCCAGAGATTGCTACATATCTGAAAATAATCTACAACATCAGTTAAATCAAAGCTATTTTGTTTTCTTTTCCATCAAGGCATCTTAAGAATTCTCCATAATAGTAACTTCTAACTTTTCAGTAGGACATATCTGGTTGTGTATGTGTTACATGTTGAGGAGTTTTTTTTCTTCAGTTTGCACTAGAAAGTTGATTTTCCTCCATAAAACTTTTGGATTTTTAATCTGTTTCCTATGTGTCTATTTGGTTCTGTTACCACCCAGAGCATTACAGATGCTCAATCAAGAAAACAACTGTGGCAGTGGGGAAGTCAACTAGAAAATTAACAAGCGTTTGCAAAGCAGAAAGAAATCTGCATGAGCACAGGACCCAGGTAATAACAAAAGTATGAATGATCTCTGTCTATTGGTTTTATGACCTTTCAGATATTACTTATCTGTACATCTTAAAAATATTATTCCAGAACCCTTGTAGTTTTGACTGGCTTACGACTTTAGAGGCTAAATGTGCTCATAAAGGGAAACAAAATACCAAAGCAATGATAGCAGCCATGTGTGTAATTTAATATTTAAAAAAAAAAAAAAAAAAGGAGCTGGAAAAGCATCCTAACCCCTGAAGGTGAGTTCATACATACAGACCAGCAGCAATTCACTGGATCCATCCTCATCTTGGTGTCAGGACCCTAAGGACACCACCAAGCTTTGCAACCTCTTCTCCTGTCCTGGGAGTTTGGCTGATGTGATGCAGATATTGGGTAGGGCTGCTGGGAAAGCAGCTAGATCAGGAGAAAGAACTGTGAGAAACTTTGCAGGAGACCTCCTCTTCTATCCTGGGATCCATATTGTGCTCAGGCCTCATCCTTGGTTCTTATTTGAGCTGTACTGCAGGTACACTCTGCCTGGCCATTCAACAATTTCATCTTGTCTTCATGGTTTGACCTCCCAGCTTGGTGGCTCAGAGCTTTCCTATTACAGTGGAATACCTCCTTGACATTTGTTAACATCCTTTCTTTAATCAGCTAAATAACAATCTGACTGATGAAAAAGCAACTTGTAGTTTCCCAATGAAGCTTACTAATCTGTGCATTTGAGATGGAGGCAGAAGTGGGACAAGACAAGAGGCATGACATCCTTGTAAGGAATCTTTCCAACATTTAGAACCTTTTCAGATTCTCTGCTTTTCATATGGCAGAACAACAAACTGTTTTGTAGGGACATAGAAAATGCAAACTTAGAAAATGTGGTTTTCTTTAACTGATGTCAAAATATTTCTGCCTATTATTGCTTCATCTTAATATATTTGCCTGACAAAGCAGTCACAGCAAGTTGGTTTGAACTGAGACATTTCACACCTTTGGAGCTCATTCTCTTCACAAAGAGACTCAGCACGCAAAGATCATTTCCTCTCTTATTTTAAAGGCAGAAAAATAAGACCATTGCCCCACAGTGTAAATTCTTGTATTAAGGTTATTTTAGTGCATTTCATACTCCTTGTTGCTATGTTCAGGATCAAAGCATTTTTACAGATGCCTGGTCAGAAGACAGGGTTGGAAAATCTTAGATACTGGGTGAGAGGGGTTGGAAAACAGGGGAAGAGTCAATGCCTGTGGAAGAGAGGGGACTGGTAGGAGAAAAGGGGAAACATTTGAGGGGAAAAGTCAAAGGTAACAAAAGAAGGACAGAGGAGAAGCTCTAGATGGATACAAGTCATTGTGCTCCATAGGTCAGCAATTACATTACATAGGCCAGTAATTACATTTGTTTTCTTTCAGCTGTCCCATCAGTGCGTCATCTGGGTTATTCATACATCATGCCATTTTGTGAGAGCGGCTTTCATCTGTGCTTCCAGCACACAAAGTCAGAAACTTCTGTGGGCCCTGAGAAGTCAGATATGATGACATAGAGGGGTTTTCTGCAAGCACTGATTCTCAGAAGGGAAGTGAGTGCTTTCCTGCAGGGAACCCATCTCTTTAGTGTACTTCAGTGCTGAGATAACATTGTAGTATCTGCAAACAAATTATCCGTATTGATCTGTCCAGCTAGGTGTGTCTACCAACATGTCATTAACTCTCTGCTACAGCTAGAGGAGTCACAGAAAGCTCATGTAGCCGATAATGCAATTTAAATGCATTCTTCCTACCGATAAGAACCGTGTGGAATTAGTTTCTCCTTTTAATCCCTCCTTGATTCAACAATTTAGTAAACTTGATAAAGTACATTCTTGGAGAGGAAGAGATTACTAGATGCGTTATTCACAGCCATTGATTAAGTTTTTGTACACAAGTAAGATAGACAACTGTAACAACTGAAAAAAAAAAAAAAAAATTAGTGTGGAAAAGCAAATTACAAATATTTAAACTTCTTTCTTTTCTAAAAATGAATCTTGAACTAAAACTAGTCTGAAAAGTTCATGGAACAACATGGTCTTCCCTGCTTAGCCTAATCCCTTGAAATGTCTCATCTCTCTTCTTCCATGTCTTTTGACTAAATCTTGAAAAGCAATTGTCCTCATGAACTCTGTTCCCTAACACAATTTCTTTACTTATCAAAGGCTAGCTATAATTTTTTAAGGAGAATTTGAAAAATGTACCAATCTATTCCTGATGCTCAGCACTTAGTGTTGGCTTAGAAGCCTGTAACCTATCAAAATTAATTTATTTTTATCTAAAACTTCTTCAAGGAGCAGGCGACATAATTTCAGAGACTGCTCTTCTTATCCTTCCCAGAACTCCTACAACTGCCGAATAATCTCCGAAGTTCTCCCATTTATATTTGACATATCTTTGAATCTTTTATACTTGGCACATCACCAGCATGTTCCATTTGACTTTCTTCCTTCATACTATTACTGTTTACAAGTCCTTTAGTTTGTGTCTTAGCCACTTCCTCCAGCTGAGCAATTGTGTGAGCCAGGCAAGAGAGGAAAAGGAGGCACAGCTCCCTTCAGTCCCTTGTCAGCTTGCAGCAAATAGCTACCTACTCACCTTTCAGAGGTTTTGAAGGAGGGAAGTGCCATCAGGAATTCATTGTGCTGATTGGAAGAGGATGCAGTACAGAAAACGCCATAAAATGAAAAAGAAAAAAGAGGAGTCTTAAAACAACATTTTAGTTAAGCAGTAGAATTTCTTGCCCTGAGAAATGGTGGGTGACAGCAGCTTACACAGCTTGAAAAGGACATTTGACAGTTCATATAAGAGAAATACAATCAAAGGTTGTTAAATACAGAGGATGGCCTTAAACAACAGGCTTTTAGAAACTGAAAGAATATTACTGGAAAATGTAATGCTTTGTTTGTTCCAGTACTTACACTCCTCCCTTACAGGATTTCTGGCTCTTGCTGGAGACAGAGTACTGGTGGAGACAGAGTACTGGCAGATACAGGCAATTGGTTTGACCCAGGACATGTCTTCTTACAATCCTCAGCAAATAACCCACTTAACTGCGCTGGGGGGAGGTATTTTTGGCTTGGGTTCTTTTCTGGGATAGCGGGTCAGAGGCCAAAATGGAACACTGAGAATGAGGAACAGAAGTTCTTTTGCAAGGTGTTGATTTTTTATTTTCAAAACTTCATATACCAATGTGCTTGGGTTCTTTAAACTCAGCATGTTTTCTCATTTCATCTTGCCTTTTTTTCCTGTTTAATCTAAAATGACATCTAGAGAGTCCTGGATTCCTTTGACCTAACTTCAAGTATCAAGCTCAAGAATCTATATTTGGATCAAGGTCACCATAGGGTCCCTCTGCAGTCAATGAAGAATGTGATGCAGCTTCAGTGAGTGATTCACTCCATAGGTGGGCTGCATCTCCCTCAGGAAGTATGAATTAACTATGTAGAGAGCCTAGCATGACCTTGTTTCTAACTTGAGCACATCAGCTAAGTGTCTAACTTGTCAGGGCCTCGAGTTAGCAAGGAACTTACTATCCTTGTTCCTGCATTCTAGAGATTTATTAAGTGCATGTGTAATGAAAAGTCACTGGCTCTCTCAAACTTCTAATCCATAGAAACCATGACACAAGTGTTGTGGCAGAAATGTAAAATCAAAATGTACGATTACAAAAACAAAAACAAAAACAAAAAAAAAAAAACAAAAAAAAAAAAAGGGCAATTGGTTGGAATCCTCCATTTCCAATTAGTTTTTATACACAGATGAACATTATCAGGATAAAAAAGAACAAGTTTAATAAGCAGAATGGACCATATATAACACCATGTAAAACAAACACTTTTCCACTATATAGCTAGCAGGTCCTGCTATGATACATGACTTATCATTCTTCATTTTCCAAGTACAATAAGAAGGAGCCATAAGGGTTTTATTTGCCATACTATTGTTATATCTGTTTCTATTGGAATTCCTTTCTAATTTAGTAATTGAGCTAATTTTGTACACAATAAAATGTCATGATAACTTAATTCTGCATTTTGCAAGGAAAGAAGCAGATGCATAAATGAGGTTTCCTGTAAGCAATCTAATGGGATGTGATTCATAAAAATGATCACATAACAATTTTTACTTGTAAAGGACACAGTTACACATTGTTACCATAACCTTTCTTTGGAAGCATGTTAGAGTGTGCAGTATTGCTTCTTTCACTAGCCGCAGAGCTCTGGAAACCATTATTATGTTTTTTTTTCTGAAGAGTTTTATTAGATGAGTAAGAGCAGTTTCGTTAACCATTTTGTTAATATTCACACAGAATATGAGGGTTAAGTGCTATTCCTCATGATTTTACTGAATTAGTTTTCATTTTATAAAGAGATGACTCACAAACATACTGTACTTGGTAAACCAATTATAATGGTTTACCAAAAAGTAGTATTTTTCAGTACTTTTTTCCAGTTTCTTTTGTCTGAAATATCCAAATATTCTCATTTTATAGATAAGACTCCTGTTCAAGTATCCTCATATGCATCCAGAGAGGCTCATCTCTACTTCCTCCATGATGATCTTTCCCTTAAGAGTGTCACGAAGCACCAACTGGCACAGAATTTCACAGAAATGCTAGTGGACATGCTATAATATGCTATGATATTTATCTGGGAAGGCTACGCTAGAGTCCACTCCAGTCCCTCAAAAGCAAACTTTTCTAATGTGTAGTAGAGACTTTTCATCCCAGAAGTAATCTCAGTCACTAAATGGGTATAGCCTCAGTTTAACAGTGGATCCCAACACAAGATCAGTAGATCTCAACCTTGACTGTTGATCACATAAATTAATATACATCAATACAGTAGTAAAAAGAGATACCTGAACTGGATACCTGTCTGTGGTATCTGCATACAGTGTAGTTTCCTTTAGCCTCATACTTCACTTGGGCACTTTACCAGTTCTTCTGGAGACAGCTGAGGCATGTATACAAGGTGTTTGTGCTACAACTCCAACCTGCTGACAGAAAAATCCTCTTCCAGTAAGCCATTAAAGCAAAGAACAGCTCTCATTGCCCCAGAGCTGCTTGTGGACCTTCCATCCTGGCAGTCAGAAATCATATAGTAAGCATAAAGCTGGGGCAGAAAGAGTGAATAGTCTTATTTGTCACTGAATCACAAAGGGAGCTTAGGAAGCAAGAAATGTTTAGCCAACTGTGAATATGAAAAGAATATTTGCATACAATCAAGCCAGTGTGGTGATATGAACAATAGCTGGAAGTGATTGGAACTGTGATGCTCTGTCTCATGACAGCAGTCCCGTCATTTTCCAGCTTTTCCACTGTTTCTCAGTAACTTGGTGTTCTTCAAAGGTCTTCTACCCCAGCTTCAACTCATTCTTACCCATCTTTAGTGTTAAGGCCTGACAGCAACTCAGCCATGCCCTGGGAATGATACCAAATGTTCCCACCATGACGCAGAATTGTGTGAGAGCATTAAGAGAAACACATGGTCTTACAGAGCTCCTGGAGGAAGGGCTCACCAGCAAAGATCGAAACAACAAAAAGAGAGCCTGCAAAAAAACGTCAGGATGTCATTTTTAGTTTATCACACTCTCCCCCAGAAAAATAAAAATCAATAATTCAAAGCAAATGGCAGTGCAGTCTGATCTGAAAAAATTCCAGTGATGATTTTCAGCATACAACATGCCTTCCTACATTAAAGAAACTTTATGTGAAATCTCTTATTCCGGCTAATACAGTTACAAACCCACTGATGTTTGCAAGGTGAGGAATCAAGCGCCAATAAGCAGCTGGTTCTTCTACCTTCTTCTTTAAGACGTTTTTTATTCCTATAAAGTCAAAGTATTTCTTGGTAATTCCTCTTTTTTTAAATCATCTTTTCTCCCTTTGTGTCTTTATTTTCCCAGAAATTTTATTGCAGATCAAGACTCAAAACCCCCCAAAGAAAGAAACAGTCCAAGTAGAAGAAAGGAAGAATTTTCTGTTATGATAAATGTCTCCCAAAGTCTTCTTTTTATGAGAATATGAACACAGAACCTTTCATCAACATATTAAAACTCAAATCCTCATATGCCTCTCAGCCTGTCATTATTTATAAAAATGATAATGTTCTACATCTGTCATGATTCTACACTCCTGATTTCATTTGCGGTCATAAGCACATGGGTTAGTGGAGGTACCAGCAGTGCTTAAACTGTGAGTTTTTTGAGAAAAGTGCTGTTTTGTGTGGTCTGTGATTGTATAGTGCCTACTGCAGTCTGATCTGTATCTGGATATGTGCTAACACACATAGTTAATAATAATGAAAAAACTCCGTTAATGTGGGACTGGAGACAGCGGTGATTCTTGGCCTAGCAGCTTCACTATATTCAGAGTTTGTCTTTTCTTTCCAGGAAGGATTGTCCTATAGTAAAGCATTGCCAGAGACCTCAAAAGAATGTTAGTTCAATTCCTGATGTTTTCTACAGCTTTCTCACAGAACAAGAAAAATCATTCACTAAACAGAACTGTCTTCTACTCTGATATTTTATAAGCACTTGTGTTATGAATGCTCTAAACAGATCACTTTTGTTTGTTCAGAGTAACTCAGTGGGAGTTATATTAGTGGGGATGTTAGGCTGTACTCTAGCAAAAACTGAAAATGTTAGTTTCATCAATCAATTGCATGATGCAAGGTTAGATATACACTCAGTGCTTTACAAATGGATCAAATTGAGACATATTTCTAGGCAAGGAATGATCTTAGAAAATTATGACAGGCAGTGTCTAGAATGGAGTGACTCAGATTCATAAATTTTACTAATGATTTATTTACCAAAAATGCATTTGTTCAATAGTCACAGCTCTTTACTGACTTGGCTGATAGCTTAAAAATGAAAAAAAAAAAAATGGAAGTATATAAAAAGGCTGTAATTCAATGTTTTCAAACAAGATGCTTCCATTTTTGCCTTCAAAATTATTTAAAAGTTGCCAACATAAAGAGTAAAAATGAAGGGTAATACTTCCGCACTTCTATTCTGGTCAGCCAAAATATTTAGTAACTCTGAATGATTTCTTTTACAAACTGTTACTCAAAATAAAAATAATTGGGTTTAGTCCAGTAAAAATGTAAGGTAGCAGACACTCAGCTGGTATGGCTTAAAACAGGCAATTAGCAGTAAAGTTGGCATATGTTATTGGTTGGACTATCTAGCTGGCTGGATATTCTTGGTTTTTTTATAAGCCAAACTATGAAGAAACTGCTTCTAAAGATTTACAGAGCTTTACTGCCACAAATATACGAGCAAATGACAAAAACAGAACCAACTTTCTCAAACAGCATTGTGTCTCAAAATGTACAAGGAGCTGTACTATTGTTCACATTCTCTATTTATTTTCAGTATTCATCAGATTTGAGAAGATATGGTTAGTATCAAGAGGGACTTGGATTGTCATGTACTACATATAACGCCATGGTCTTTATAAAAGACAATCTGGCAGTGATATGATGTCACAGTACTTTTAGTATTCCACTTTAGAATATTAGCATTTCTCTTTCTGACTCACTAATGATGTTTGAGAGTGCTTAGTGTATCAAGCAGCACTGCCATTCAGTCAGGATTGAAAGGCTCAGTTCACTGTGACCGAATAACAAGCTCCTTCCATTGCCAAAATACAGCCCCACTCATTTTAATGAGCTTTTATTGATCTTAATGGCAGAAAACACCACTAAAAGCAAGCCAGCAGAAATTACAGAAATAATAGAAAAATGGCCAGAAAGGTGATTCTCCCAATAAATATTTTTAATATCTTGTTTTCTAGGCAAGCATAAAGGCGACATTGGCTATGCCTTAATGTACTCCTGCGTGCTGTAACCATGGCATAAGCAAAAACAAAACAAAACAAAAACAAACAAACAAACAAAGCAAAACAAACAAACCAAAAGGCATGTTCTCAGCACAAGTCATCCAGTCTCTGCCAGAGGCTGAGGTGAAGTACATCATCTGAGGTGAAGTACATATGCATCTTACAGAAATGAAAGTGACTGAAGTAAATGATATTCTTCTTTTCTGTAAGTGAAAGGAAGGTTCAATTCACTCAGACAAGCATCACCAACCTAGCCTGACTTCTTCTGACTTCTCTCTGACTGGTCTTATGTGGAAGAATGAAAATGGAAAGTTTTTTTCAAATACCACGTTTTCACCTTGTGGCCCCACCAAAATCCTCCTCTTTCCCTTCTCTCCTTATTGACCGACTTTGAGATTTATGTTTGTCCACAGAGGCAAAGCATTTGTTCTTCCAGACTGTAGTAAGCTGGTATTTTGGCAAAGCTATTGTCATCTTATGAAGGATGGAATAAAACATCCTAGTAATTTTTTTTCATAGATAAATCAAGGTGAGCTACAGGCTTCTATTTGTTGTAAACAATGTGTACATTCTTCAAGGAAGAAAGACTCAAGCTATGGCTATTTCTTGAATGCATGTCCCTGTTTTTATTGTGATCACAACTGAAGCTATCACAGAAGCTGGAAGAATGAAATCAGGAACTAGATTTACCTGTACTTGGAGTAAGTTATTTCTAGTGATAAACCATCAGACTCACTGAATTATAAGTACTGCTAACAACAACAACAAAGATTTTATGTAGCCTGTATGTCTTCATGCTGATTCCACATCAGGATTTACTGTTCCAATCTTGAATAGTATTTCAGCTGGAACTGGTCAGAAAAAGCCTTATAAGTATACCTAACACCAAAAATCAATAAATAGGTTGATAGATAGATAGATAGATAGATAGATAGATAGATAGATAGATAGATAGATAAATGGAAAGGGAAGGAGGGAGGGAGGGAGGGAGGGAGGAAGGAAGGAAGGAAGGAAGGAAGGAAGGAAGGAAGGAAGGAAGGAAGGAAGGAAGGAAGGAAGGAAGGAAGGAAGGAAGGAAGGAAGGAAGGAAGGAAGGAAGGAACCTTAAAAATACATTTCTTAATGAACAGCAGAAGCTTCCTTCTGTTTGGTAGCATTAAATGTTGTCATGTGACTGTCTTGAAGAGAAAATAGGAATATTTAGAGGAAACAGAGAAGGGAAAATCCCACTAATGACACAGTATAATATGGCAACTCCCAAATTAAAATATTTATCATCATTTAGACTGCAAATAACACTGAAAAGACTGATTTATGAATGCAGCAAGACCAAGAAGTAGAATGGGGCATCCCATTGAAAAAATAACACTTATCAGGAAACTGAAGACACTTAAAATTTTCTTTGGCTTCATGACTGTCATCCCATATTTCCTAAGAACTGCAAGAGTTAATTGGGAATTGCAATGTGGCAATGTGCTGTATATATTGACTTTGTTGAAAGTAGCTTATTCTGTTCACTTGAATCTCTAGCTTATCTTTTGTGTATCACTGAACAATTTCAAAAAGCATTTAACATAACCTGCTATTTAGTTTTCATCTGTATTACACTGTAGTGTCATGCTATGGAATATATCAGGCAGCCTACCATACAATGCTAAATGCTGTGCACTTTGAAAGTCAGTACACATTAGCTGAGTTGACAGCAACGTGAATATTGCCTGTAGAATATAAGTCAGATGTTCTCACTCTCTGTAGCCAGTGTGGGATAGCTGTGAAGGGGTGGAAGCCTCCTTTTCCACCGCTGCAAGTGATCCATGCAGAGCATTGGTGAACCGATGTCTTAGGACTAGCATTTCTATCTCCCTCCATTTCAAATGAGATAAATGAAAAAAGATGGAACTCAGAATTTCTGAAAATCAGGTACTTAAATTCCTATATCTTTCACCTGTTCAACAGTGTCAGTGTTCATGGATTCCAGAGGAAAGTGAACCCTTGGAGACATGGTCCAACACAAAAAGGACATCTAGCTATTGGAGCAGGTTCAGTGGAGGGCCAAGAAGATGATCAGAGGGCTGGAGCACTTCTCCTGCAAGGATGGGCTGAGAGAGCTGGGGCTCTTTAGCCTGGACAAGAGAAGGCTCCTGGGGGATCTTCTAACAGCCTTCCAATACCCAAAAGGGACCTACAAAAAAGCTGTGGAGGGACTTTTTGTAAGGACAACAGGACAAGGGGAAATGGTTTTAAACTGTAGGAGGGTAGAATTAGACTAGATATTAGGAAGAAATTCTTTACTGTGATGGTGGTAAGACACTGGAACAGGTTGCCCAGTGAGGTTGTGAATGTCCCATCTCTGGAAATATTCGAGCCTGGGCTCAATGGGGCTTTGAGCAACCTGGTCTAGAGAGAAGTGTCTCTGCCTATAGCAAGGCGGTTGGAACTAGATGATCTTAAAGGTCCCTTCCAACCCCAACAATTTTTATGACTCTATGATTCTATGGTTCTATGATTCTTCTGATGTTCTCTGTACTGATGACTGTAACGAGTAACTTCACTGAAATCAGACAGACAAACCAGCCACATCACAGGCAATAGCACCATGATCAGTGACCTTACAGAAAAAGGAAAGATCCTGAGTTTATACCAACTTTCTGTATCTACAACTGACTTCCATGAAATACAAGCGAGTCCCTACAGACAGACAAAAATTGCTAACATGCTACAGTATTGCTGAAGTCTAAAAAGTCTAACCAGGTTCCCCAAAGACAAAATATCCACCAAGCAGCAAATATAAGCCGCTGGTTGTTGTGCTATGCTGGTCATAATGCTGAGCAAAAGCGAAGACCTTATTTCTAAAACACAGTGTTTCACTATGATCAAGGGACCACATTTTTGTTTTTTTTTTTTTTTTACCACCTGCACAGCCGCACAGAATTTTGCAACTTCAGCTCAGAGGAGTGAAAATCCAGTGTGGCCTTTGGTCCTTCTCAGAAAAAGTTAACAGTGTCCACATTAATGGAAAATGCATCCAATTCCCCCCAGAAGAAACTGGGAAAGAAGTGCTTCCCATGAGGGACTTAGCAGTTTTGCTTTCAGTAGTGGTCTGTGTGGATTAGTTCTGCTGCATGTTTGGGAGAATTTTTAATCCTCTTGTACTGTTTCCAGGAGCGAAGGTAGCATTCTGGAGAAAATATATTGCATTCAGGAATTTAGATATTTGGATTACATTATCATGGTGTTTGTTGAGATGTGTTGACATTTTTTTTAAATTCATGGTTCAGATAATCTTTCTTCTAACTTTTGGAGTCCAGTGGACAATAGCATGGAAGTTCCTTGCTTTGAGAAAAATAGACTGGGAGGCATTTATATATCAGGGTTTCTGAATCCTGTTGCATGGACACTCACCCTAACAGTATCATGGAAAAATAGTATGCAATTTAGGAACATCTTCTTGAATTCATTTAATCATTTAAGTTGCCTTGTGTCAGACAAGGTGATCCTGTCTGTCTAGTCAAGGAGACTTTTCTCTGTGCACTGAAGTTCTTGTACAATACTCTGATGGTTCTTTCTTAAATTGTGATTGAATTCTAAGAAAGTACATTAAATGCACTTTGTCCTTATGCAGAGACACAGAGCTAGTTAAAAACTGCCTGCGAGAAGATAGCTAGAATAAACCCTCATAGTAACTGAAAACAACAGAAAGATAGAGATGCATACATACATAAAATTCCAAAGGAAATTACTATCTTTAATAAATATTTCTTACACAATTTGCAATTCAAATGTTATACTGATACGTGGGTGCTTGAGAGACTTAAAATAAAAATGGCTGTAAAGTAACTATTTTTATTGCAACCAGAAAGAAATGTACAAGGTAATCAAACAGCATATACAATGAAAGTAAATTAGATTTCTGAAACTATTCCAACTTTTAGTGACTCCCACATGGCATTTGCAACACAAACAAGCAAACTCACTTATTCTATAAGTAGCAGTCCAAAATCTTACATCCTCCACATTGCCTTCGTAGCACTCTAATGACACAGGTGACATTAAGTTGATGCCTTTCCATCTAGCTTGCAAAGGCACATCGTCACCCTTCATCTGCACCCAGGGTAAGCTAGACGAACTAGGAGAGTTGGGCATGGACAAAATATAAATGAATACTTTCAGGTAGGCAAGGAGCAAAATCAAGCCCAGCATGGGAAAGAGCATCATCTCCAGGTTGCTCTGACATGTCAAAGAACAGACAAAATAATGTAGAAGAAGAGAAATCTAGTCTACCAGACATGTTAAGGTATAACTCTTTTCCTTTATAAAAAATAAAATACTCTCACAAAAATACCTGATTATATGTGAGACAGGTTAGAAATAGCGTTAGAAAACAGGAGGTTTTACCTCAGAGATGATTCAGAACAAACTGATCAGACCAGACAGATTGCCTGGGAGCCATTTTAACTAATGGCTCCCATTTCTCAGTATTATTCAGCATTTCGGCTTTCTAAATATTTTTGACTTAACAACATCAAGAAAACTTGGAAGTTACTCACATCATCTGAGTTCCTCTCCTGCTTCTCCCATCATTTCCCTGGGTGATCCCAAGCAAGTTACTTCATTAATTTTAATTGGATGCTGTCACGAGAAAAGACTGGGCCGCAAGTCTGCAGGTGTTCAATCCTGGTTCAGGTAAATGCCCAGTAATTCTAGTGGGACTTCTCTCTGTGTCAGGACTGCAAGATCTGCCACAACTATATGTGCTTAAAAGGCTGCAACAGCTGGATGTTGATTCTGGTCCCATGATTTATTAGAATCTGCTATTAACTTATCCTCATATCTGCCACTGGAGCATATTCAAAAAGGGGCTTCTCAGTCCTTACTGCCTGATATGAATCACAGCAGAATTGTCAGCTGAATCTGTATTTATTCTAGCAGCTCTGCCTAAACCACCCAAATTCTGGGCAAGTCTTGGCAAAGAAGGAAAAAGCACAAAATAATGTGTGATTTTTTTACCTACTGACGTGAAGCACTAGACGCTTGTTTCCCAGAAAATCTTATTATCTTGTCCCCACCTCAAACTGGTTGTGACCAACCTGAGAGAATAATAATGCTATACTGGCTTCATTTGTAGAAGATCTACAAATCTTCTCCTTCAGTAGAAGAGACTAGAGGCAGTTTAATTCTTACAAGACTCTTAAGAATATTGCAAATAAACGGAATGTGGCACACTGTGAGAGTGCCTAATTTACATATCTTTGTAGAGCAAATATTGCTATTATAGGCAAAGCAGTAACAATTACTGCTTTACTGATTAAACCATATCATTTTAGTCACATGCAAGAGTACAACAAGAATATATGAAAGTTCAGGAGAAAAAAAATTTGGAGCTGTGTAAAATAGAGACAAAAGAGATATTATTATGCCCTACTGTGATTATTTGCAATTCCTCTCACACTCAATTCCGGTCCTCAGTAGACTAGGACAAGCACTTGCCATGTGGGAGGGATGAGGGGGATGTATTTGTGAACATTTGCTTTCACAACTGAGAAATAGCTCTGAAAATATTTGTGACTTCTTTTTATTTACTTATCTGTACATTTTCCTTTGCAAGTGTTTTTGACACAAGAAAGTGTCTGGAATTTCATTGGATGTGGCCAGTGATGTTGGTAGCACTCTCTAGCTACCGTTAGCGTGAGTGTCCACGCAACAGGATTCAGAAACCCTGACATGTAAATGCCGCCATGCATTTGGGTAAGAGAATTGTGGTCACAATCACCATAACTAACATTAAAGAATTTGAGCTCTCTACTTCTGAGCATGCATGATACAGGATCCTTTAAGCCTTTGGTTTTCATTTCAGCCCTTACAGTTCCCTGCATGTTATCTCTTCTGTTGCTTCTCTTCTGCCTTGATTCTCCCTGTAATTCTAGCTTTCTTCCCTTTGCATCTGCAACCCTCTTACCTTTCCAATCTCTGTTCTCCACCAATCTGCAAAACCTGCCTTTTCTCTTTTCCCAAGCCTCTCCCTTCCCACATACTGCCCAGAAGTCCAGATTGCTCTCCCTGTTCATACACAAAGGGAAGCTCAGTGCAATAGATGTTACTTGGTGGTTCAGGCAACCTGAATATGACAGCATACCAAAATGATATGCTTTCTGGAAAAATACAGAATTTATTCCATGAGAAAGAAAAAAATTTTAGCCTAGATAAATCAAAATCTCCCCAATAAAGCAGCATGCAAAACAGTCCTCTATGACAATAATGGAAAAATAACCTCAATATTTTGACACCAAATAGCTGGTAGTTACTACTTTTAGACACTGATATTGTTTAATATATTTCATTCTGAAAAAACTCCATCAGACACTGCCCACAAAATACCATAGTTTTGCAGCCATCATTTAGCAAGGGTGGCAAAACTGAAACATCTTATTAGGCTTCTGTTGAACAGAAAAGAACCCTAGTTGTTTTTTTTTTTTAGTCTTACTCATAATACTTTCCTACAAAAAGACATGAAGAGCAACATTTATCTTGCTGAGACAGAAGTGGCTGAGTTTCAACATGTGCTTCCAGAAAGTGCAAGAACTTCTAATGCACTCGAGTCACCTCTGCTTGCTTTCTCCCTGTATTTGACTCCCAGCCCAATCAGTCAAAACAATTTCTTTTGTTTTCTGTCAGTGATGTGCAGTGTCTTAATGTTGGTATTGCACATAAAATGTTATTATTATTATCCTCAAGATAAACACAGTGCATGGTTAAGGGACTGAAATGCCAAGTAACCTACTTCAGTTCCTATTCGTAAACAAAAAAATTTCTGGTATAAATAAGCAAGAAGAGAAAGGAGCAGCGTGAAGCAAGCAAATCTGTACTGAAGTTGCACTTCAAAGTGAAGATAACATTTTCTAATACATCTGTGACCCAGATCCTCAAGGAGACGTACAAGTTTTACTCCCGTGCCTAAATAATGTTAAGGCTGTGAGTAGTGATTACTTAGAAGAATGGCTAAAATTCTGTCCTCCAAACTACAGTGTATTCCTTTAAGGAAAGGCTTGCAAAGGGGAAAATGCTTTAGAGAGTATAATACAGTGCACAACAGAGAAATGAAAGATTGTACAAGCTCCTGAGAATGTCTAGGAAATACTTGTGTAATGGAAAGAACTTCTCTTCACATGTATTTCAGTGAATGACTGAAATAAGGGAAATGATTGTCTCACTCTACACGGCAATAGCACTGACTCGTTAATGTGTGCAGTTTTGGTTGCCACAGTACAAAAAGGACATAAAACTACTAGGGATGTCCAAAGGAGTTGCACAAAGATGGTGAAAAGTTTAGAGGGCAGGATGTATGAGGAGCAGCTGAGGTCCCTTGGTGTGCTCAGCCCAGAGCAGAGGAGCTGAGGGGAGGCCTGATGGCGGCTGCAGCTCCTCACAGGGAGCGGAGGGGCAGCGCTGAGCTCTGCTGTGTGACAGCGACAGGGCCGAGGGAACGGCATGGAGCTGTCAGGGGAGGGCAGCTGGGGGTCAGGGAAAGGGGCTGCACCTGGAACGGGCTGCCCAGGGCAGTGGGCACGGCCCCAGGCTACTGGAGTTCAAGGAGCATTTGGACAACACTCTCAGACACAGGGTTTGGATTTTGAGTGGTCGCATGCAGAGCCAGCAGTTGGGCTCAATGAGCTTTATGGTTCCCTTTCAACTTGGGATATTCTATGATTCTGTGATTCCACGTGCAGAAGGGAGGATTCAGCAGGAACATGAGGAAGAAACAAGCCATCACAGCAAGCTTCCATTTCAGGCAAGAGAGGAATTGTTCTGTGTAGTTAAAGGAGCCTGTGCATCGTTTTCTGGTCCATCAGTAACTAATCCTAAACAGGATGATGGAATACTGTTCTGGATGTAACTGGCTATTAGTCCACAGAGGTTTTAGATTACAAACCACTCTCACTAATAGTACAGATATATTTATTGTATACAAATCCCTAGCCCAAGGTTGGCAGCCTAAAGCCTGTGAACCTAGAATACTGTGTAAAAGAAATCTATTTACATGATGGTCTTACAATTTATTTTTGCTGTGTCATTTCTCTGCACTGACAGATTCCAGAGAAATTGACTATATAGGAAAGCATAAACAACTCTGCAAACTGTACTTCAGTCTCTGGATTTAGCTCACCCCTTAAAAGTCCCCTGACCCAGCTTTTGCAATTGATTGCATTACTGTAGAAAAATCCCTTTATTGCTGTAGCTCTGTTACGTATATCTCATTCAATTACTTTTTCTTCTTTTTTTTTTCCCCAGAGATTATCAACTTAAGGGAATATTTCTAATGATACGTTAAGACATAAACAATGTATATCTTTATTATAGTAGAAAGAAGAGGGACATTCAGCATCCTGGCTTCTTCTGCTGAGCAGTATGTTTTGACACTTTCAATGTTTTAGGTTTTCTCTCTTAATAACAGGGATTAATACAATGTGCCTACAAAGAGATTATGTGAATGAATTACACAGGAGATTAGGGGGATATCTCATTTTGTGTGCCCATCAAA
This sequence comes from Centrocercus urophasianus, assembly GCF_019232065.1. Lineage (NCBI taxonomy): Eukaryota > Metazoa > Chordata > Aves > Galliformes > Phasianidae > Centrocercus > Centrocercus urophasianus. The sequence goes on along the minus strand of NW_024885088.1, from coordinate 4,775,280 downwards.
ATAAAACCTCTCCTGTCTCAAAGAAAAACAGCCTTCCTTCTCTCCATCATTAGACCATCATTAATTGTACTACAGCAACCACTGGATTGGAGGAGGCTGGTGAACTCAAAGACAATCTAAATTCCCAGCAAAATCCCAAACAATCTATCATGCAAAAATCACTTATTCCAGCTAAGAAGTTGAGACATGCATTCAGTCCCATGTGCCTACAGCCCATCTCACTTGTGCTATACATCTCTATCAGATTCCAGACCCCTGCATCGGATCCTGCATCAGAGTTTTAGCTGCAGGAGAGCTCATGTTGGCTCAAAGTAAGCAAGTTGCAACAATACCAATTCCTTCTCCTTTGAAGAATCTTAAAATATCTTGCAAACAGTGTATCCCCGGCACATCTGGGAGAACAGGTATTTTTGTGGTTATGTTATGGGTAGCTAAACTAAAATGTTATTCATTCTTCAAGGGTACTCAAAGAATCAGGGAAAAAAACAATTCCCAAGATTGTGCTGTAACCACAAGAAAATCTACCCTGTTTGCTATTCTCCCTGCCTTGGTTTAAGTATTTCTTAGTAAAATATTGTCATCAGACATCTGTTTGGCTCCTTCCATGTCAAGGATCACAGACTTCTCTAAAAATTGTAAAAGATACTGCTCAGCAACTGCAGTTCCACTCCTCAAATGCAGCCTTATTGAAGCTGAAATGTAGCCACTGCTTAGTGATCCAGCTCTGTGTAATCCCTGTCAGGAAGCAAACAGTGACAAAATGAAACTTCTGGAAAAAGTATTAGCTGAGACACATTGTACAGTAGTTTAAAACGTCAGTTGTAGAGAATATAAAACTCGTCCCAGTGTTTGCTGACTTTTCCTTTCAAATTTCTTCATCTCATTAGAGTAACTCTACTTTGCTATTGTTCTCCATCACTTTTATTTTCTTATTAAAGATTCCATATCAAAGTCCAAAAACTGCATCTAGCTGCATCTTCTTTTATAGAACTGGAAGGTTTGGCTGGGCCCTCTGGCCACAAAGACCTGCTTCGGTATTATAGAGCAAATTATTTTCCTTTCTTTCTACTCCCTTTCTGTACTCTTCACCAACTCAGAGTGGTCCTGTCTAGCTCTGAGTCCTCTGGAACCAGTTCCTTCTCTGCCATATGCAGGGTGATTCAGAAGGATGTATCGTCTCTGAAAAAAAAAAGATGCACTTAGAGAAAGCTAAGATCCCTTTTTGCTTTTAATGTCAGACATGAGCACTGTTCCAGCTCTTTACCTTCTGCTTTACAAGCCCATTGTAACTCCATCAAAAAGCACACATAGATTACTAACTTTTGGGAGCAATGAAAATCATACATTTTCTCTTAGTCAATCAGTGGAAAAGAAAAGAGCAAAAAGTATCTACAAGAAAGAAAAGATGTAAGCTGTAAGGCTGGGGATGGTCCCACATAGCTATTGCAGGATAACCAACCCACTGCATAATATTTCTATGACAAGTGCTAATGGGTTTTAGATGTCAGGTGCTGTAGCATAGCCCATTATCTACACAAAGAAATAACCAGTATTTTTTATTTGCTTCACAAAAATAGTTCCCCTCCTGTTGCTGCCTGCTGAACAGCACCTGCCTGGGGTGCACGTGAGTGGGAGAGAAGTGCTGCAGTCTGACTTGCTTGGCAATCAGATGGAGACTTGCACTCCCTGCATGTACTTCCCTCTTTGATTGTAGGATTAATGCCAATTCCAGGCAACAGGGTGTGTTCTGAGGTGAACTTAGCAGTACAAATACTTCTTGATCTATCACCAGCACAGTGTAAACTGTGACCCCTTCTGCTTCCCTAGACAGGGGCTTGAAAGCATAAATGTGTATTTGTGTACATGTGCATATCTGTGCATATATTTACCCCTTTGTAAATCATGTGACCATGCATGCTTGTACTACTATCACTGAATGTTGTTTTACCATTGGTATTTTATGTTTGTTTTCTTTTTGATGTTTCTTTCAGAAATCTAACCAAATTAAAACAGTAACAAAATGTTTCAGCTGTAGCTAATCCTTCCAAAGTCATTGCTCCAGTAAAGCTAACAGAAGTACATGCCAGTGTTTTTGATTCTCACCCATGTTAAGTATCAGTTTCTTCTTGCAAACAGCACATATACATACATACACATGTTCATGAATATACAGCTTGAAGAGAAATAGTGAAGTCTGTCCCTGAGTCATTTCCTTGACATTTGGTTTTGAAAAATATCTTTGGCAATCATTCAGGACCATGTGGTAGCCAGGGCCATGTCCAAACCACCTGAGTTTGGACTTCCCTGTTGGCAGTCAGCACTCTGATTATTAATTCTCTGCAGATGTCAACACTTCTCATCTGGTAGGATCTAATGCCCTGAGTGTAACTTGTTAGCATGCAAGTGCCTCACAAAAAATTGCATGGAAGTTCTCCCTAGATGATACTCAAAGATGAGTTATAAAAGATGGCTGAAGCAATACTAGAACACAGTCTCTTTTCCAAATACAATGTGGAAACACTGTGCATTCCATGTTGTAACAGTCCAATGAAATCTATTTAAAGTACTAGCAAAGGTGAATTAGCCTCTTCAGAAATGAATCTGATACTGACATATGCTATACTTCTGTGCTTATAGGGCATCATTAAGATTCCTTCGCATGGCATAGTAAAAAAGCAGTGTGTATGCTAGTAGTTAGGCAGAAAATAAAAACACACGGAATTGCAAGGATGGAACAATACATCCTTGTTGGGTTTGGCAAAGCATGATCTTTAGTGATGACAACCTAAGAAACTTGGGGTCAATCCCACAAAGGCTTACACATATGCTTATATTTATGTATAACTCATGCATGCAAATCATTACTGTGCTGTAAAGCCTGAGGTGTGATCTTGCCATTGTTGGAGTTAATAGATGGGAGTTTCCGTGTAAGCCAAGTTATCTGTGAGCCAGCATCACTGTTCTGGACACGGCTAACATAGTAAATTAGCCACACAGATGTTGTGAACTTCAAAATAGTGCTTTCCTCTAGGTTTGAGATGAGAAAGAAATCTTAGAAAGAAAACTTAGTTAGTAGTGCTATACTATTTTTTGTGAATTTACTATGGTATCATCTCAAGGCCCAAATTCACAGCCTTCTTTATACTATAAAGTCACAAGCAATTGTTCCCTGGAGTGCAACCTTTTTTTTTTTTTTTTTTTTTTTTTTTTTTTTTTTTTATACAGAACTCTGCATTTGAAATCATGAACTGGTATAAGTTTGAAATAGTTTGGGCTTAATTGGGAGCTCTGACACCATAAGGCCTTGATCCTAATATCAGTTCCAGCACTAGCTTAGGTAGGGATGAGAGATGCATCAGTCACTTCTCCTCTTTTTGGTTTAGTGTCACTGTCCATAGCAAGGCATGTAGTTCTAGTCTACACAGTGATTGAAGTTGTGTAAAGAAATTTTATTGCATGGGTCATTAGTGCTAGAGCAGGAATACTTGTCACTATTTAAGAAAAAAAAATAGAAATGTTATATTACTGCACAAGAACCATACAGCATTGAACAGACGATGATGAGGCAGTTAGGATATAGCCATTTGGTTGTTGCATTTGGAATTAGCACTGATCAGAATTTAATTTCCATTTCTTGTTCTAATTTGCATCTTCAGCCCCATTTGTTTGGGAGCTGACCAGCGGAAGGCTCATGTCAGTAAAAGTCCAGTATTTCTTTCTGTCCTCAAAAAAGTGTCAAAAGTACACATCTTCTCCCCTGCTTTTTCCTCTCATGCATATACACACTCTATAATGTCTGCTCCTCAGGACATAGGCATAAATAATCCACAATCATTTGTGTCTTATTTAAAGAAGCTTTTCCTTTGGTCTCTTAGGACAATGAAATGGAGTGAAAGTGGCACTCTAATAGAGAAGCCCAGTAAAGAAATAGGAATGTCTGAAGCCTGAGCACCTCGCAAGAGTGGCTTTGAATCTGCATCCATGCAGGGAGAGGTTTTGTGCTACCATCTGCTTAAGAAGAAAAATAAATGGAAGAAATAGAAAATAGTTTATTGCTCTTGTCCTATCAGGTTAAGTTAAAATGAGGTATCAGCACTACTACAAAATTGTAGGAAAAACAGCAAACGTGTTAACTGCTGGTCCACCATTCCTGTGCTCTCTAATTATTTTATGAAAAAACAGCAGCACCCACCTAGTCATAGAGTTTTATTTGGTGTCTGTAGAAGAATTAGTCCCACTGGGGCAGTATAGCCTAGTTTCATGCAGTTGTGTAATGAGGGATCCTCCTGCAAAAAGCTGGTACTAGATGACAGGGGACTTTGATTTCTGTTTGGAATCATTCAGCTTACAGATTGAAACAACTGTCTGAGTTTGGTGATGTGAAGAAAGTGAGAGTATATATTGCTGCCCGATTTCAGAAGTACATCTGCAGCCACTCCTTTCCGCGTGCAACACCTATGCAAAAAGTGCACTTCACTTGCTCAGATATCCAAAGCATAGCTTCACCCGGGGCTATCAATCAAAATATGTCAGGGAGAGAGATCCTGCCTGTAGGAAAGCAGTTAGAGCGTGAAGACTGTGTTATCCAGCTGCCTCATCTAACGTAGCTCCATCCCCAAACAGTAAATAATGTACATGTGGTGGGCATGAGTCATCGCAACCGCGTCAGCGGAGCTCCCTGCTCTGCACGGTTTACGCATTAAAGTGTAAATGAAAGAGAGCTTTTATTATACATCGAATCCGTACGAGGGACCATTCCGAGGCAATGGCTTAGTGCCGTCTCCTCCGGTTGGGCCGAGAGACTGCGGCACAAGAGGAGAGCGGGCGGAGGGAGGCTTTGCCATTTTTAGCAAAGTGAGCCCATAAACCGGCGCGCACCCTCTGTGTCTCCCGGAGTCACGCCGTCAGCGAGCAGCGCCCGGCTGTCGTCCGCCTCAGGCCGCCCCTGTAGTACCGTTAGGAGGGGGCTGCGCGGCGCCCGCCCCGCAAGGCTGAGGAGAAGTGCTGGCGGCGGCGCCCCGCCCTGAGGCGCCGTCCCGCCTCGGAGCTCAGCGCCTCCCGTTCCCCGTCGAAGGGGCCGCACCTGGCCCGGCCGTCCTTCCCAGCCGGTCGGGGGGAAGTTTGCGGGAGGGACGAGCGCAGCCGGCAGCCGGTGCGGGGAGAGGCGGGGCTGGCTCTCCGACGTTCCTCCCGTCACACGGGGGCCGCGCGTGGGAGAGCCGGCCCAGGTGGAGGGAGTGTGGCTTGTTGGGGCGGGGCGGGGGAGGGGACGCGGGCGGGGACGGGGAGCCGGGCGATGGGGAGGGAGGTGGAGGCTCCGGAGCGCCTCGTCCCCTGTCTCGGGCTCTGACGTGCCGCCTCGGCAGCGGCCCAGAGCTGCCCCCGGGGCTTCCCCGAGCGACTGTGGGAAAAGGTGCCCCGAGAGCGACCGGGTGCCAGGTGAGCGGGCTGCGCGTTGGGGTGCTCTGGCTGTTTAGGGGTTGCGCTTTGCCTTTTGGCACCCGGGCGCTACCTGCCGCTCTCGGGAAACTTTGTGCGGTGTGCGAGCGGCCGAGGGCGGCTGGTCTGTTTGGCCAGGAGCCGGGCTGCTGGCAGCGGGCTTGTTGTGTGTGCGCTGAGCTCGTGAGTCAATATTGATTTGCGGGACTCAGGTATTAACCGCTCGCGTCTTAGAAGGCTCATTAGCGGTGACTCGTTTCCATGACAACGGGACCCCTCTGAGGCTTCGGGGTTATCTGTTTGCCCGCCTTCGTCTCTTTCCTGTTCGTGAGATGGACTCGTGCCACTGTCATGTTTTGCCGCCGAGGAGAAAAACAAGCAATAATAGCGGAGCGATCCGCGGCCCCAGTTCAGCGTTCCCGGCTGCGGTGCCTTCCTTAACGATGCACGGACGGGACTGAGCAGCAGTGTGAGTTGCGCTAGATCTCTTAGTGTTTGTTTTACTTCTCTAGCCATAAAGCTTAGACTAAAACATAGTTTGAATCGTCGCTTGCTCCGCTTCTTCAAGACGCGAGAAGTGCGATGTTCGTTGTCTTTGCTTGTCGTTGACCCCCTCCCCCCGGGGCGGCTCTGTGCTGGGATCTCTGTAGTTTATTGCTGCAGCACAGAAGCGAGGATAGGCTTATTGACTTCTTGTGTAACTTTGTCACCTTCTTGTGGTGTGACCTTCACAGGTCCTTAACTTCCCTGTAACCTCTGGGGTCGTAACGGGAGGAAGCGCTGCTTGCTGATACCTGTGGTGCTCTGAGCTAATCAGGCAAACGGTTCTTCTGAGGTGAAGTACTGTTACATTTGAATGTATCGTTTTGTTATGAGTAGTAAATGCATCTTTTGTGTTCCTCTTCTGTAATGACCTAGGTGCAAATCTCACCCTCTTTTTTTCTTTTTTTTTTTTTCTTTTTAATTCCTATCTTTATTTAATATAGGGTAGTCGCCTTACCTCTTCAAGATGCTGTGTCCTGTCATTATCCGGCTGAAATCAATAATTCTAATCCCATTTACACAAACAACCAGTCACAGCCTTCTTATGTTAACTGTGTCAGGTTCGGGTAGAAATGGAACTCTTTGGGAGTTTTAAATTTGTAGAGATGTCAACTATGATAAAGAGTATATCTCTAGGAAGGAGATGAAATAGTAGAGAAAGAAAAGTCCGTAGAATTGAATGATAATCTTGGTCACTTGTCTTAGAATTGCAACCAAAAAGGGGCTAAGAAGCTTTTGGGTTTTTTTTTTTTTTTTTTTTTTTGAGAGAGAGAATAAGCGCACACTTTTAACTGTATGTTGTTAAACATCTGAAATGATTCAACCAGTTTTCATAGTTTTCCAAGAAACGTTTTATATGTAGCATTCTTCATAGAAGCATTAAGAAGGAGTGTGTAAACGTTTTAGGATATACATTTCTAAACCTCACCAGTGCCTGACTGATGTTCAGCAGTAAGAATCTGAGATGATAGCAGTAGTAAGTTAGAATAGCAGGGGAGCTTCCATAGGAAGTGTACATTTCTTTGCTGAAATGCTCCTTTCAAGTGAGTAAACCATATCTGTTCTAAAATACGCATTTCCTTCGTACCCTGAGGAAGAGCCTATCCCAAGCTCTGTTCAGCAAAGTGCTAAAACATATGCCTCATTCCTAATGCATTAGTGTTCTCTAATATCAGCAAACTGTGCTTCCAGCATTTACTTAAATATTCTAAAGAATCAAGCCTGTGACCTTGTCTTCTTAGCAGCTTGGCAGTGAAACATCTGTCTGAAAATATCTTCTATGAATTGAGGACTTTCTGACCATTGCCAGCCCTAGTGAAGAAACTTAATGACAAACCTACATAAAGAAAGAAAAAGAAATGACATCTGAATATCTCATCTCCTTTAGTTGTCATTGAATTATGTTTCTATATTGAACTATTAAATTTTTACTACTTAGTGCTGCAGTCAATGCAGGTAGACAGAAAGTGAGCCAGGTTTTATTCTGTGCATTATGTTTTCTGTAAAGCTCCTTATAGTAGTAAGAACAAAAGATATTCCATTTCACTTCTGAGACCCTGGTTGCTATGAGAGGGTGGTAAATATGTATTTCTTAAGACTGATAACAGAGTGGCAAGAAAGATACTTTCTATAAAGTCTACATGATTTCTATAGTTGGTTTTGAGAATACTGTTCTCTGAAGATGTCTAATTGTATGAGCTGATACTGCTGAAGGTGTTCTGTTTGAAGAAGCAGAGAGGAAAAAAGCAAATAGATATGGAGACTAAACCCATAGGTATGGATGATAACGTGGGTTCTGTATTTTACTACACCAATGTAACTTAGTTATAATGTACTGGTTATATATATATTTTTAATAAACTAAAGTGCTGCTGGGAACGTTCATTTCCAAGCTATGTATTGCTCAAGCTGTATGTTGCTTCAGCTTTACTGGCATGTAAAAGTAAACTTAGCATTGTTTCTCTGGTGTTGGAAGTCCTTCAGGTGGTTTGGGAAAAAAGTAAATACAGCAGATGGTTGAGCTACTTTCTCTGTAACTGATCTGCTTTGGGCATATTGCTTTACACCCCTATTTCATCTTTTCCTTATTCTCTCTACTTATCTTCAGTCTTATTTGTTTGGAGTGTAGGTTCTTCAGTGTAAAATCTTGTTTTGTGCAGGTATGGTGCCCCGACAGATCTCTGTTGGAGCAGCAAAATGTTACTGCAGTACAATAGTGAGAAATGATAGGCTACATTTTTCCTGTATCAGTCACCGAGGTGTTTGCATGAACACTTATTGCTGTCTGAGAGGCAGTAAGATTGTTACAGATGAGTGTGAAGGTATAATGGAGGAATTGTTTCTATTGCTAGAGACCCTTTTGTTCCTTCTGTTGCTGGAGAAAAAGTTCACAGATATAGAATTTGAGTAGTGGCTCACTCCTGCTTTTCTTGTATGTGTATGTTTGTTGTCAGGGCAAATGTACTAGACTTATGGAGGTAAAAATAATGCAGTCATGCATTTAAGATTTGCATGTTGGTGGAGTAGGCTCATCAACAGCAGAATCGAGCACTAAAGAAATGAAGTAGAATCCCTATTATTCATTTATTCATTCTTTCTCTTTTTCCTGTATTTGTAGGTGGGAGAAAGGCAGATGAGTTTCCAAGTATCCTATTCAAGCTTATAAAGCACACAGCTTCATATAACAGCAGTAAGTAATAGCATTAGGCAGGTATGAGAGCTGTCACTGTATTATTCCAGCTGGGAGCTTAATTATGCTCTCGATAAACTACTGTAAGAATGTTTATACTTCAAAATATGATATACTTGGGGTAAATCCAGCTACGACTTTTTTGTTTGGTCTTTTCAAAATTACTCTCCTAATGGACAGTGGAGATTTCTGATAAACTGGGCTTTTAGGCTGAGGTCCTTTTCCAAAAAAAAAGGTTTACAGATTAGAACTGATTTTTTTTAACTAATCACATTTCTGCTGTAGATAATAGATTGACTTCTTTTGTCAGGATTTAACCGAAAAAATAAAATAAGGCGAGGAATATATTTTTGCAAATTATTGGAAGGTGAAGTAAAGCTCTTCTACTTTGTTCGTTTTATTCCTTTTAAAAATGAGAACTTTAACATACGTAGATCTAGAAAAGTTCTCTTTTATCTTTTCATTTATTTGCCTCATTTTTAATGAATTCTGTACAATGATTTCAAAGTGTCTAGAATTTTAAGGCACAAATATGAAACAACCCAAAGGATTTTTTTAAGATATCCCTGGTGGAGAAAAGGACAGGTCTCTAAAACACCTGATGTTACATATCTGCAAGTTGACCTGTGCAAATTCACTGGTGACTCTGGAAATTTTGGACCTGGATCTGTTTCCTACTTACAAAATAGATACAAGGGTACATCAGCTCAAATTTGTTACCTCCAAATTTTGTTGCTCAGACAATGGAATTCAGTGGCTGTAGGGCTCAGCCAGTGATTAATTTGTACATCACTGCAATATAAGTTATAGGAACTCTGAAGGGAAAGGCAAAACTTCCTTCTCACAAGGTCCCACTGGGTGTTATATGGACTCCTACATGAAAGGAGCAAATGCATGGAAGCTTATAAGGACTTAAAAATTCAGGAAGGCATAAGGTCTGTGAAGACAGACATTTCAAAATACATGTGCAGATGCTAAGGCTGTGGGTAGTAACAGTGGCGTTAATGGTCACGAGAAGCCTGGCACAAGTAGAATCAGACCTGAGAGCGAGTTGTCTGGGCTGCCTTACTGCTTCAGAAATGCCAAATAAAACAATCTGTTTTCAGAGGCCCTGAAAATAAAGCTATTTGCTGGCTTTTATAGATTCCCCAGTGTGGAGTGCGAGTGTTAAGTTATGCTTTTAGTGCTAGTGGTGGCAATGGTGATGAGGAGACAGTTGGACTAGATGATCTTATAGGTTGTTTCCAACCTTGTGATTCTATGATTCTATGATTCTAAGTCTTCATGATCTGCATGCCTTACTTAGCCTCAGTTGTAAAGAGTTCATCTTTCTGGGACTGGAAATGTCTGTGGTGTGTCTGATTCAGACAGGATGTTTCTTTTCAAGAGAGAAGCAAAAATCACGTGGCAAACAATTTGTGTTTGAATGCCAGAACGTACGATATGGCAGGTAATAACCTGTAGACTTAAGAATCCACTACCATCTTTAAAATCTAAGAACAGCATAGTGCAACTTTTGGAGCAGTTAACTTGCTTTAAATCTGATTTTATTTTTTAATAATGGTAAAAAAAAAAAAATAAAGACAAATTAAGACTATTAGCAGTTTCCCCAGTACAGGACAGATTTCTGCCTTTATTGGCACCCTACACGCACATACCTGGACACCAAAATGGAAATGAGGAGGAGTAACACCCCGCCCCCAAGAAATCAGTACCAGCATGCAACACAGATAGTATTGCCCAGGTACACCTCAATGCCCCCTGTCACTGTAGAAAGTCTACAGAGGAGCCACTGAGTATTCACGTGACATCACGTCCTTTTGATGCTGATGCTGCATCTGAATACCTTATCTTCAGCTGGCAGAGAACATCGCTGCTTTTATGGTAGGGCTGTTCTGCTTCATTTCTTCACTTGCAGGAGATAGGCTCGGAGCACAACAATAGGTGGATCTACCTGGCAGTTTGTGCAGGATGGAAGCTAAGGTGCTGATTTTCTCTGTTCTCTGGAGGTAAACAGGGAGAGATCTAACGTCTGTGTGTGCAGCAGCTCCAGCAGCAGCATTCGTGCTTCTCCCTTTGAGTCTCTTGATTTGTAGGTTGACCTTTTCGCAATGGTGAAGCTTAGCAGGCCCACACGATTTTGTCACTTTATGCTGGGATGTCTGATGTTGCAGACAGGGAGTCTGTTCCCGTTCTATTTGGAGTCAAGGGCAAAATTCTCACTAATTTCCATAGGAACAAGTTGTGTTCCTAAACATACTTCAGTAGCTAGAACGAAACTTCCTAATAAAGAACCAAACTATAACACTGAGCATAACAGTGAGCATTGTTTTATGCTTCAAACCCCTCGACAGTAATATGCTTGCAGACCAAGCATTGCAAGCAACAAACCTCAGGGCATTCCTAGAAGGACTGTGGAGGATTGCCAGCTCTCAGGCTGTGCTGAGAAACAATTGAGTCTTGATCATGTTACTGATAAAAAAAAAAAACCAAAAAAACAAAACCAACAACACTTATTCTAATGGGCACTCTTCAGTCCATTAGAATTCCTTCCTGATACAATCTAAAAGCAGTGAAGTTTTACTTAGTGGCATTACACAAAGGATTCACTACCTCAGAGAGAAAAGGCAGAGGGATTTCTGTTTACCTGGAGAAGGAAAAGGCCCAGCACTGATGGAGGAGACATCTGAAAGACACCAAGAGAAACTTTGGACTGCATCCTGTTGTCTGGAGTTGTGATACTTCAGACATATTCCTAACCAATTGTCCTCCTCTCACATTTGGGTATTAGTTTTTTTCTTTTTCTCTTTTTTATTTTTTTCCTTACTTCTCTTAATCTTATCTTTGCTGCATTTCCTATGGCTCACGTAACAGAGATACTTGTTCAGTTACAGGCTGAGAGGAGCTGAAGCGAAGTGCCTAGAACCCATTGGAGGAAGGCAATTAAAAAAAAAAAAAGTATTCTGCAGAACTCTGCAGCTCCATGAAAGCTTTTCAGAATCTCTGTATTTCACTAATTTGTTGCCAGAGGGCTACTGTGCTGTACAAAAATGTTAAGGTATAAGGAGGTAGTTGTCTGGGTCATTTACTTTGCACATATGTTGTCTTTGTAGCATTCCCAAATACGAAGACACCAGGACTAATTTTTCCATACCATTTTCAGCCTGTAGTAATTTGAACACTTTTTTCATTGTTAAACATGCTTCTTCTGGTAATCTCTCATCTTGTGCTAATTTGCTTTTTTTGTGGTGAGAATATGAGAGATTTTTGTATTCTTGCCCCACTCAGTACTAGCAGTGTCAACCTCTGACCAACAATACTTACACTTTAAAATTATGTCACTTTTGCATTATCTCACTTCCAAGACAGTTCATCTTACTATTCAAAAACATAGGGGAAGTTCTGCAGAGGTAAACTTTTACAAGGAAATTTTATTCTTTTTAGATACTTCATCTTGAGTGAAAAATATGAATTTTCAGTACATGATAACATTCAAAACACTGGATTTTTTTTCTACATGGTAAAGGATGAATTCTTGTATTCTGTCTTTTTTCTGTCTTTTTTTCTTTCTGTCTTGTCTTTTCAGAATTACCATGGTGTGTAGTTTGGAAGGAATGCTACCGAAATAGATTAAATGAGAAGTTATTCACACAAAATATCTCCCAATAAGGGAACTGAATACAAACCTGATTGACTGATATACTGTAAAGTTATAAAAGACAACATAAACCTAAAGGCAGAAATAGCAATAACCCACATGGTGAGAACTTCATGGAGAACTTAAACTATCCAAATGATGGGAAACTCAACAATTATGTCGTTATAGGACAGACTTCACTACTCTTTTGTGAAAAATGTTATGGCTCATTCTTAATGTTTTTAATTGTACCAAGTGTTAAGTTCCACTTACAGATACAGACATATAGGAGCTCTAATGTGAATAAAGCACTAGTTGCATCTATGGTTTAGTGAAAATATTGAGCATTGACATACTGGGCTAGAACTGAAAAGTCTTGAGAGAGTTGGGTTCCGGCTGTTCTCCATATTGGAACAATGTTTCTGAAGTAAGTTTTGTATAATCATCCTTGTTATCTTTTTTTTGATTGTGTGGAGATTGAGTAATTCATTGTGATCCTGTTGTAGAGTGTAGTGACACAGCAGTATTTCCCTGATTAAGACACTGCTGAATTTTCATACTTAGAAGTAGTATTGGCAGGGATTTAGAAAGCTGGATTCTAGCCAGAGAATAAACAATTCGCAGAAGCCAACTATGCAAGAAGATTCTATATACACAAGTCAGAGACTGTTAATTATTGCTTTGCTTTGCAGGCTCTCTTCTGTGTTTGGGCAAATCTACTTCACATGGGTGAATTCCCATGTGAAGTAACTCAGTACCTATGCAACCAGTGCAGGGGTATCAAGGTATGAGCCAGTGCAGTGGCAAATGAAATGGATCCTTTGGGCTCAATGCTTTTCTACTTCTAATCTGTGATTCACAACAGTTCAGAAGTTGTTCTATTGCTAGAAAAGTGGCAATGTATACAAATCATACACAGTCTGCATCTGTGCTGCAAAGATCAAATTCAGTCACTCTTAGCGCTATTTTTCATTCCTATTCTTCTTTTTTTTTTTTTTTTTTTTAAGACTGTGAACTCTGCCATTCGTCTGTTGACTGTAAAGGTGTATACTTTATGTAAGAAACTGGCCCACATCATATATTACTGGTATTCACTTTTTAGGAGCCTCATAAACAGAACTGTGTTTAAAAATTAAAAGCTCGTATTGGATAAAAGAAACAATTCACTTTTTTTTTTTCCTTCCCCTTCTCCCCATTCAGAGTAGAAGAGCGCAGGTGAGGAATTACTTAACAAGTCTCAAACTTTTATTTTTAATTTGAAGTAACTATTTTCAAGACATAGACCCAAATTTTATAAGACTGTGGACAAATTCCTGTTTATTTGAATGGAAGCAGAGATGAGACCCAGGTGTGTGAAGAATGTTATTGTGAAAGCAAAGCCAAACCCCTTCTGAGTCCTCTCTGCAGGAATCAGGGTGGAACTACTGGCCAACAGTCTTAAATATAACAATGTGATATTTGTGAAGGGAACTGACACTAATAATACTTTTTTTTGCCTTTCTACTTTTTATTGCTAGCATCCCATATTTTGGGGTCATTCTTGGCAGAGAACTGTTCAGTCCATTAATTGTCTTTCTTAGACAGATTCTATCTTCCCTGCTATGAATGTGTCATTATGAGAGAGAAGGTTTTATCCAACTTTAGTCTCTTCAGCCCTAAGGCCAGAGTCTGAAGCTTCGTTTCTTCTTTTTCCCCGAATCTATTATATTCAAGATAAATTAATGTATCTACATACACACATATAGGCATACGTACCTAGCTTTCATTAAAAAAGAAATTGCATAACGTGTTCATTTTGTACTTTCGTAATAATAATTACTTTGTAATAATAACTTTTCCCAACTCTTCCTGGCTTTTCCCTACATCTTCTGACTTCAGGCTACAGTGAGAGATTAACAGTAGCTTGAACACAAATCCAAATGTCTGATTACTGCTAGGAACAAAATGCTTTACCTATTGAACATAAGTAACAACTTCCTGTGGTGGTGGAATTGAAATATGGAATAAACATATTCACAATAGTTTGTTTAAAACATTTAATAGAGTATTTTTCTTTCCTTTTGTTCTTCTCTGAAATACAGAATTTAATCCAGTAGTACAATCTAATGACTAGTACTTATAGTCCAGCCTTAAAACATCAAGTAAGAGCTCTAAAAATACACACATGCTTTTCAGATGTGTTCTTCACTGCACTTGTCTCACACTGAGCCTTAGTGGACTCTTGGTGCTAGGTGCTTTTCAAGGAAAGATGAGAGGAGCAATATTCTCAATGCATTCAGCACCTTTCTAAGCAGGCTGTGTTTATAGTGGTGTCTGTTTTGATAATGAGGCCTTAAAAGCAAGCATTGTTTTTGCATAATAGTTATGTTTACCTATAACAAACAATTAAAAGCCATGTATAACATATAAATAATGCAAATGAAGCTGTAGTGATATCACTTAACAGTCAGAGTGGAGTATTCTCTTCCTTTCTTTCTTTTCTCTTCCATCTGCCTTCTCAATCACGTCTCTCTCTTCAGATGGATTTAGACAGGCATATAGTGGAGAGCTATATAGGACCTTTGTTTTTTGTTTTTTTTTTCTTTAATATAAATTATCAAACTCAAGACTATGTTCTGCAGCATACTGATGTCATGGTCTGGGTCAATAAAGCTTGGTGTCCAGCAGCTGCCTGAGACCACCTAAAATATGCCCAACTTTTTTTCTCAAAAAACATTTATTGTACTGTTTTCCACTTTGTATCTAGCCTAGCTAATGGTAGTAGGAACAGTGGCAATATTTTTGTTTTGTACAGTCCTGATCAAACAAGGAAAATCCTCTTTCATGAGCCTAACCTCTATTTCCTTTAATTTTTACTTCACTTTTCTTTTGTCTGATTTGAAGTAAGAGTTTTGGTGTTTTAATTTCATACACCAAGACTAAACAAATGTTTATTGCATTTCAACATGAATATCTGCACTTTTTTTTTTTTTTTTTTTTCCAATTCTGCTGCCAAAACAACAAAAATCAGTTGGTTGCATACCATTATTGGAGAATTTATATGTGACACAAAATGGCCTTGCAAAAGAACACATTTTTTTCATGAATTGAGATTCTGCGCTCATAATACAATCAGTCTGGTTCCAAAGTCATTGCTGTAGCAAGTGCTCTTTGGAAGAGAAGTCCTGCCCTCTTGCACAAGAGCTTTCTCCCTGACTATGAAGCCAGAGAAACTTGCAGTTAGTGAAGGCTTTAGGAGAACATTGTGATGAAATGAAAAGGTTGGAAAGAGCTTGTTTTAAGAAAATAAACTGCACGTGGCATTTTCTTGGGAACAAAGCCAAGTCATGGTTTTTAAGGAAGTTTATAATTTGAATTCTATAACCATAGTGGCAATGCTTGCTATAGAATCACTTTGTTACACAAGTCCAAATAAAGTGTTTTTACTATGAAATATATATATATATAAAAGAATAATTTTACAAGTACCAACTGGTCATATGGCAGCATTGTCTCACATGTAGTTTGTATATTGATGCTGAATACAATCCATCAGTACAAAGATTTTGCTCCTTTTGGGAGGAGGATAGTGGGCCTGGAAGAGGAAGTTGCTTGAATTAAATTACCTAGTTATTAGTAGCAAAGCAGACCCAAAGAAGAAAGCCATCTGTTGTACAGCTTATTATTGGTAATAAATGTAATGATACTGCAAATTCAGAGCTTGGATTTTGAAGCATTGAGTGATGATGGGTGTAACTGAAATTCAGTGGGATGGCAGAGACTCAGACCTTCCTGCACCTGTGAAAGGAATCCAGACTTTACAGCAAGACTAAACTTGTCAGTGTTTTAAAACACATAAATAACTTCATGTCACGGAGTTATCTAGATCAATCTGTGTCCGTGACAAGGGGCAGCAAGCCTGCAGGCTTACCAACCCAAAAAAAAGGGAAAGAGAAAAGAGGGCAGGTAGGGAGATGGGAGCTGGGCCTCCCAAAAAAACAGAGGCAACAATCTAAGGAGGAAACTTAATTTTACTTAATATGATATTGAAATGCCAGATAACACAATAGAATATGATATAATTGGAATTGAAACCAATAAATCAAATAATATGAGAGTGAGAGTGTCCAAAACCAAAAGCCTTATTCTGAACTGGAGATGCACAGCTGGGGAGCACACCCATGCACTGCCAAGCAGTGAGAGAGAGAGTGTCCCATGAATTCCTTCTGTGACTTATCTTCCCCTCTGAACACAAAGTCCTCTGGGGTTTGTATATTCTTCTGAGAACCAGGTATCCAGAAAGTTGTCAGTCCGTGGGACTGGAGTATTAACTCTTTAATTCTCTGTGCTTCACATGATGTTATGGTGTAGAATACTGATAACAAGAATCATAAAACCACAACGCTTCAGTATTGCTGAGGTGCTTTGTTCTATCACAAGAGTGGAGGATCTCTGAAAATGCAACGTTATAAATGTGATTCTTGTGATTCTTGTGATTCTTGTGAAATGATTAGCTGTGCATCTACCCCATTAGAAGGCTGAAATGATATCTGAAGAACATGCTTTTATAAGTTGGAGGTAGTAGTCTCACAATCAACAAATAAATGAAAATGCAGTAGAAAGCACTCTCAAAAAATACAGGATATCAGGAAGACAGAAGTAAGGCATAAGAATATGTGCTGAGATTTAGACTGTGTGTCGAGACAATGGGAAGATTCTAATTCCTGTCTCCTTACAATAACAAATGGGATCTGCTGCTTTCCTAGAAGTAATTTAAGCACAAGCACAATTCTTTTTTTTCTTCTTATTCTTCAGAAACTTATTCTTCAGAAACTAACAGCTCAGTAGTATGCAGACTAATCACTTCAATCTGCAGAAGTTTTTATCTGCTGTATACCCTGTGAAAGGTTATGCAGAATTTTTGAGTTAAATATAGTAGTTTTCTATACATAATAATAACTCTATGTTAGTACAGGAGCTTTGTCCTTTTACAGGAATCGATTTTCAAGGTGTAAATGTCCATTTGAAGAATTCTCTTGTGTGCTCTGACCCTCATTAGTGACTTCATTGTATACTGTGAAATGAAAAGTTTCAAAGATGGGCTAAATCTTCAGTGAGACACAATGAACAGTAGGTTCTAAGTATCAACTGGTGACGTCTTTATTCCTGACCATCTGAACTTGAGGCTTTGCTAGTTTGCATGTGCCCATAAGCAGCCTGGAATAGGTCTTCTAGTACCGAGTTATTTCCAGATATATGCTCTCCCAGATATATACTCTCCCAGCTCCTGGCCAACTGCATCACAGGTACTTTGTGCATTAAAGATCATAGGTTGGAGTTTAAGAGCTGTTGATGGATGCTTTTATCCATGAAATGTGTTTGTTTTTAGAATGTAAGTAGGCTGTTGTCATCAACAAATCCAGTTAAGCTGTATGTTATGTGGGGGGAAAAAAAAACAACGCACCTCTTCTTGTTTATTTTTGACCTGCTGCCTGCCAACACTGTTCGACTTGCAATTCTTGTATCATGAGAAGTGATGCACAACTGTTGCTTATTCGGCTTGTACATGCCACTCCTATAGACCTTTGAGTTCTCTTTGCAGCTGAATCTTCCTTGTTCATTTAATTGCTTGGAAATATTTTACCTCTCTCCTGTTCTCTTTCCACAGTGCTGTGTTGTAGCTCTGTGCAATTGTTATTGCACAGATGAAAGTTTCAGAAACAGAAGTGGTACTTGGTGTTTGTTGTTACGCAGTGTTTTTGTCAGTAGTAGGAAGTAAACACCCCTAGTGCTGGGAGAAGAGACTTTCAAACTGATTTAGATACTACATGACTACTTTAAAACCGAGACTGAGGTATTCAACAACTTTTTTTGCCTCAGTCTTCACAAGCAACTGCTCTACACAAAGCCCTCAAGCAGATTATTTGGAAAGTGGGATCTGGGAAAGTATTGCCCATTCCACTGTAAGTGAAGATCAGGTTCACAACCACTTAAGGAACCTGAAAATCCATAAAACTATGGGTGGGTCCTGGTGAGATGCATCCCAAAGTCTTGAGGGAATTGGCTGATGTAGTTGCCACGTCACTCTCTATGGTATTTGAAACATCATGGTGGTCAGGCGAAGTCCAAGGTGACTGGGGAAAGGGAAATTTCACGCTCGCTTTTAAGAGGAGTAGAAAGGATGACGCAGGGAGCTACTGATCTGTTGGCCTCAGCTCAGTGCTGGGGAAGATCATGGAGCAGATGCTTTTGGAAGTTATGTTAAGGCATATGGAAGAGAGGGGGGGTCCAGAGAAGGGCAACTAATCTGGTGAGGGATCTGGAGCATGAGCCTTATGAGGAGTGGCTGAGCAAGCTGGAGTTTTTCAGTCTGGAGAAGAGGAGGCTCAGGGGAGACCAAATTGCCCTCTATACCTGAAGGGAGGTTGTAGTGAGCTCGGAGTCGGCCCCTTCTGTCATATATCTAGTGACAGGACTAGAGGGAATGGCCTCAAGTTGTGCCAGGGGAGATTCAGGTTGGATGTTGGGAAATAATACTTATCCATGACAATGGTCAGGTGCTGGAATGGGCTGCCCAGAGAGGTGGTGCAGTCACTGACCCTGGAGGTGTTCAAGGAACATTTAGAAGTTGTGTTGAGGGACACAACAGGGTTTAGTGAGAACTATTGATGATAGGTGAACAGTTGGACTGGATGGTCTTGAAGTTCTTTTCCAACCTTGGTGATTCTATGATTCTACAAGGTGATAACCTTGTGGGATAACCAGCATGGCTTCACCAGGGGCAGGTCCTGCCTGACGAACCTAGTGGCTTTTTATGATGGCATAACTGCATCAGTGGACAAGGAAAGAGCCTCTGATATCATCTATCTGGACATGAGATAAGGCCTTTGACACATTCTCCTATAACATCCTTCTCTCCATGTTGGAAAGATACAGATTTGATGGGCTTTTCAATGGATGATGAGCAGGTAGTGATATCATACCTAGAGAGTGGTGGTCAATGATTCAGAGTCCAGATGGAGATCAGTGATGAGTGGTGTCCCTCAGGGGTCATTAACAGGACTAGCGCTCTTTAACATCTTCATCAGTGACATTGACAGTGGGATCAAGTGCACATCCAGCAATGTGGATGATGTCAAAATCTGTGGTGCAGTCAACACATCCAAGGGATGGAATACCATTGTGAGAGACCACACTCCAGCAATGGGTCCAGGTGAACTTGATGAAGTTCAGTAAATCCAAGTGCAATGTCTTGCACCTGGGTCATGGTAAATCCCGCTATCGGTATAAGCTGGGGGATGTAAGGATGCCGAAAAGGACTTGGGAGTACTGTTGGATGGGAAGCTCGACATGAGCCAGCAATGCGCCCTTGCAGCCCAGAAAGCCACCCGTATTCTGGACTGCATCAAAAGAATCATGACCAGCAGGTTGAGGGAATTGATCCCTCTGCTCTGTGCTGGTGGGACCACACCTGGAGTACTGCATCCAGATGTGGAGTCCTCAGTACAAGAGAGACATGGACTGTGTCGAGAGGAGGCCCACAAAAATGATCCAACTGATGGAACATCTCTCCTATGAGGACAGGCTAAGAGAGCTGGAGCTGTTCAGGCTGAAAAAAGGCTCCAGAGAGACCTGATAATGGTCTTTCAATACCTAAAGGAAGGCTGTAAGAAGAAAGGGAACGGACTCTTTTGCAGGACAAGGGGAGATGGTTTCAAACTGAAAGAGAGGAGATTTAGTTTGAACATTAGGAGAAAATTTTCTACAATACAGGTGGTGACACACTGGTGGAAAAGGTTTCTTAGAGAGGTGGTGGAAGCCCTGTCTTTGGAGATGTTCAAGATCAGGCTGAAAGGGGCCCCGAGTGACCTGATCTAGCTATAGGTGTTCCTGCTTATTGCAGGGGAGTTGGACCAGATGACCTTGAAAGGTCCCTTCCTATTCAAAACATTCTATGATATGTGTGTGTGGTACTTGGCCTTCTCATGTAAGGGAATCTCAAGATGTGTCTCCTCACAAAATTAAGAAAATCTTTAAGGTTGTCGAATCAAATCCTCAACTCAAGTTTTTCCCATTTGGGAAACAAACAGTATCATCAGATATTTAGGGTGTTTCCCTCCTCCGGTCTTTACTTTTCTAAAGGGTAATGATGACTCACACCCTACCCAAGGTACAATTCTGTAACTGTAAAAAATAATCTGGATCAGTGTCTATTGACACAAAATGTGCCTCGCCAAAATAATGAAGGAGTCTACTAATCAGTTAGTCTTTACAACGGTTTATATCAAGGAGACAGAACAGTATCAGTTCATATCAGATTTCAAAGAAAATGCAGTCATTTTTGCAGTACTCTTTTCTATGTTGTGGCATCCTTGTGGTCATCCTCAAAATTTTGAGGTGCCTTAATTTCCAAGTATGTTAATAGGATTTTTATTTTTAGTTGACTTATTTTCTTGCTTTGATTTTATCTATCAATTCTAGTTTTCTCCAGAGCTGTTCAGACTCACTAATGATGCTCCTTTTTGATGTTTCTTTTGGATTGAGGCATCAGCATTGTGAGCTATCTTGGCATCAGTTCGCCACAGGTTCATAGGCAGTGTTCTGTATCAGATTTCTTTTGCTTTTAGTAGTTCCGGTTCTCTGCAAGTTATATGGTGACTGTTCACCATATGCTTACTTTGCCTCACTTGACAAATCCTCATCTATTTGCAAATGGTCAAGCTTTCATCTTCCCATGTGCCTTTCTTAGCTTCCTATTGTAGTTACAGCCTGATGTCTTGTCAGTACAGTATTCCTCATTCATCTCCAAGGATGTCACGTAGCAGGCCACATCTGCTGAACTGGGATAAAATATTTAAAAGGTAATTAACTGCTTTCAGAAGTAAGATTTTCTAAAGCCAACATTCTTTGGAGATAGGAAACTGTGGAAATGGAAGATGTGCCTGTGAAGATCACACAAAGGTGCCTGTTGCATGGTACTGATTAGATGTTTGCCAAAACAAAGCAGACATTAGAAGATTTAATTGTATCTCAGATACTGGATAACAAAACTCTGGAAGTGTTTTGAATGCATAAGTGACTCATAACATTGTTCAATAATGATTACTATGGAAATACAAAGTACTACTCTTGTTATTTTCATTTAAGTCTTTCAGCTGCACTGATTTTTACAAGAATTGGAACAGACTTTGAATTTTATTCCTGCATAACTGGTCATAGTTTAGAAGTGCATTTAGGGCAGAATATCCTTTTAACTATTACAGTGTTCAAAAATAGTTTCTACCTCATAATTGACTTATCAGTAGTGAATAAGTGCCAACACTTTTAACTAAGTACATTGCCCTAAGCATTTAAAAAATGTGCTTTTATTACTTGAAGATGGATACTTCTTCAGTAAGAAGCTTTTTTCTTGCCTCATGAGCAGCACCATTTTCATTTCTGTATCATGTTGCTAAGAAGCTTTCTCACTCATGGATGCATCTTCTCACTCCTCATTTTTATTAATATCCCACTTCATATTACTGTTTCTCTTTTCCCTTTACATGTGTATTATGTTCCAACACTGTTATCAGGTGATACTACTGAAAAAGAATAAAAAGGTTTTTGGAATAGAATAACCCATTTTCTATGGGTTGAAAACCTGGTTTGTTACTTCTAGCAACTTATGACAGTGTATTATAATTTCTTAGTTTGTGCAGATCCAAATGATCAAGCTAGTAAGTGAATGTGTCTTCATGAACTCACCAAAATTTAAAGTTTTATGACACTGAACGTGTAATATATGTTTTGGTGATGGAGATCATTGCTTTGCTAATCATTCAAGGTTTAAATGCTGTGTCCTAAGTGGCTACTGTTTTTCTGAACCTGTCCTGCTCCCTTGTCAGAAAGTAGAGAAATCCTGAATAACAGGAGAAGTTACTCTGGTGGAATGTGGTACCAAAAAAACAAGGCCCCTTTATAACAAACCATTCAGGATAGTATGTCTCCTGCTTTGCAGATTACAGAGTACAGCAGCAGTAGAGTGGGCAACTGCATAGCATTATTGGTGCGGGTGTAACATTGCTGAAAAAGGATCCTAGCATTATGGCTTGTTTAAGAAAATGGTAATTGTTGGCTTGTTTAAGAAAAACAGGTAACTGATTTTTGAATCACTTTAGCATGAACAGCTGAGAACAAATGTTAAAGCAGAAAAGCCTGAAATGCCATTTCCATTGCGTTGTGAAGCATGTGTAACAGTCAACTTTCAGAGGCAAGTGATTAAATTAAAATCAAGAACATTGCCAAATCTTTGGCATCCATTTCTGCTCCCATCTGCTGCTTGCATTAAATATTCTGAATTTCTCCAGCACGGAATCCTTCTCTGTGACCAGAAGAACCAGAGTAACAATGACTTTGCAGAATACAAAGGGTTAAAGTTGAGTTACTACATGCAGGTGGGGGCTTTGTTGTTGTTAAGGCAGTATTAACAAATACATCAGATTTAAAAACCCTTTAGAAATTCTGTGGGGAGTGGGGGAGAACGTTAATATCCAAGAAAAATCCCTGTCACTTCAGATGAATGCCTGAAAATATGTTGTCCCCAGATCCTACAGGAATCTTTCAAATAGGGGAAGGAGAATCACTTTTATATCATGCACTTGTTTTCCAGATGCAAAATTTCCTAGTATCTGAATAGAAGTTATGCTGCCTGTATTAGTGGCAGAACCATTTGATTTATTTTTTATAAAACTTCTTCACAAAAGGAGAGACATTTAAAAAGGTGCAAAACCATTGAGAGAAGTAAAATCATTTATTTTTTCAATCTGGCTCTCGCTTTCTCAGAAAGCCTTTGTTAAACCAGACTGCGTCAATGCTTACATACTGCAATGCTGTGACAGAGCTAAAAGGGGAAAGAGGGTGTGCATACAGTGATGTGTCAACTACTCAATTGTCAAACATGAGATCTAAGTTCTTGATTGATCATGGAGTGCTTAAGTAACTGGACAGATTTTTAGCCTCTGTGTAGGTAAAAATATAGAGTACCTCTTAGGGCTGTTTAGGAGCTGCCTGCAGAGTGTGCTTAAGTATTTGGAAATAATCTGTGTACATGCTTTCAAATTGAATCAGGTTTGCAATAGAGGAGAAAATACTACTGCATTTTTACCAGTAGTCGTATTGTATTGCAACACTGCTGATTTTCCTGATGGAAAACAGCTGTATTTATTTATGCAATTATCTTTTTCCAATAAGAAAATTCTGGAGGATTAAATTATTCACTTCAAGTTATATAGTTTTAAATTGCATCAATTTCCTCGTAGCATTGAGTCAATGGAAGAACAAACATATTTGTCTTCCTGTGAAAGAACAATATGATGTATGGATTTGTATGTCAAAGCAATGTGAATTACACAGAATATATAAAGTTTTTGTTGGTTTTTTTTTTTTTCAAAAATAAACTTTATTAGAAGCAAAAAAGTCTGCAGTTTGTTTTTTAGCTGTAAGAATGGATAGCATCAATATATGTTGTATAATATAAATACTTGAGGCTTATGATTTCTTTTTTCTAAGAGTACGACAGATCCTTCCAGATCTGTTTTTAATGCTCCAACTATAGAGGTAAATTGAAATACAACAGAAGGTGGATAAAAAGTAGCAGGCTAATTAGGTGCTGCAGTATGGTGCTGACAGGTTGGAACATACATAGCAGTGGAAATGCTTTCGCTGTAATGCCTGCTATGTTACTTGTAATAAAACCAAACAACTTAGATATTGCTTTGCGTTTTCTCTCTTAAATACGGAGACACACATATACATTTTCCCTTGTCTATTTCTGCTCACGCTTTGTCAGAAACTGACATACAAGAAGACCAGGCTTTGTAACTACCAGATGTGCTGTAGGGGACAGCTATCTCAGCTGCTTCCCTTCTTTTACTACCTACTTGCTAACTAGTAGCTTAGTAGTGGAAGGAGAGGCTTGACTGAAGAAACCGTGGGTAATTTGAATGCTATTGCCTTGTTGTGAGACAAAGATTAGAGTTGTCACTGATATTCCTGATGGTACTGATGTTTGTGTGAGTAGTTTCAGGTACCCACCAACATGCTGGTATGCTGAGTAAGGCTGAATTTAGTTGACTCTTTTTTTCCTCTACCTTTAAGACAAATAAGAGAACTTAAATGCTTGCCTAAGTTAAACAGGCAACATTTTTGATCCCTAATTTGCTGAGAAACCTTGTATATGTACTTCTGTGGGAGTGCTGCCTTTTTAAGAGCGGTGCTGGCTTTCAGAAAACCATGCTGATTGCTCTGTTCTAACCAGGTTTTTGTTTATATGGGAGTCACACCAGTACACCACCCTGGCTTTTAAACGTGTGGCTTAAATTGCAAATGCTTTGTTAACTATTAACATGGATATACTTCTCAACTGGTTTTGTTATATGGCTGCAGTGGAGACAGCACTTTATTAACAGCTTGTTTCAAATTCATTGAGTTTATATTCCCACAGGTCCCTTTTTAAGTGCCTCTATTTATTTTATGTTACATGTGTTTAGAACTCAATCAGAAGTCTTTAGTTTAGAAGTCTATGCACTGCCAACACATGCACTGCTGTTTGGCTCCTTTCATTGCTTGTTGAGTTACAAACATCAGTAGTCATATTTGTCTTCATCCCTATACATTTTTCCTTTTTGCCTGCTTTAGTAAACAATGTTCTCTGGTTTTCTTCTGAATTGCTTCATCCTAGATACATTCCTACTGGATAAATGAATTGGTTTACTCTTGTGTACATCAGCGATTCTTAGATGTGTGCTTTTTGCAGCTTTTACCTTTATAAATTATCAAATTACTGTGCCCTGCAAAGAAGCAGACTGTGATGTTTAATTTCTTATTCCTGCCTTCTGACTTCCCTGGAAAAAAAGCACTTCTTCGTTTCACTGTCACTTCTTCAGATGAACTTTGATCTCATCTCCAAGCATATTTTGCAGTTGTTTTCATTTGAAGAGACCCTTTTTGAAAAGGTTTATGACATTAGATTGCAGTTCTAGTGCAGATGCTTAGCCTGATTATGAACCTTTCTGTGAAAGATTAAGTAGAACTTGGTGCAATTTCAAGCTGCAAGCCTTGATTAACTGAGAAATGTTTTTTTTTTAAGTGTGATTTTCTTAAAATAAATTCTTTCTTAATCAGTGCTATACTTCTCGGTGAGTTTTCTTTTTAGACTGAAAGGAATTTGTGTTTTTTATAAGTTAGAATAGCCTTCCTAATTATTGTGAATTACCTTATAATATAAGGAAGGTAATTGCATGAGTGGCTTTGGAAATTCATTTGTTTAAAGTCCTGTTCAGAAACTGCTACACTTAGAGCTTAGAAACATGATGAAATTGCATTTTTAACCATGTTACTTGGGCATTTTCAGTATACAGTTGATGTAATGATTTGGGTAAGGTGGAAATATGAGCTGAAAGCATCCAGAGAAAAAAAATAGCTCCTAGCAAGGCGTATGCTAGGTTAAGAACAAGGCTTCCTTTGACTTTGTTATTCCCTGACTGGCATTTGTAATTGATAGGGTTTTTGAACTACTTATGATGTAATTTCTTCAGGAAAACACAATTTTTAAGCTATGTAAACATCAATCTAATTTAATAACTTTGAAATCATTTCTTTATGTCTTCAAATTATTGGTGCTTCAATGCACATTCATTTTCTAAGTGTAGCTCTGAAATAAGCTCTATGAAGAAATAAGTTCTATGAAGAAACAATTCTAGCTTCCTAATCAAAGATTTTTGAACCCCCATATTCTCACAGGGCACATGACACAAAGTTTGCACCAGGCAGAGTACTGAAAGGATTGAAACTGTATACTGGGAAATGGGCTTCAGAAAGGACATACAAAATTAGAAATGATATAACAAAGAGAATGTTAGTCTGTTCAAATAGCATTTACTATTCGTTTAAAACTAATCAAGAGAAGTAATTGAGCTAAAAGGTCTGTGCAGATAAGAGCTCCGCAGAAGAGCAAACACAGAAATAATGAAATAACTGTGTAATAATTCAGTGTTACAATAATTAGAGTTTCCAGTAGTAGATTTTATTTTCAAGACATTGTGAGCCTCTAATTACAGGGATATCAAGGAAATTTACCTGTAAGACAAGTTTCTGCTTGTGTCCATTTTCAAAAGCTAGCAGTCTGGTCTGGTAAAAGAAAATGGAACACATGACTGGTGTGACAGACATTTTTGTTAGGGATTTCACTGTAACACCTCTCCTATCTACTGAAATATTTCTAAAAATCAACTATTGAGAGTTGAAACTTCCATTTTTGTTCTTTTATTGAAACTTAAGGCATTGACTTTAGTGTAATGAAGTCGGCATTAGAATTAGATTTTTGAGTTAGTCAAATGGTAAAATTAAATCATATTATATAGGAGAATAGAGTGACATTAAGTAGGGTTAATCAGAAACATTTTTGCTCTTTCAGGGAAGGAAGAAAAAGCTGTCAAGTCAACCAAGAATGTTTCATTTGACCCAGGGCAATGTGCATTTCTCTTATGCTATACATCAGAAAGAAACTGAATAAGCACTCAAATATTTCTAGGAGAATATTTTATGGGGGTTTTTTTGTTGTTGTTGCTGCTGTTGTTTTTCTCCTTGTTTTCTTTTTCTTCAGTGCCTGCATTTAGAATGTTTAGAATTTTTTAAAAACAACCTTTTTAGTTGACTTTGCGAATAATTATTCTCCTTGGAAATCTTAAGTTTTGATGTATACATTACAGACAAAATATCCTGTTCTGATGTACACTACAGACTAGTAGGAAACAAAGGAAATGGTTCTTCTGCTCAGAGTAGACTTTATAAAAACCAGTAACTTGTGTAAACTCTTATGATTTAAATTACATGGGAGAGAAGTAGATAATTGGATTAAGAGAAAGATTGGAGCTGAACTTAACTGTCTAGAGCATAGCCCTTTTGAGAGCAGTACCAGCCTGGCCAGTAAGCAGAAATGATTTAACTAATATAGTGGCTGTAGCAAGGTAGAAGCTACCAGGAAAGAAGGAAGGTGGGAAACTCACATTTTCCACTTCCAGTGATTAATCTTTTTTTTTTTTTTTCTACTATGCTTAACTGTCATGAATACACATCATTTTCAGAAAATGTGTGTTTATATCCCATATTAAGATGAGGCTACAAAATTAACAGTGTCTCAATGCAAATAAGAGGCAGAAGAAAAACATAGAACTCATGCAAGTGGAACAAGATATTACTCTGGTTTTTGAGAACTGTGTAAGCCATCCTTAAGGCAGCTGATTTCCTGCAATCAATGGGATTTCAGTGCTTAGAATCTTTTCCATATTGTGAACGGGAAAGGTTCAACTTTTCAATTGTATTATCAAAGAACAGATAAGATGCTTAATAAGAACAAAATTTATTTTTAGCAGAAGACCTTGGATTCCTTAGAACTTCTTGGGAAGGCTGTGTTCATTTGATACCTTTTGCTATAATAACTACAAAGCTACCTGATTATATTTTGTAAGATCTATAGTAGCTACAACAGACAAGGCACTGGCTATTCAAAAGCCATTGGAAAAGGCTGAAGTGGGTTCTTCACTATTGTTGTAGTGCTTGTAAGGCATTAGGCTTCAAAATAGGGCAGTAATCTTGAGTGGAGATGACATGCCACAAAGTGCACCTTAACGCACTGCAGGTTAACTCCACCTTATAACTGAGGTGGAGACCAGCTATTATGTCATGAGAGTTCAAGGGGAAAGAAGTTTATCAGTATAAGGATTTTTGTTTTGGATTTTGTGTGAGAGGAGGGAATAGCACAACCAAGAGAACACAGGTTAATGTGTGAACTTTGCTCAAATTTCATAAACTAAAATAGAAAATAGTTGGTTACCAAGGAAGCTGAAGAGTGGACTGCTGACTTGGATTTGGGGCTAGAAAAGATCATATATCAATAAGCTTTAGAGATGACAAGTAGATAGAGAAGGAATTTGGTGGCAACCAGAAACAATAAAATTCAAGATTTGAAAGTGTTCTTCAGAAGTCCTCTGGTCACTTTTATTTCCATTATTTCATCTGTAGAGATTAAAGCATGAATCTAGTAACTGAAGTGGGTAGAAACTGGAAAGGGATAGGATAGTTTAGACAAGAGAGGGGAAATCACCTCTTCATGTGGCTCATATTTCCTTACTGGAAGACCCCATTATTTTTCATTACAATGTCACTTAGTTTCTAGTTTATCTTCTCTTTTGCCTCTTAAAACATTAATAATCTCTTCCTCAGAGTTTTCCAGAAATGCCTCTGAGTTGATACTTCAAGTAAAATGAGGAAGACAGATTTCAATTATTCTTTCTGAATACCAGACCTTTTCTTCTGGGGGTTGACTGGAAATTAGATTTGGAACCTATAGCTGAAGTGAGTTAATCCAAAATGAAAAGCCACTCTGCACTTCACAGACCTCGTTAGAGTCAGTTTTACTACATTTGAGTTCTAAAGATTTCATAATTCAGTGTATTTTGGATCTGATTTACTGTCCCAAGATGGAATTGATTGTCTGGGGTATATGACTTCATCCATACTGATAAATATATTACATAGTAGGCATGAAAAGCCTTACGGTTAGTGAAAAGAAAATCACTACAAAATGAGTATTTGTGGAAGCTGCCAAAAGAATTACATTTTTATTAGTCAAGAGGATCCAAAAATGTTGTGACAATAGATACAATGTTTGTGAGCAGACCTTGAAAACCCATAAAGATATTACTTTAATCTTAATATTCTGCTCATAAAATTTGCATGCACAGTGTTCTCCCTTTGGAAGCTGTAGCAACAACTTCTCTGTTGTATGTGAAGTTTTATGATCAATTTTTTGTGTTGCTCATTCGAATAAAATAGCTTAAACTATTTGTGCTATAGGATAATAAAATCAACAATTAACAAATTAACAAATGTCACTTTTCTAAAATACCCCAAAGAATGGATCTTTGCGACTATACTGTGAGAAGTAATTCCATATGCAGTTAAGAGATTCTTTACTTCGACCTTAGTGAGGTAATGCATACGATATGACATTACTGCAGAGAGGAAGTAGTCTTTTGACAGCAACTTCCAGAGAAAAGTATCATCAAAATTTTCAAATCATTCTTATTATCTAAAACTCTGCCTACTTATTTGGTTTTGCTGCTACATCCAAGTCATGTCCTGTTCCTTAATGTTTCTGTATGTGAAAGTTCTAACTCATCTGTAAGCATGTTTTGTAAAAAAATGGTTTAAAGCATGATTGTCCCATGATTTGGCTTGCCTGGGAATATTCTTGGGCCATATATAGTATAGTCAATGTATATAAGAAACAAAATATATTTGCCAACTCTCCACTATTCTGTCTGCATTACTGCTTTTCTACTAATATCTTTGCTGTGTAACATACAATGAATGCCATACTTTATTCCTTATGTATGAATTATTGGGAGTTAGTGTTTTGTCAGTGATGTTCTGTGTGCTGGTCTGCAAGGTAAAGAGGAAGTGATTGTTACGTTCAAAAAGACAGTTTCGGAGAGTTTTTCAAATGGAACTACATTGGTTATTGCAACCAGAAGTCACGTAATATGAGAGTTGCTCAGAAAGTAATATTTCCTATTTTATTATGTTGGTCCATGGTATCAATGGTGGAGGCTGGTGGGATGGCTGCAGAGGGGCAGCCTGACAAAATGATATCTGACGTTGAAGTGGGTATCAAGCAAAGGTGTGTCACTGAATTCCTTCACATGTAAAAATTGCACCCACTGACATTCATTGATGCTTATTAAACAGTGGTTGTGAGCTCAGCGAGATGGTAAGTGATGCATTTCAGCAGTAGCCACAGCAACAGTGGGTCATCTGCACTGGTGCAGATTTTTACAAGTGTGGCATGCAGGTTCTTGTTCATCACTGATGAAAATGCATAGCTGGTGGTGGTGACTGTTGAAAAATAACATTTTGTAGATGAGAATTTGCTCTGTCAAATAGTGTTATAGTGCTCTTTGTATCTGTTGTAGTGTCCATGGAAAGAAATAGGTGGTGTTGCTTTTGGAGTGACCTACATAGTTTGAAACTGCACATGTGAGCAGCTGATCCTATTGACTTCAAGACTAAAGTCCCACCAACTTCAGTAAAACCAGTGTTTTACCTTAGAGCTTAATTGTAAGTTACCTAAAGAGCTAATCAAAACACCATGGTAAAGTAAGTTTGCATAATATGCAGAAATAGATGCCCTTTTTTATGTGAAGGAAATTTATGTGGCATAAATCAATTGATCCAAATGAAAATGCATGGGCGGGTCATGTTTATTTTATGCATGACTCAATGCACTTTCCATCTGCAAGTCATAAGGTGCTTTCTGTCAGGGCATGCTGATTTAGAATGATGCTGACACTGGAAATGAAATACTGGCTTAAAGATGGATAAATGGTTTTATAAGAATGCTTTGTTTTCCACCACAGAGCACAATTGTCAGCTCAGCATCTGACACATGGACAGGGAGGTAATGCCTCACTTAGTTGCTTTGTAGTCACGAGTGTGTGTTCTTAGCATCATTCACTGTCGACCACAATGTGGGATGATTGTATCAGCATATATCCAGAATACAGTGTGGGCTCAACTTCCTACCAGACTTGCACATGTACCAAGCCAAGGTGAAATTGTTTCAAGTGTAGATGACAGCAAAATTTTATTTCTGTAATGACACTGTTCAGCATCCTGCTGAATTCAATGTCTGATGCAAAGTACGTTCATCCATCTTCGTGACAGCATTTAGTGCAGTTGCATTCTTACAGGCATTCACTGTTTTGCATTTAAGCTGCACCGTTTAAAAATGGAAAACTAATGCCTATCAATACTGGAATTTTTGAACAAAGTGAACTATTCAACTGATCATGCAGAGAGAAGTGTACAGATAAGTCACATGATCAGTGCTAGCTTTGTGCAGGTATGATCCAGAATAGCCTGTTAGAACCTGTTTCAGGCATAAGCTGACCTTCAGTCTCTCCTAGCCTGTATGTTAGGCTTTCAGAGCTTCTTTTGACACAAATTGTCATGTGTACTGCCATAATTAAAGACATATGAATGGCAAGTATTTGGGGGTAGAAGCTATTTCTTAGATACGTGGCCATTTGAGCACAGTATGGCGTTGATGTCTGTGGCTTATGACTAGATTTCATTGTACTGCTGTACTACTTGAACACCAAGGAGTGTATATATAAGGCATGGATGCCCAATGAACGCACATATGTATTGAACAAAAGATGTCACTCCTAAATGACTTGTAGCTTCAATCTGAAGTTAAAACTTCTGGTAGATCACTGGGGTTTTTTTACTTGGTTCTTGTAGAGTCAGTGGGGTATGCATTTCTCTGCTTGATCCATGTGTAATCAAGAAATAACATTTTCATGAATCTCATACAAGTCTCTTCAAGCAGCTTCTCTCATACCTGCCTCTGCATGAGAAAACGGGCAGAAACCACAGGCTATAAGTAATAAGCACTTTCTGCATCCTGTAAAACAAATAATGTGAAACAAAAATTATGCCTTTGATGTCACCACCAGCAGCACAGCTATGTTTTACTTGATATTTCAGATTAAAAAGTGCACATTGAAAAAAATTCCACATTATTAAAAGCCACTCTTCTGTTGCTCTGCTTCTTTTTTTTTCCTTCTGGTTTGCAATCTTCCTACCTGCCAGTCTGACTATTAACAATTGTTCTTTCCTTTTGTCCTCTAAGTATCCTTGACTAAGAGAGGAAAAAGGATTCACTAGCATTCTTGTTATCAGTTCAGTGTTTTGAAGGCTCCAAAATCTTGGTGTTTTGTTTCTATTAGAATAGCAATACACTAGTGTGATTGCAGTAGCACTGGCACATCATGTCCTTAAAGCCAGCTTTCTGAAGTATTTTTTAAATGTACTGCAGTGAAAAAGTGCATTTTCTACTATAGAACAGCAAGGCAAAAAAGGAGGTGAAAGAACTTACTCCAATCTTCTAGCACAAAGTTTTTCTCTCTAGCAGTTGTTGGTTCAAGGTTTGCACACGAGTTCCTTTCTCCTTAGCTGATGTGGTCACAGATCCTTATCCTTTTTCCAGACTGCATTAAGAACTGCCTTCACTTGTGATGTTACTGATGGAATTTATAGAGCATTTTGGATATACCATCACAGATGTCACAAAGAGGAAGGCTGATTGTTTCTCAGTTCACTCTGACAGGTGGTTTTCATCATTTTCTTTAATGAGAGCATAAGCAATCATAATGTTTACTGGAATCCAAAGATTTATTTTACTTTTAGGGGAATGCTGATGGCCGGTTTCAGATTTGAGAAGTGAGAAAGTGTTGCCCTTTGAGCAGATTTCTACAGGAACCGTCCCCTCCAAAACCAATGACACACAACGATAAATTGTGTAGGATGTTCCCAGTTTGCCCCATGTGACATGACTAAACTAAGGATTTTTCTTTTGCTTAACTTACTCCCTGTATTTTTTCTACTTTTGAGCAAAATAATTTTTGAAACCATTTTACAAACCTGGAGTAACGAAAGGTTAGAAACAAATCTATTTAGAAACAGATAACAGTATTCAAGAACAAGAGAATGAAGTAAGATTTGGATGCCAACAGACTTCTACAAAATATTTTTCCAGAAGAGGCAATTGAGAAGTGATCTTGCAGAGTTGTTCTTAATTTCAGCGTATTCCTGAAACCAAGGATTTACCAACTTATTTTTCACTAGATAAATTATTTGTTAACATGGTACCTTTTTTTATCAAGAGGATAATAAGAATTCACTAGCCAGGTTCTCTTTCATCTCGATATGTACATGTTCTCAGGTTCTATTGCTTTTCTGTAACACAGATTCGAAATAGTTGTCTGTTAGACTAGGGAGATTTCAAAACATGTTAATAATAAAACTTGTATGCAGTTTTACCTTCATAACTTCACTGTAATTTTCCATAACATCTTTAAAATCACATGGAAAAACTGTTTCCAATAAAGTAGTAAAAAATTGCTTTAATAAAGACTCGGGGTAATGTGATATTTTAAATTAAAATGTTTGCTCTACGCTGGACATAGCTCAAAACATAAGCTTAACTTTTCTTAGAGAATTTGGCATTTCTTGCCTAATGAAATGATATCTTGATTGCCAGAAGAATTTGTAATAATTTTAAAATGAATCCCATCCTGCTTTTTAGCGCTTACTGCAGATCTGTGTATGTTTCATTGTCATTCCTGACTCATGAGAGACCAAGATGATCATTCATAATTTCAGAGTCAAATTTTAGTTGTTTCAAATTACTTCATTCTGTGAATGTCAGAACAGACTTGACAGTTTCACCTTGATTATGTATGTTTGTATTAATTAATTTAATCTAGCAGTCCTATTAGCCACCTGTGTAAGCTGGAACTGGAAGTTGTTTGCACAGGATCACTCAGCTGCTTTGCTTAATGCAGATATATATCCAGGTACGTTTCTGAACTGAGGTGTGTCTTCAGAAAACTGGGTTAAGTTGATTAAAAATAAGGATCCCGGATGGCTATAATAAGTCTTTGTCAGCCGCATATGCTTGTGCAGATACAGTACACGGAAATGAGAACATGTGAATATTTCAGCTTTCAAAAAGAGGGAAAAGCTCTGTTCCGAATATTAGGAGAGGTTGCTGCTGCTGTCTGCATAGGGAATTTTGCATTTGAAAAGTAAGAAAGTTGCCAGTAACTTGTAGCTGAAGTTAGTTACTGATGTCAGTAAATCATCACAACTGTAACTGCTATTTTTACACATCTGACTGTCTCCATGAAGAATTTAGGTATTTTTTTCCCCCAAGTGAGGTCTAATGCACACAATGGAGAGGTAATTGTGGGACAGAAAGCCATCTATCGTTGTCTGACCTTCATTGGCAATAAATCCAGGAAATCATGTAATTATCCTACCAGATGCAAATAGAAAATGAATTGCACCAAGAAACTGATTACCTGAGATTTCTTTGGAATTCTGCAGTAAAACTGCATTGCCACAGTAACTTTAATATCTTTACTTTTCTAACAGAGATGGTAAGGAATTTGGCAGCCAATAAAGATTTCACGCTAGCTTAGGGAACTTTCTCATCAGTTCTATTTTGTGAATTTAAAGTCTGAATATGCCACTGATTCTCTAACATCAATTATACTGTTTTCATAACAAATCTTTCTTACTTCTCTGTCATTCTGCTGTGCAATATACTGCATGGTCAGAGTAGGAGCTGCTAAAATCCATTTCCACCTGGCATTCACATGTGTCTCTCAGGATGTAGGAAAGTATTAAGTGTATGGCTGAAATGGGAAAGGGGCAAGAGTGGCAGGAGATAAATGAGCAGCTTTGGTGTTTCTTGATGTTGCTGACAGTTGTAGTATGTACAAGTTTCTTGGCTTTCTCTTATTAATAACAACAATAGAACTACTTGAAGCTTGCAAGATGATCTGCAGGAAGTCCTTCATTCATAGCTTCATGTTTTAGCACTCGTGTGTTGTTTCCTCATAGCTATTTAGCAAGGAGGAATAATAATAATGACAGTGGGGTGCATGTGAAACAAATCCATGTTTGTTTTCAATTTTAAATTTTATGAAATAAGGGGGAAGAGTTTCATGGCCAAGAGTTTATTTGCAGTTGTGTAGAAACATAAGTGTCTCTACATCTTGCATGCTTAACTTTGAATATATGTATTAAGATGCTTTTGGGGAAGTAATGAGCCATGTTAATGGTGCACTCTAATCCAGAAGGTTTCCTACCAGCAATTCCTTCGCACAGGTCTGTTTTAATTATTTAAAGTAATCTGTCAACTTAAAACTAGTACCTGTTTTTCATAAACACTTTTTGAGGTTATTGCAGTGTGAAACCATTCTTTCTTTCCTTCCAGTTACATTACTACCTTTGTAATATGGCTGTAATTTCATTGTAGTAGCATGCATGAATTCATTCTAGATGCATTTTTTCACTCTGTTAATGTGAGAATTTAGCAGAGCTGATCTAGAAGTTAGGTTTAGATCACAGCCTCATTTTTGCATTGAATTTTAAACAGTTTTCTCAACCACTGTGACCGCCTTGGCCACATTATTAGTCCCGTTACTACAGTCACAATCCAGGCTGTGTTGTCTGTTGCCTTGTAAAGAGCTAATAGATTGAGAGGAGGCCACTTCCCTGCTAGTGACCCTCCTTGTCCATGCAGTGTAAGAAGTGGAGCAGAAGATGGTTTCTGTGCCCTTCAGCAAATGGAAGACAAAGAGGAGGGAAACCCATCATTACATCTGCCACTGGTATGATTTCCTGGGGCAGGTCACTGGTACTCACCAGGATTGGAAGGCCTGTTGAAGATTGGTGAGAAAAGACAGTGTCATCCTTAATTATGCACATGTAGAGGCCTGTACCTGAGTACAGCATACCTATGTATCTTTTGATTAACTGTGAGGGTTAGTAGAAGATCTGTGGCTCTCTGCACACTTGTAATGCTGTAATTTTATGTAATATGGAAGAGTTGGCAACCACAGGGGAATTTAATAGAACCTTCTGGGCACTGATTAAGTATAAATTAAACAACTGAAGTCATGTGCACAGAACTATATTGCATCTTTATCATAAACTGTAGAGCAAGATATATGATGAAGTATAGAAAATATATTCTTAAAGGAAAAATTGTAAGAAGTGGAAGCTGTTAGCCTAAGAAAAAAAAAAAGACTGAGTGGATAGATAGGATGGCACTTACTGAATGTAGTAATTGAAGACTGACATGGAGAGGCGTAACTGATGCGTATCTGGGCAAATTATTTCTGGTCCGCTGAGTTCAGGATGAGATTTAATCAAAGCAAAGGAGCTGCAAGTTAGGCATAGGAAAACCTTTCTAGCCATGAGACTAGAGAAGTGCTGGAAGGGAAATACCCTGGGAAGTCTAGGGAACTACTCTGTTGGTGGTGCTTCCTGTGAGTTAGGTGCACTTGATCCTGTGACAGTTGAATTAGGTGATCTTCTAAATCAATACCAGACTTCTGCTATTCTTTAACTTCTGAGATAGTGCTGATATAGTTAATCCTCTAGCTAGCACCTTTTGTTCTTTATAATAACAACAAAAAAAAAGTTCAAAGCCTCTCTTCTAAACATACTTGTCTTTTCCTTTGAATTGAGGCGGAAAATATTTCTGCATAAAATCTCACCACATTAATTGGTTATTTATCTGAGCAGCTTTTCTTTTAAATGATTCACTGATCCCCCTCAAGAACAGGCTGCTAGATGAAACCATAAGGATAACTAAAACAGTGTACACACTAGCAAAGAACGAGCTAGAATGTCACAGTGTGGGACTAAAGAGTAAAGTCTGGTGCAAAGATATGATATGTATATTTATATGTCAGGGGGAAATTCTTTACGGAGAGAGTGGTGAGGTGCTGGAACAGGCTGCCCAGAGAGGCTGTGGATGCCCCATCCCTGGAGGTGTTCAAGGCCAGGTTGGATGGGGTCCTGGGCAGCCTGGTCTAGTATTGAATGTGGAGGTTGGTGGCCCTGCCTGTGGCAGGAGGGTTGGAGATTCATGATCTTTGAGGTCCCTTCCAACCCTGTGATTCTGTAATTCTCTGCATATCTTCATCTAGGGATGACATGGCAAGGGGTTAGGAAAATGAAGTCAGTTTCTGTAGTGGTGGTGGTGGGAGTAGAAAGTGAGGGGCAAACACAGGTTCTGTCGGCAGGAACAAAAAGCTACCCACCTGCTGTGTCTCATATTAATGTCTCTGCTCCTTGATCTTAACATCTCAGCACCTTTCTTATGAATTCTGTTCTCTTTGAATCATTCATTGTTGCATCTTCATCAAGGGAAAGCAATATTCCTGACATAATCTCGATTCTGTAAAAAGAGAGCTTAAGAAAAATGTGTAAGGACCATTATTTCTATTTCATAACTGAAATGTTGAAAGAGGGAGATAATTAAAAAACAACTGTCCTCTAAAGCTATGGTTCTTCAACTATTTTGTTAGCCTTCTTTATTGTGTAGCTGTAGTGGTACTTAGGATTGCTAGCAGAAAACAGAATGTGGTGTAAGACAAAGAATGGGTTGTCAAAAGCCAAGGAGAAGGATGACCATATTGACCTCAAATAAGATTGAAATGGTGCACTGAAAGTTAAAATTGGGCATTAGATCACACATCACTGATTCACAAAATGAGGAAGAAAGCTTAATTGCTTACCTTCCAAGCCCTTTACCTTTCTATTGGATTTGTCACATGCTGTTCAAATTTTATTGAAATAACAAAAAAGAGTTCCTTTTTCCTTATTTTTTTTTTTAATTTTAAAGCATTCTGTCAGTCTTGACTAATAATAATCATAACAAATTATTCAGCTGTAAAATAATTATAGTATATACTTATATCACTCCATCATGTGGAGTAGCATTAGGATGATTTCTTTGTGATTTCAGCCCTTTCTTTTTCTGTGCCACCAGTTCTCCTGCCTGTCTATTCCACCTGGCTGATTGAGTTTTATGAGGGCTGCTCCAAAAGTAATGCCTCCTATTTTATTGTGTTGGTCAACAGCATCAGAGGCCTTGGTGATATGGCAACAGAGGCTGAACCTTGCCAACAGTACTCCATTACATTTTGTTACTGCGCAACAAATGGCAGCAGAGAGGCAGTCTGACAAAATGATGTCTGACTTGAAAGTGCATGTGAAGCAAAGATGTGTCATCCATACAGAAACAAAATGATACTTGTTGACACTCATCAACACTTGTTGAATGTTCATGGAGTCCAAACAGTGGATGTGAGCATAGTGAGATGATGGGTGTTGTATTTCAGCAGTGGCAAAAGTAATGTGAAAGACAAACCATGTTCCAGAGGCATTATTTTTGGAGCAACCTACTCCAGAGCTCAGAGATATCGTCACGATGATGCACTTAAATATGATTGCTTTAGTTGAACAACAGTATGGAAAGAAAATAATGATAACAATAATTGTAAAGTAGTGAATGATTGGTTGTATCTCCATCTCACTGCAATGGTCGTATTCAATTTAATGCACTGAATCAGTAGTTACAAAATTGAACATTTCCCTATGTCTTTCTCTATATATATGTATCACACATATATATTTGTATCCTTTCTAGGAACAATAAACACACACTCACTCTGGTTTCATGGTATACCATATGACCATGTGTGTATATACAGAATGACTGATAGATGATGCACTGTATCGTTCCTACACACAAACATACCCAACTCTGTCATTTTGTTGTAGATCTTTACTGTTTTTGTCTCCCCACTTTTATCTTCTGAGCTGGCACTTAACAAAATTGAAAATCACAACCCTTGGATTAAAATGCCAGTATCATTGTTGCTACTTCTGTTGGACGTAAGTATAATCTTCCTCGTCTTGAAAATGTTCTAGATTTCTGTTGTAAGGTTGTACTCTATTACCCATAAGAGTGAAAATTAAAAAAGAAAAAAATGCTTCTTTGTTATTGTCTGAGTTAATCTTCTGTTGACAATTGACATGCAGTGTTATTATTTTGCATTTTCGTCATTTTTTATTAAATTGCATACTACTTCATAAAATATTTTATTGAAATCTGCTATATTATTACTATCTTTATTAGGCAACTTTCATCAACAACAGAATTGAGAGCTATGAAATGTACTTTTTGTAAGCCCAAAGTGATGTACATTAATTACATTAGTCTCCTTAATTAGTTATTAATTGTTTTTTACATTTACCATTCCATTAGTTTTCTCTGTATCATCATCAGGCTCACAAGCTTATATTTACCTAGATTATGCAATTTACTGCTTAAAATGTCATTAAGTTTCTTCTGAATGCTACCATATTTTTCCCACTGGAATAATGGGGAAAAAAAAGAAAAGGATCTGTATACTCCTTTGCCATCCCTTCTAAGATAATGAGATACAAATTACACAGAAATGTGGTTTTAAAATTATAAACTTTGGTATCAACTCATTAATGTCATCCTAAATTATTCTTGATATGGAAATATTTAATAGTCTCAGCCCTACCAAACATCTGTCTCTTCCCAGATACACAACAGAGGTGCATATTGATCCCTTTAATTAACTGTTACTAAAGCCAAGGTTTCCTTCTGGTAATTAATCACTATCAGAATTCTTGCAGTTTTGGTTTGCTGGGGAAATTTTTCCTTACGCAATATAGGAGGTAACTCATCCTTTGTACCTGTTTCACTTGATTAAACTTCCACATTCTTAATCTCTGTCTTATGATCAGTATTACTCTTTTCTTATGAAATTCTGACTTTATATCTGCTTGGTGTTTTAACTGATGTGATGTTCCTTCTGGAGAAAGACAACGACTTTTTCAAACAGTATTGATGTTTAGAAGTATTCTTAATATGCTCCTAATTAGCATTTCATGATTTTCTGTAATTATTTCTCATCTCTTACTGGCATGGTCTCCAATTGTTTTTCCTTTTGAATTGATTTATTTTAAAGCTACAAGTATGATAGTGGTTTGGACACTATTCACGTTTGCAGATTACAGTGCATTCAATCACAACTTCTTGTACAAAAGTTACCACTGATTTATAGGTCTGTGATCTGTTTCCTTCATCTGCTAAGATGACTTCTTACAGAATCTACTTGTTCTGGACATAGTATTTTTTTAGTGAGAAATCTGTTGCCTCTAAGCACTGTCAATAGAACTGTCTCCCCTCCCGTGCCCACAGATGTTACTCATAATGCAGTTATTATAAAACTGATATATTCCCCTTCTTTTTAAAGTGCAGGTGCAATTGTCTTGGGATTTTAATTTGCTGCTGTAGTCTATGGAGGACATCAATCAGTAAATTATGTTGTATTTATCTGATTTCATAAGCATTTGGCGTCATGTTGGTCTTGAGCTGTCAGAATCAATTTAATTTTTGACATAAAATGCCATTTTCCTTTAATTTTTTCCAAGTCACTCCTTTATAAAAGCCTTAATTTATTTTTTTTTTCAACAGCCTAAGTATAAGATGCAACCCAACAGCCTTCAGTAGTAAAACCTAGGTTTTCTGATGTATAGGCTAATCTCCCAGTGTTGTACAGGCCAACAAATTACCTTCTTATTATTTTCCAATGTCCATGTGAGTTCAGGATGCTGAAGACCAGCATTAGTCTGCATTAGCAGTGACAACAGGTACCAGATGTTCCTGCTGGTGTTGGTGACGCTGTTTGCACTGGAACAGAACCTCTGCCGTAGCTGTGTGAAATGCAGCTGGTGATGTTGAATCAATGCAGATGTAAGATGCGTTTCCCCAGCTGTAGGGCTTTTCTGCAAAACAAACTATCTAGGCTATCCTTTTTATGAACAACTGCCAGCCAAACTGATCGCATCTCGCCCTGTCTTCCAGGAAAACCAAGAAATAGGAATAATTCTACAAAAGTCTTTTCATTAGAATCAAAGTACTTTTTTCAAATGTTTCCAGCCATCTCAGTTGTTCAACCCACTTTCTGAACGACTGCACCCTCTATTGGAGTAAAACAGATCAACTTCCAAAGCAGATAATTTATTTTTACATTGTTTATATCCTTCTGGTTCTTACAGGCATAATACAACAGCCCATTCATGTGACAATAAAACAAGCACAGTCTTGCTCATCTTAGATT
This sequence comes from Centrocercus urophasianus, assembly GCF_019232065.1. Lineage (NCBI taxonomy): Eukaryota > Metazoa > Chordata > Aves > Galliformes > Phasianidae > Centrocercus > Centrocercus urophasianus. The sequence goes on along the minus strand of NW_024885088.1, from coordinate 4,734,368 downwards.
ACAGGGGAAGTGTGAATATCCAATAAATACTTTATATGATTTCTCTATACCCTGAGTTAATGAAAAGTATGTAAATAGCTCTGTACATTCAGGGTAAAATGAGAAAGGAATAATAGAAATATTTTTTTTTCTTGTTGTGTGAAGCTATTTCAATTAACCAAAGCTCTGTGGGGAAGTAAATGTTTGAACAAATGAAAGTGGTATGAAATAGACGATTAACCACGATGTTGCATCTCATCAAACAGGTGATTCTCTAATGGACCAATGAAAGCCAACAATGACAAGTTGTGGTCAACAGTCCTTGAATGTGCTGATGGTTTTGCTTTCATTACTCTTGTCAGCAGGTAACTAACTTTCATATCTTGAATTTATCTATCAATGTCATGAGGAAAAAAGTGTTGCAATTTGATATCAAATTCCTAAAAAACCAAAATGTTCAAGTGAGTTGTTAATTGAATAACAAATAAAGCATCTTTACATCTAACAACCAAGGCTGAAATGTGAAATGCAATTGAAAATTCAGCTTAAGAAAGAAGAGCTGGTGGGGCAATGACATAGTTTAACAGAAAAAGACACTGTTTTGCTATAGTAGTTTTTCAGCTCACTTAAAAGAAAAAAACAAAATCTGCACCACCATAAAATCCAATCATTTTTCTGAATTATCATCTATTTGAAAAAAAAGCAAGTTGGGTACCAAATGTATGCTTTTATGTGTACACAAAAACACATGCGCATGTGAAAGATTGAACACTGAACTTTAACTGTATTTGAAATGAGTACACATCAGATATGATGTAACTTACATTATATTTATATATATATACACACACATACTTAAAGAAAAATGTATGACATGATAGAATGCAAATTTTCCCAAATCTGAAGAACTGACAGAACTAGAAGGGAATATATGTTTATTTCTGTAGATACTCACTAGATCTGCCCTAGATATTTGGTACTAGCACACAGATCTTGCAGCAATCTGTCAGCTGTTATATTGAGAATTAGTTGAGTGCTATGATTGCTAGTTGCATTTGTTCTTCAGAAGGTATCTGCGACATTGAAGACATGGAATTTATTTACTTATTTATTTTTTTATTTATTTTGTAATGATAGATGAATGTTTTCATTTACAACAAAAAGAAGGGGTGAATATTCACAGGCCAAATAGATTTGGTCTTAGGAATTATTAACTCTGACTAAGGCTTCCTTTGCCCTCCCTTCCTGAAGTGCTTTTTAACTGAAAATGTGGTTGATGTTTTTTTCCATCATTGCTCCATATTCCCTTACATCGCACCGCATCCATAATCACCATACTTAAAACTTTACCAGAGATTATGTATCTTCAGATATCTTTGTGCTTCAGTAAGAGTTGGCATATTATTGCATATGTGTGATGTCTGTAATGTGCAATGTTATATCCCCATCAGTTATTTGATGTATGGATTTTCTTTCCCACAGTACTGGTGCTTGTTTGCAAATGTTCAGCTTGATTCTTACTAAGGATAAATAATTACCTAGCTATAGATCTAATCTCCTTTTGTGAAAAATGTTACACTATTATCAGCTAAACTACTTGTTGGTGTAATCTTAAAATTTTATTTTCTTGTGGAGTCTTTTCATTTCTACCAGCCTCATGTGCACAAGAATCAGGCATGGGAGATCAGAGCAATCTCTTTGTGTTTTTTCAGGTTCAGGTCATTTCAGAAAGCTATTTCCCTGGTGTAAAAGAAAAGTCAGTTATTCAAGAAGGCTTCCGTGATTATATCCCACTGATCAAACATCACAAAGCTGTTCTGGTCTCTTCTTTTGATTTTTATTATGTTTTCGTACTTTTACTGCCCATTTTAGGGGACTTCTACTAGAGACCACCTGAAACTTCACTTTTCCAATCATTTTCCCCAAGATAATTTAAATATATCTGTGTTCAAGTAGAATGGAGGATAGCACTATGCTTGCAAACAGTAGTAATCTGCTGCTACATAAACACCTGTTACCTCAAACACAAGCAAAAAGCCAATGGCTTGACATATTTTTTTCTTAGGAGACAAAACTTAGTGCCTCTGATATACAGTTTTTTATTTGAAACTAGTTATATATGACCTTTAGTTCTTACATAATGTACATACCAATAGTAGTAGTCAGTGTAGAGTGCAGGCTTCATTTGGAGTCACCACAAGTCTTTCATGCTAGCTAAGTTCCACTCATTGGGGAATTTTACTACTGACATCTGTAGGATTAGGTTTAAACCATTGCTAAATGACCTTTCATGGGACATGAATGAAAGGATAACATTTATTATTTGTTATTTTGTAGACAGCATGTGTGTACTTTTTTTTTTTTTTTTTTTTTTTGCGTAGGATCATCTTCCATAAAGGAAAACTAATGGCTTAATGCACTGAGAGTGATGAGGGGAAAAAAGAGATTGCTACTCTCACTGAAATTATACAAACAGCATTCTTAAACTGAGCTGAAATGAAAATCTAAAGGCAAAACTTCTTGAGTTTCCTAGATTTTCAGATTTTCACCTGTGAAACTGTGCCTCACTTCCAATCTTTGACATACAAATACTCAAGTTCTTAAATCTATACGCATGCTTGTAAACTGCACTCAGTAATTTGAAGTGCAATTGGCTCTGCAGGCAGAAGGAAAGGGCAGAAGTTAACAGGCAAGTTCCCAGAACAGCTTTTCTCAGGGCCCAAACTCCTTTTTGTCAGAAAAGGAAACAGTGGCAGTAGGTCTGGTACTGTGGTGGTGGCTAAGGATGAGGCTAAAATTCGGCAGCTTGAGCTGTGTGGTTAGAATTACAGAATTGTGGGGGTTGGAAGGGACCTCCCTGCTAAAGCATGTACCCTATAATAGGTCGCACAGGTAGGCATCCAAACAGATCTTCATATCTTTGCAGAAGAAGACTCCACAACCTCTCTGGGTAACCTTTTCAAGTGCTCCTCCATTGCCCATTCTGTAAAGAAGTTCTTCCTCATGTTAGTATGGAACTTCCTATGTTCAAGTTTTGGCACTTGTTCCTTGTCCTATAGCTACACATCACCAAGAAGAGTCTGGCCTCATCTATTTGCCTCCTAACTCCCTTTAGATATTTGTAAACATTTATCAGATCCAGTCTGTCCTCTCTTCCCCAGGCTGAACAGACCCAGGTTACTCAGCCTTTCCTCATATGGAAGATGCTCCAGGAGCTTTATCATCTTTGTGGCTCTCTGCTGGACTGCTTCTAGGAGATCCCTGTCTCTTTTGGACTGGGAAACCCAGAACTGAACACAGTAGTCTAAACATAGCATCACCAGGGCAGAGTAGAGAGGGAGGATCACCTCCCTCAACCTGCTGGCCATGCTCTTTTTAACACACCCCAAGATGCCATTCCTTCTTTGGCAGCAGAGCACACTGCTAGCTCATGGCTAATCCGTTGTTGACAAGGACCCACCCTCATGTCCTTCTCCACAGAGCTCATCTCCAGCAGATCATCCCCTAACCTGTCCTGATGCATGCAGAAATAGTTATAATAGAAATATGTAATAGAAATAGATAAAAATATATGAGAAATAGACTGTGACCCCATGAAGAAAAAAAAAAAAAAAAAGATAAATTGGGCATACTAAAACTTCAGATTGATTTTGTTTTATCACAGTGATGCATGATTTCAGAATACATGGACGTTTATTAACTGTACTAACTGAATAGGGAGCCTCTAATAGAGGGAGAAGCAGCATGCAGTCATATGGTAAGATATCCTCTCAGGCCACTGTAATGCCTATTTTTACTGTACAGGAATATTGATAGATTCATGTAATGGATTGAAATACATAAGGGATGGCATCGAAGCTAATACTAGCAAGCAAAATTTGACATTATTTGCATGTTACATTAATTATCCTTTCAATTAAAACATGAATGTTTACATAGCAAAATTGTCAGAGACTCTCAGATGATTGGTGTTGTGCTAAGTAAAATGTAAATATGTGAGTATTTGTATGGATTTATTTGGAAAGCTTATAATGATCAGCCATTCTGAAAATTCTGGTACTTGAAAAATTATGCGACTAAATTAGAAAAAAAATTGCACAGTTTAACCATGAACAGGTAGGGCTGCAGTAGCAGCTTCATATACACTGGCTGTTTACTTTTTATGGTAGACTGGATAAATTTTAAGATGAGATCAAATCAGTCTGTTGAAGCATAGCAGACTATTCTCCGGAAATTAGTAGGAACAGAGATAGGAGCATCTATATCATCAACCTGTTCAGTAATGCCTTTTAAAAACAGGATGAGAATTTCCACATGCAAATCCACTCCAGAAACAGCTGCCATCTTTGCAACAGACAACCCACAGCCTTTCAGCTACATTACTTTCATCCTAAGTATTGCTGTAGAGATAAGGCTCTTTCATGCTCAGGATTTGAGTTATTTTCAGGAAAAATATTTTGTAAAACATTATACTTTAGTTTGCTCTAGGAATCAGAGATCCAATAAGCAAATACAGCAAGTGAAATGATTGATTTATTGTAAACTGTGTAATGCTTTGTCACGGTGTACTGGATTTGGCTGGATGGGATTATTTTGCTTTCCAGCAGCTTCTGTGGTGCTGTGTTTCAGACTGATGACCAATACAGCATTGATAGCACAGCAACGCTGCAGCTGTTGCTGGACGCTGCTTACACAACATCAAGGCATTTTCTGTTTCTCATTGGGGCTGTACAGCCAGACCCCCTGAATCACAATGACCAAAGTGATTTTCCAGAGCAGATAATGTCATGCCCAGCCATAAAGCTGTGACAGGAGTTTGTTGCTTTTTTTTTTTTTTTTTTCCCCATTAATTGCCGTTGCTTGGGGAATGGACTAGACATCTCTCCACTGGTGGTGCGTGATTGACTTCATGTCACCTATTTTTTTCTTCTGTTCTTCTTCACAAATTAAACTGCCTTTATCTCAACCCACAAGTTTTCTCACTTTGCCCTTCTGATTTTCTTCCCCCTCTCACTAGGAGGAGGAGTTCATGAGTGACTTTGTGGTGATAGCTGCCAACTAGGGTTATCCCACCACGCAGTGACTAGCAAATTCAGACCAGAACTCAAACATCACTTCATGCTTTTTTTTTTTTGTCTATTTATTGTAATCACTAGCACGCATTTTACTATTTAAGGGTTTGTTTGGGAATACATTTTATTAGAAGCTTAACTCACGCTCTGACCCAATGTTATCTTCTATTCTGCCTTCTATCTGTAGTCATCCTTCCCCTTTTTTTCATCACCAAATTCAGCTGTGTTTAATTTTCCTTCAGAATGGTCAAAGAATCTGCCTAGGGATCAGAGAACATTTCACATGTGCTGATAAGTAAACTACTTTGCAGTGAGGAAGAATCTAAACCTTCCTGGAGCCTTTTAATGCATTCTCACAATGCAGTTTCTTTTTCAGCACTGGATAGTTTGAGAAGTGTGGAAGTATTCCATTGCTTATGAGAAGGAGTTTCAGTTCTGACAACATGCACTGGAGCCATATACAACTCAAGCCTAACCTCACAGGGCTGTTGTTCTCTTGCAGTAGTTTAACCTGGCTGTAATTTACCCAGGCTAAGCTGCAGGAACTATATATGAAAACTCGTAGTTTTGCTATCCTATTATTTTCAAAGCTAGTTCTAGCATTTTCTCTTAAAATGTCTCAAATTTGAAACAACAATCTATACTAAACACTGCAAAAATTACTATGTAGCTGTAATGTAGTAATCTAACACTTTTAAAGGAAAAAGGCATCGTACAAAAAAAAAAGTCTACATTTAACATGTATATGCCATAACATTCATCTAATTGTATATCAAGTAAGCATGATAAATGAAGGTATAATGAGGTACATCTGTAGATTGCTCTGAAAGTAATGCTTCCTATTTATTTCTGTGGAAATTGTAACAGATACAAAGAGCACGATAAGAGTATTGAATGCAGCAAATTCTCAGCTACGAAATGCTGTTTTTCAACATAATCACCATGATTAGTTGTGCATTTTCATCAGTGCAGAACAAGAACCTGCATGCTGCGTTTGTAAAAATCTGTACCAGCAGAGGTGTCCCACTGTCACCGTTGCCACTCCTGAAATGCACCACCCACCACCTCACTGTGCTCACAGCTACTGTTTGGTCTCCAAATGTCAGTGAATGTCAATGGGTGCCATTTTTTTTCACACGGAGGAATTTCATGACACACCTTTGCTGCCTCCACACTTCCAGTACAGACGTTATTTAGTCAGGTTGTCCCTCTGCTACCATCTGTCTCACAGCAAGAAAATGTAATGGATTATCGGTGGGAAGATTCAGCCTCTGCAGCCATACTGCCAACATTGCCTCTAACGTCATTAGCCAGTACTATAAAACAGGAGGCATTACTTTTGAAGTAGCTTGTATATATCTTAAAAGAACATTTTTTGCACAGCATAACACAGATATATCTTCATTTGAAGCATCTGAAGCAGGCAATTTATCAGAGAAAGATTAAATGGATACTCTTCAGCTCACTACTGTGAATAAAAATGCTATGAATAAATGTCACTACTGAGGTGCAAGGCTACTCCATGAAGGCTACCATTTCACTCAGATTTACTAGGCCCAGAAACGTGACTTACAGGAAAGCTCCCTGATTGTAAAGAGATCTACAGTAAAACACAAAGCAGGCATTACTTTGATACACTGATCTGTGTGACTACCAGAAAGGAGGTCAATGTTCTTTCTGTTTGTTGACATTAGACATGGATGCTTTTTTCCTAGTAACAATGATTAGTAGAACTGTATGCATTAGAATGTTTGTAATGCATCCCTGCAAGCTGGTATTAAACATTTACAGAATGCCTAGGGCCCTTTACAAGAGCTTAACCATGTTAATTTAATGCCATTTGACTTGCTCTTGCTCATCCATGTGTGCACTGGAGCTATGAGAGACCTGAACTTTCTTCACTGAAAGCTGGAGAGGAGGCAGGACAGACTGGGGAAATCTTAACAGGCACCAGAGTTTTGTATTTAAGTAAATGAATCAAGCTTCTGGTCATTTTAGAAATCAAATCATTACTCAAATACTCTGTTTGGTTTATGAATTTCTTCTGTGCCATAGGTCTCAGCTTTAATAATAATAATAATAATAATAATAATAATAATAATAATAAACGTGCATAGTTAAAACTAAAATGATGATGGAAGAGAGTGCACCCCAGCAAGTTTATTGATGATGCAGAAGTGGAAGGAGTAGCTGAGAGACCAGAAGTTCATGCTGCCTTCCAAAGGGACCCGGACAAGCTGGAGATCTGGGCTGACAGGTATCTTGTGTGGAGAAAAAGAGGTCTCGTCACTAGAGAGGAATATGCACATGTGCATGCTGGGACTGCCCAACTGAAAAGCAACTTGGCAGAAAAAGACCTGGGAATACTGGTGGGCATCAAGTTGAAAATGAAACAGTGGAGTGCCATTGTATTTAAGATAGGTAATAGTGTCTTGGGTTGCAAAGTATTGCCAGCAAGTTGGTGAAGGTGATCCCTCCGCTCTACTCAGCACTGCTGAGGCTACATCAAAAATACTGTGTTCAGCTCTGGGCCCCCCTGTACAGGCAAGAGACAGAGATAATGAAAAGAAACCAACAAAAGTCTATTAAGATGAAGAATTTTCTGGAGCATCTCTCATATCAGGAAATGCTGAGAGACTATATAGCTTAGAGAAAAGAAGTCTCAGGGGAATCTCATTAATGAATGTAAATACCTGAATATGCAACGAGGACAGAGCCAGGCTCTTTTCGGTGCTGCCTAGTACCAGAACTAGATGCAGTGGGCACAAACTAGAATACAGGGGGCTCCCTATGAGCACTAGGAAGCAATCTCATCCCATGCAGTTGACAGAGCCCTGGCACAGATTGCCTGGAGAGGTTGTGGAGCCTCCTTTTTGGAGATTTTCAAAAGCTGCCTATCGGCTTGATCAGCAGCTCTCTGGTGGCCCTGTCTGAGCAGGGGTTGGGCCAGGCAACTTTCTTTCCAACCTCAGCCATTGTAATTTTTCAAATGTGGATCAATCATGGAACACCTACATTTTACTGCTATGTTATTTAAGGTGATGGGGCAAGGGGAGAGAGAAGGTAGTACTTGTTCAAACAAATACATATGTCTGTATTCCTTTGGTAATCACAGCATTCTTCAAGCTCTTCAGATCCCGACTGACATTGTCTATGAAGGGATTTTCTTTGTTGTTAAAGTAATAATGACAGGTGTGTGTGTGTACATAATGTGCATAATAGTTGCATTATCCTACCAATCCATATCTGAGATTACTTGCCTCTCTGAACACTGTGCTACACTAATACTAGAGCTTAGGTTCATCTCAGCTAATTTTAGGAATGGAGCTGAGGTCTGTTTTTGGAGGATAACTGCTGTAAGATCTTCAATCAGTAGAAATAGAGACAAGTGGAGATAGGAACTTTCATAAAGGGTGAATCAGGTTTTATACACATTTGATTGTCCTTGGAGGCCCTCATCTATCTGGTTTGGTGTTGTTTTTTTTTTCTCAATAAATTTGTGGTTACAAAACCTAAGTTTGCATTCTAGCCACACATGTCCTATTATCAAGGAGGACCATGTTTCAGGTAAATGAAAAACTAAACATTGGCATGAGAGGATGCAAATGAATTCCTGCACTGATTTTGTGAGATTCTCATGCAATTTTTTTTAGGCCTCAGTTTAGCCATTAAAATAAATACATAATTCAGACTGTAAAATGTTTAGAGTAGTTTTCCTTCATTCAGAAGGGAATATGTGACCTTGTTTTCTCCTCAGTTTAATGCTTTGTTCTGTATCCCTCTATACGCATAAATAAAGAAGTCATTTCCACTGCAATGATCATTAAAATTTGATTAAGCCGACAGTAAAAGAATGCGAGCAACCTGAAAATAAAAATGAGAAAGCAACGATTTTCAGTCAACAGGAACTGTGTGTGGAGAGATGCTGTACAGTTAAGCTCAATCTATGCCAGTCATTATAAGTATCCTCATGTACTGATAAACATATATGAAAATCATACATCAAGTTAGAAGAGTTAATTCTGCCAGCCTAAAGTGAGCATCTTCAGTCCGTGTGACCTCACAAAGCACAGTTGCCCACAGCATTACTGTGCCTCTGTTCTCTAATCAGAGTAAAAACACTTCACTGCCACTTGTGCATTCAGATTCTTGACTTCTATATTTTGTTCTCTTTAGAGTGGAAGGCCTTTGGGCACCCTATGGTACGCATAGCCCTTAATACTGCAGGGCCTTCCACAAAAATGAATCAGAATGGTGTCAGTATATGGAGCTTTTTTTGTACAGGACTTTTCAGATGTACAAAGTATTCACATGTAGGTGATTAACAACCATGCTGGAAGGGCTCTCCCTGCTGCCCCTCGGCACGCTTGCTTAGTTCAGGCAAACTGAGGTGATTGCATGGCTTCCAGTTCAGAGCTGCTGGTAACCAGCAGGCTGCCTGCGATCTTACCATGCAGCTGTAACCACAGTGTGCCAGTCACTGCAGCAGTCAGCTGCATTCAAAGAGTATGGATGGCCTTCCTTTTATGTCTTTTTCAGGAAAAGTGATGGTAAAAGCATTGTGACAGTCCAGGAAAAAATGTTCCCAGAGGGGTAATAAACACTTTACATGAGAATTTAATCAAGAAGACCTGTAAGAATTCCCAGGAGTAGCTGTATTTCTATTAGTTCTGTCTGCTTGCAAATTCAAAGTTGTTGAGATCTGTTAAACTGTTTTGTACTTTCTATATCTGACAGAACAATCCTTACTGAAGAACTACCTTCACAGTGGAAAAGAGATTTCTATCAGTAACAATGACCAGAATCAAGCATCTTCAAACTTTTGTTGCAGTTTTTATATCAGCTTTTTGTTTCTATGAAGTCATTGATGGAAAATCAAACATGGACATTGTTAGGTGTTTGTGGATATCAGTGTACGCACCATGAAAATGTTTTCCTAAACAACACTACTGTGTTTCTTGGCTTGGAACTGCTTGAAGCAGTTCTTCTCTTCTCTTGAAATAAATGACAGTTACCAGAATTATAGCAGTAGTAAAAGTCAAAAAAAAAAAAAATTCTAAATGCTATGGTTTTTAATATAAATTGTTATAATGTTGAAAGTTCTGAAATATTAACTTTTTCAGAAGTCAAAGAGCAGTTGTTTAAGCTTAACCAATGAAAAACTGTAGTTCATAGCACACAGATGACAGAAATGACTCACCATGCTAATACTGTTCTTTGTTTTACAGTGTTGTCCGCACATTTTCGGGTCTGCGAGCCATATACAGACTACAAAGGACGCTACCACTTTGGTTTTCACTGCCCCCGTCTTTCTGACAATAAATCTTACATCTTTTGCTGTCACCATAACAACACAGTGTTTAAATACTGCTGCAATGAGACAGAATTTCAGACTGTTATGCAGATGAACTTAACAGGGAATGTAGATGGATATATGCATAAGTAAGTACATGAGTTTTAAGTGCTCTTCACCAAACTGTTCCTGGTCTAGTAATGTAGTCTGAGGTGTACTTAATGATAGGAGCAATTAAAATATTCACACACAGAGAAACATTGCTGAAAGGCTTTTGCTATTGTAGAACTTTTTTAAAAAAATGGTATTTTAGCTTTGCTTTCATTGCTTTGGTGCATATTATAAACATTGTTTGGACAGTGTGTAAGTAAAAGCTGCATATAAATACAAGAGATATAAAGATACATGTAAAAGTTACAAATGAACAGTCTCTCCTCAGCTTCAGTCTTATCTGAACTATATTTAAATGTACGTCTGTAAAAATAAACCTCAAAACCATATCCATGGGGGAAGAGGGAGGGAGCTGACTTTTTCCATGTCAGCCCTGTATTGAATCTCTGATATTTCACATGTAAATCTCTTGTAATCTCTGACCTTGGGGAACAGAATGTATTTGCTTATATACCAACACTGTGTGGTCTCCTTGCCTCTCACCTGAGATACTTCCATGTAGTTCTGGGCCTATCCTTAGGTTAAATATCAGTTAGTTTTGTTTTGTTGGTTTTGTGTTTTTTTTTTCATAAGAAACTAATCTGTAGCAAGCAGATGTTTGTTACTGATTACTTATTTATGATGGCAAAATGCTCACTTGTGATCTATCTTGTATCATATTTTATATTCTGGCCACACTAATCCACTGTAATTTCTCTTGGTGCAGAGGGCAACTTTCAGCTGATGTAAACTCCCACAGTCAAATTCTGATCTGTCTGCTTTCTCCTGACATTTTATTCTGGTATCCAGGCCTTTCAGGGCAAGAAAGGGACAGTTTAAAGACAGCTGGAATTCCAACCTATTGATTTTTGGTTACTATGGGGATTTCAGTGTTTTGTTTTCTGATGCAAACCTTGGTCAGCTTGTTGTCATTCATCTATATAGTACAAGGTGCAGAGCTAGAATACTGATGTTCTGATGTTGGCTCCTTTAGCTTTTAACTGCAGCAAGCAGCAGCCAGCTCAGTGTTGTCTTCTTTAACAACTTTCCTACAGCTCTGCCTTCTGATGTTTGAATCTTGTATAGATTGCACACATAACTTAAAAGGTGTTAGCAACTACCACCTAGAATGAAGGAGCCTGTAGCATACGTAGTGTAAAAGAGTGATACTTGCATAGTATCTCCTGGGATGTAGAACATTTCTCTGCCACTTGCCTTGTTGTTTGCATGTGCATTCACATGTACATGTACACACACATGCATGCACCCACAGAAGTAAACATAGAGTTCTTTCTATTTTAGGGCTGTGATGTGTAAGCAGTTCATCAATGGGAAAGAAGGTCATTTGGTATTCTATGGGCTATGGGATCTGGCTTTAATTAAAATACTTAGAGCCTAGTGTAACTTGATTTTAGTTTTAATCAAGCAGTCGCTTCTTTAAAAGTCACTTCATGATGGAGAAGAGGCTATTTCTGTAGTGTTTGTTGGTAAGAGTCATTGAGAATCACTTGCAGAGTGCATAACTTACATATGTCTTCAGTCCAGAATTTCTTGTGGACATTAGCTACGTGCTGATCAAAGGTGCAAAGCAAAGGTGTGAGAGAAAATGTTAAATACAAAAACGAGCTTTTGGAGAGATTGTTTAGAGAAGTGCATGAGTGAAACCACTATTCCCCTTTTGCAACTTTCTGAGATATTAAATCCATCAGGGCCAGGAAAATGAAGAGAAGCTGACTGTCTATTAAAAATCCTCCAGTGTAAAGAGACAGAGAGAAATCTCATCTTGAGCTCACTGAGATTTGTAGAAGACTTTCTTACGATTTTAATGTGCTGTAGAAAAGCAGAAAGAAGCGAAGCCTAGATGCCTGCACTTAGGTCATTATAATAAACATCTTAACACACTCGGACTTTATTTAATTTTTGTAATTTAACTTTATTTGGATTCTAATACATCCCGGATTCACTTTACTGTTACAAAGTCAGCTATTTCTTTAGATCTAATTTCACACACCAGTGAAAAAAAAATCTGGTGAAACCTGTTGTACTGTGGCTGCAGAGAATGAATGATTTAGGATATGGGAGTAGCAATGAACTGAAAAAAACAGCATTATAGTTATTATAGTTTTAAGGGAAGAATGATTCAATATTGTTAATATTTTGTTATTTTTCCCCTTTGCCATTCTTGTGATCATCAAAACACATCTCTTGTTTTATCAGGCAACTGAGGGGAAAAATTAATGAAGTCATATGTAATTCCTTTGTTGTGACATGGCTGAAAAACCACATTTGTCTTCTATAGTCATACAGTGTAATGATAGTGGGTTTATTTACATTACTTAAATTTCCATAACTAAACATTTCTGTGTTTTGGTAACTGCAGAATACTGGTCTATATCTTTGCAATCACACAGACTAATCAGTTTATAATATTTTTAAATGTTAGCAATTCATGTGGTATTAAATATAGGAATACCAGTGAAGTCTAACAGACAAAAAAGGTTCTGCCATCCAAAAATCTTTCCATAACACTTTGTCTAATAAGTTATTTGATTATTCTTAAAAATGGTATTAACCTGAGTCTTGTATTTGTCCTCTCAGATTCTCTGTTATGCATGTTCTGGTAGGAATCAGCAGCAGTACTGTGTTAGGAGCCCTTGATCTGACACTGGAACAGCGTTATGGCAGTCTGTAATGCATCCGTGGTTTTTTTATGTTTTATTCCAGTTTTTCAGAGTTGAATGGCTTTAGCACAGCACATTACAACACTGCACCAAAAGCAATGTGAGACCAGAATAGCAGTATCTTTCTCCATGTGCAGCATGTCCCCTGCAGAGCTGGCATTTGGTTAAATATCTCACAGAAAATCTTCTTTACAGAAAGCAAAGCTAAATAAATACATAAAATTTTCATTTCCACCACCAACTGTTCCAAAAAGATGCAATCTAGCTGGGAAGACCTCTTAGGTACTGCAGCAGTGGATTCTTCAGGAAAATAGAAGATGGGATAAACATCTTTAGATATCTTCTATTTTAGTGTGTATGTAAAAAAATACTGAGGTTTCCTCAGTGATAGAAGTACCAAAGAATTTGCAAGGAGATAAGCTTGCATTTGCTTGGGGCAACACTTAAAACGTGTTACTACTGCAAGTAACAGTCCTTTTTAACTAGAATAGGGAAAGAAGCATTTTCCATGGCCATCTGCCCACATTTATACTGCAGCTGTAGAATTCTGCTCACAATTGTTTTGATTTGTTGGGCTTTTTTAAGCCCGAATTCCTTAATGAATTATTTTCTGTTCGTGTGCAGCATATAAAAAAAAACCAACAAACTCTTCTAAAAAACAGCTTAGTCCAAAACCTGCTTGCCATCTCTATCAAAAAATTAATAAATTAGATTGAAGGAATTGCATGGGTAAAAATAATAACATAATCTGTCTATTTTCACTTCTTTGTAGGGGTGTCAGAGAAATCTGTGTAGGATTTTGTACATGGAATTGGATGAGACGGGTAAAAAAAGTATTTATTTTCCTCAGAGAGCCCAATTCAAGGCTTCTTGAAGCCAGAGCAAATATTTGCAAAAGTAAATATCTGCATCAATTCTATAGCAAATTCTTAGCATATGTATATTCTATTTCTGTAAAAGCCGAAGTGTCTTGTAATAAAGAGCTCCTAAGCTTTTGTGGTAGATCCATGAATTATTCTGTTTCATGTACAAGCTAGGAAGGAATGATCATGTAACTTTACTCCATATTCAGTTTTTCTGTCTGTGGGTCTGTGACAGCAGAGGACTGGGCAGGATGGCCTTGGAAGTCACTCCAGCATTACTACGCTAACCTTGTATGGAAGCTAAAAGCAAAGCTCCAGAATCACCTGTTGGGAGGGTGGGAGAATTAGGAGATGAAGACAGGCTTTTCACCCAGAGAGGGGGAGAAGGAGATACAACCACACCAAAGCAACCAAATTAGACTTGTCTGTCATGGTGAAGGAACAAACTCCAATAAATTGAATCTTGACAGATTTAGAATCCATTCAGACTTATTTTTTTTATCAAAATGAAACTTCTGCACAGAAGCGCAGAAAAATCAAATTGCAGGGTGAAACTTTTAAAATTAAATAATTCAGCTCAATGAAATGATACAGTCCTAGGTGCTTTGATTCCCAGTTCTTTGCCCTGTCTCTGGCCCTACTGTTATTCAGCGGTACAGATGTAAGGTTGTTTATTATCTAATTAAGGTATCTTCTCAATTTGTAGGGAAGTTTTAATTTTTCATGTAGTTATGAACATCAGCAAAATTAGTATTTTCTACCAACTTAATAGTTTGAGAAACAAAGTGTATCAAAATACAGCATTTCTCTCTGTGTATGAAGCGCACTACTCTATTAGTTTTGCTTGTGATCTTTCACGAGGCTCCTTTGATAGTGATGCTGTCCCACTGTCTGTTAAGTTAAATAAGGCACTCTTTCATTTCTGTACTTGTGAGGAACAGATGTTATTTAGAAGGAACAGATGGAGAATCCGTATATGGCATGATTAATAAATTGTTGCTTTAAATTGGAACACTCAAAATAACTCTAATTTTCACTAAACCAAAATTCTGATGGGTAAAACTAAATGCCTGAAATAGCAATGAATTCTTCTGAGGTAACAATAAGAAATGTTCCTCCCTCTCAAATTGCTGCTAAACAAAAATAACGTTTTCTAACATTTCCATTCTTCCTGTGGATCAAACACAGTTCACATCTTTGTAACACAGACACTGTTGGCAGTAATGGTGCAGAAAGACAGGATTTGTTACAGTGGATTTCTTTCTGACTTTTGAATTAAGGGCTCTTGGAAGCACTATGCTTTGTCTACTTCCAATCCTTCTAGGAATTTACTGAAAAGTTTGAAATCCTAGGCTAGCTTAATCCTGCAGTAACGCAGAAGAGCCTGTTAACAGCCCCAACCTTCCTGTCCTTACTCACAATCGTTTGCTATGTAGCCTCATTTAATCTAGGTGTGTTTATCAGCTTAGTGGAAAGATCACTCACTGAAAAGGGGAATCAGTCTTGTTATGTGCTTACAGGCAGCAACAGAAATTAAAATTCTGATTTCTCATGTGATTTCTTGTTTCAATTACTGACTTTTTTTTTTTTAGTATAAAATGAAAGAGCCATACAACAGTTTAAACAGAAGTGAAGGTTCAAAGCAGGAGCTTGAAATGGTTTAGGTTTGAAAGAGTTTGGGACATTTTTTCAAACTGTCAAAATATCTTTCTTTCTTGTATCTACAATACATGTTCCCAGCCTTTTTTCTTCAAGTTTGATTGATGTTCTGATGAAATGCAATTCCCTCAAAGTTTCCCTGAGTGTCTATGAATGAGTATGGTTGAGCTGGTGCTAGATTCTCTTTGTGTAAGTTCAGCTCCAAACAGATGGGAGTACTTACATAGTACTATTACTCTGAGATCATTTTCCCCTATGGCTGTCTTCCTAATGACATTTTTTATTAGTGTCTCTTCTGCTTGTTCATTTTCATAGCCTCCACACCTATTTCCACATAAGCTCTTAAGTCTAGATCAGTGTTCTTTCCTGCACACCTAACAAATTCATTTTTACTTGTTTCTTTCCTTCTCTGCTCTCACCTCATCTTCCTCACTCAGAATTTCCAATCCAGACTGCACTTTCATCTGATAGTTGTTTACTTTTAGTATTGTGTCGCCTGCAGAGCTTTAGCACTTTTCCCCCTTTTTGTTCTCCCAGTTCTCGACCTCTTTTCTTTCTTTTTTCTTTTAATAACTTTACTCATCTGTCCTAGCTTTAAAGCTCTGCATACCATGCCAGCAGCAGATAATTTTACTACCTTTATCCATATACACCCTATAGCTACACCAGCATGTACATACAAATGTAATAATTTCTTCTTATTGAATGCATAATATAATAAGATCTTGTCAGTATTTTTCCTTCTTAAATTTACTGTCAGCAAACTAATGATCTGAGAGATACCTGTAATAGCATCTGCTGCATCCAACAATAATTAGTCAGAACACTGAAGGCAAGTCCAAGCACTGTGAGCTACTTTTAAGACTGGAGTTTTGTAATACATGTCAGCAGTGACTGTTTTCAGTAGTAGACACCTCCTCAGGGTCAATGATTGCAACATATTTTCATATGGTTATCCTCGCTCCTATGTGTCCAGAGAAGGGCAACGGAACTGGTGAAGGGTCTGAGCACAAGTCTTAGGAGGAGCAACTGAGGGAGCTGGGATTGTTTAGTCTGGAAAAGAGGAGGCTCAGGGGAGACCTCAGGAAGACACTCTGCAACTTCCTGAAGGGAGATTGTGGTGAAGAGGGATTTGACCTCTTCTCCCAGGCAACAAACAGGACCCAAGGAAATGGCCACAAGTTGTGCCAGGGGAGATTTAGAGTAGACATAAGGACAAGCTTTTTCTCTCATAGAGTGGTCAAGCACTGGAATGGCTGCCCAGGGAGGTGGTGGAGTTGCCGTCCCTGTCAGTGTTCAAGAGATATCTGGATGAGGAGCTATGAGATATGGTTTAGTGGCTTGTGGTAGCAATAGTAGTGGAAGGACGGTTAGACTAGATGATCTTGTAGCTCCTTTCCAACCTTGTGATTCTATGATTCTGTATAAATGCCTTGTTGCTTCCAGAGAGGTTATTCTCTGGGAGAAGGAATTTGCAGAATAAAACACAGGACCTGTCTGTAACACTATGTGGAAAGAGAATGTCTGCTCTTTTAAGGGTATCTGGTCAAGGACCTCTTTTAATGAAACAAGAGGTAACAAGACAAGAAGTGGTGATGGACACCAAATCTGGTCAGTCACACTAATTTATGAGAGCAGGTAAGAGCATAGGAATGTTTATTCCTATAGGGTTATCTGATGGATGACTTTTAAGGTGGGAAGCATCACAAGAAACAAACCTTCCAGTCGCATGCATTGGCAGGCTAATGAGCTACAGGTACTGCTTCTATGAAGTATGAACCTTGCAACTGATACAACTGTGATCCAACGGGGCCTGAACTGGGAATGTATCACAGAGCTCTGCAAACCCAAGGGGGTGTGCATGGGAAGGGGTAGTATATATTCACCAGTAAACTTCAAGCTAGACCATCCAGCAAGTAGGACACCCATGGGGCTCAGGGTGTGGGGAGGGGTGCTGGGCAGACTGAAGGGCTGTGGCAGGCAGTGCTTAAGGATCGGGGCAGAGGAGTTCTGGGCAGACAGAAAGGCCATGCCAGTACCTGTGGGGTCTGGGGAAATGCCAAGGACCCATACCAAGTGCTTGAAGGATTGCAAATGTGTGTGTGTTCATGAACGTAGAGGGAGATGTGTGTACGCCTGTACTGGTGACCTTATGTCTCTGCCAGGCAGAGAGAAGGAAGGGGTCTTGGCCGCCTGTGTCTGTTCTACAGGAGTGCTGTGTGTAAGTGCTGTTGAAAGCAGCCCTTGGCTGAAGCAGCCTGTCTGTGACTCTGGAATGTATGCTTAGTTTTGCTAATGGCTAAACCTGTGAAGGGAGAAGCAGCAGCCCTATCCCTCAGCCTGAACAGAGACCCCAGGGAACTGGGCTGCACTCAGTGGCAGAGAAGGAGTGGTTCTAGGCCAAAAGAGATGGACATTCACTCTCATTGCTCTTCTTTACCACACCTAACATCATCAACTCTTCGTTTGTGGTCTCATTTAAAGCACTGGAGTTAATCATAGACCACATTTATACATTGGTATAAATTGGTATGTCACACAGTATTTATAATTTTTAATTATATACTTCAAAAGAAAATTTTTGTTTTCTATGTATTCTACTGACATAATTGAACAAACAAATAACTCTTAAAACGGTGATGATTACTGACGTAGTACCTGACTTGTTTTCCCTTCTTTTTTTTCACAGCAACTACAGCGCACTGTTAGGGGTGTGGATCTATGGTTTTTTTGTGGTGATCTTGCTGGTACTGGACCTTTTGTATTACTCTTCAATGAACTATGATATTTGCAAATTTTACCTAGCACGGTGGGGAATCCAGGGAAAGTGGATGACACAAGGACAGAGCCGATGGATTAATTCTGCTCAGGACCCAAGCCAAGTACAGACTCAGCCTCAGCCAGAGACACAGCCTCAAACTCAGCCTCAGCCACAGCCTCAGACGTCACAGACAGTACATACTCTAAAAGGAGATGCTTTAAGCCCACCCCTGATGTCTTTTCAGAGTACATCTGCCTGGTAAGTAAATTAAGCCATACTGTGATGTATTTTTTAACTCCGTTACCTTGTAGTGTGAACAGTCATTTGCGTTTGGAAGCATCTGCAAATTCAGGTTGTGGTACCATTCAAGTACCTAAGACGTAATTCTTTGTATTATGAATTTTCTTATGTAATTGCTGCTCAGGAGTTATTTGTTATTCTGGAATGTCTTACATCATCTTGTAGTACTGTTCTCTCAGAGAAATAGATGCTGCCATTTTTCAATGGTAAATAGTTATGTTACTCCCATACAACATCCTTGTCTCTAAATTGGAGAGAGATGAATTTGAAGGGTGGACTGTTTGCTGAATAAATGATTGGCTGGATATCCATATCCAGAGAGTTGCAGTCAATGCTCTATATCCAGATAGAGATCAGTAATGAGGAGTGTTCCTTAGAGGTCTGCACTGGGATTGGTGTTATCTGCTATCTTCATTAATGACATAAACTGGGATTGAGTGCAGCCTCAGCGGATTTGCTGATGACACTAAGATGAGGGTGCAGTTGATATGACAAAAGGAAAAGATGCCAGCCAAAGCAACTTAGTGAAGCTTAAAAAGTGGGATTACATGAAATAAATGGGGTTCAACAAATCCAAGTACAAGAAGCTACACTTGGGTGGAGGCAGTCCCAGACATTGACAGAGACTGGGTGAAAAATGGATTTAGCCCTGCACAGGACTTGGGGTTCTTGTAGACAAAAGGCTGGACATGAACCCACAGTGTACACTTGCAGCCTGGAAAGGCAACTGTAAATTTGGTTTTATCAAGAGAAGGTTGGCCAGCAGGGCAAGAGAGGGGACTGTTTCCCTCTGTTCTGCCTTTGTGAGGCCCCATCTGGAGTACTGCATCCAGGGCTGGGGCACCCAGCACAAGACATGGAGCTATTGGAGTAGGTCCAGAAGAGGTCATGAAGTTTCTCAGAGGGACAGACCTCTTTTATGAAGAGATGCTGAAGGAACTTGGTGTGTTCAGATTGGAGAAGAGAAGACTCTGGGGGACCTCCACAAGGCCCTCCAATACCTTAATGGTACATATAGGAAAGATGCGTTCATTTTCAGAGAAATACAGTGACAGGACAGTATTCACTTTAAGCTGAAGAAAGTAGACACAGTTTAGATATTATGATTTTTTTTTTTTTTTTTTTTTAAACTCGGAGAGAGATGAGGAACTGGAACAGTACAAAATAGTTGCCCACCGAAGCTGTGGAAGCCCCATCCCTGGAGGTACTCAGAGTCAGACTGGATGTGGCCCTGGGCAGCCTGATGTAGTGGGAAGTGATCCTGCCTACAGCAGTAGGGTTGGAACCAGATTGTTTTATAGGTCCCTTCCAACCTAAACCATTTAAAGATTCTATTCTGTGGTATAAATAAATTATATTTTTTTTTTCTACATCAATCATTATGAAGTTAATTTTCATCTAGTATCAAAACTGTTTGTCGTGTGTATCTATGTGTCTGTTGGTCTGGTTTTAAAAGACTGTATAAATAGCAACACTTGCTTCAATGTAAGATGTCACAATTTCATTTGGGGTATGAGACACAGAAACAACATGAAAACCGGGTTAGTTTTTTATAAGCATAGCTGAAAAAAGCATAGCTTCATCTAATTTGACAGGATGACACAAGTAGGCTACTGTAAAATTAAATGCAACCAAAACAAAACAAAATTAAAAAAAAAAAAAAAAAAGCACAACAACCACAACAAGACCAAATGGGAGACAGGTTCAGAAACAGTGAGAATGTAAAATACAAACAAAAGAAACCAAAAGACTGATAACTATGGGACAAATTGTCACAAAATGATTTTTGACTGTTTTTACCAAACAGAAAAGAATCAAAGGAAGAGACCTGAATAATGTGATATTCTGAATAAGATGTCAACTGAGGCAGGTGATTTTTTTTTATTTTCTTGTGAAGAGGAGTTTTCTACACAGCATACAGACTCAGCCTGGGGCAAGAGGGTGCACTAGTGTGTTTTAGAAGTGTTACAGAGAGTGGAGTTTTGGCTAAGTAAAGTGATCCACGAATGAGGAAGGTGTAAAAGATGATGTTAGTTCTGATATCATGAAGCACGTAAAGTCACAGCGTTGGTCTTGATCTGAAACATTTGGGGAGTACTGTGTTGAAAACAAGATGATGTTAGAAACAGTCCTTTTATTACATAACTTGTTCCTTAACTTTAAATGTGTATCTAGAGTGAAAATCATTGAAGATTTTTTGTGATTAACAGAAAACTTGGTGATGGAAAGGATCAGTGAAAGAGGAGCTCATCTGTCATAGCAGTCAGTACTGAATGTATGTGGTGCAGTTTACACTTAGCAGGTCTTGTCCAAATGGGAGACTCCTAATAGTGTCACTTAAGATTGTATTTAGATAGAACCATTCTTCTTTTCTGTTCTTCCACTTCTTTTTCTTTCTTCTTTTTTTCTTCTCCTTTCAATCCCTGAAGCTTTTTTGCATGTGGAATTCCCAGTCTTTAGTCCAAAATGCCATTCAGGTTAAAACCAGCACTTCAGTCATACACCATCGTGTTTTCAGCTTAGTACGTGTGTGTATGTGTGTGTGTATACAAAAGTGTAATGACTGTGTGGATATATGCGCTTATGTTTAAAATATTACACTCGGTGATATCAATTGGTAGTTCTGCCATAT
The DNA here is from genome assembly GCF_019232065.1 of Centrocercus urophasianus. NCBI lineage: Eukaryota > Metazoa > Chordata > Aves > Galliformes > Phasianidae > Centrocercus > Centrocercus urophasianus. The sequence continues at coordinate 4,712,978 of NW_024885088.1, read as the reverse complement.
GAAAGAAGACTATCCAGTAATTTTTGAAGAATTCTTGATCACTTTCCTTTACTGACTTCTGTTGTTTCTTTGCTTTTTTTTTTTTCTTTTTCTTTTTTTTTGCTTTTTTTTTTTCTTTTTTTTTTGAAGCATTAAGCGGAGAATGTATGTTAGGATCAGGTGAGCATATCACATGCTCTTTTTTCCTGTGTTTGCAGGAGATGAGCATTGATACATCACTGTACTAACCCTGACCCCTTCCCCACTGCACTGTCTGTCTATACTCCTATTAGTTCCCATAAAAGCATTTACTTTTTCTAGTTCCTTTCATTGCTCAATGAAATAAATAAGTAGCTGTTTCCTTAGCAAATCTGTACTTATCCCTTGTGTTTCAGGACACAGCAGAAGATACCATATTTTCAAGCTTATAACCTGCAACTTTTGAAAGCTCGCAGCCCTTGAACTAAATTCATAGATGTCTCAGTCTGCACTTAACACAGGAAAATACAGAGGAGAGTGCAGTAAGCAGCGATGATCACAGGCAAGGTGATCAGTGTGTGCAAGAGGTTTTTAAATAGGGAGCTCTTTCAGAAAAAGTTAAGTCTTGTGTACTACAGCACATGCTAAGACAGTGGGGAGTAAGTGTAGGTTGTGTGGCTATTTATTTCCCCATTAGATAATCTGCAGGTTATATACATGAAAATATGGAAATTTTGCCATATATGTATGAATTAGACTTAGTTTCAAAGTCTGTTTCTGCTGCAGCCTGTGTTTGATAAATGATCTCAGTACTGTCTTCTCACAGTTTAATCATTCTGTCAGTGAAGGAGTATAACGGAGTTACTGGATTTATCATTTCCATCACTTCTTTTAAGACTGACGAGTTATTAGCCTCTTTTAGTTCTGTATTTTATAGTTGAATTTCCATTATTCCTGATGATGACATCAACCTCTTGATCTGCTCTGATAACCGCAAGATTTTACTTTATGAAATTAACTTAAAGCATCAAAATTATCCCTGCTTTTTCCTCCACTGAGAAAATAAACATTCTTTTTTAACACCTCACGAATACACTCACATATATATAGTTGGTGTCATACCAGCTCCAATTTATAAATGAGCTTTCTTTCTGCTCAAAAATAATAAAATACTATATGAAAATGCAAAACAGATTTTTTTAGTCCTGTGAGATATGCATATATCCCAGGATATAAAACTTGCATACTGTTAAAAATGTTTTCCAAAAAAGTCCACAGGGTTTCATGATGACAAAAGATGCCAAAGTTTTAGTTTCCTGTCCTACATTTTTCATAATACAATTAAAAAACATCTTCATTCTAGAAGATAGTACTGTATGATAGCAGGAATGTGATTCTTGCATATCTTGCATATCATTCTGCCCAGAGAGGTGGCTGATCTCTGTCCCTGGAGACATTCAAGGTCAGGCTGGATGGGGCTCTGAGCAACCTGATAGAGCTGCAGATATCCCTGTTCATTGCAGGGGAGTTAGACTATATAACCTTTAATGGTCCCTTCCAACTCAAATGATTCTATCATTCTACGAAGAATCAAAGCAACATTGCAGACTTTTTCTCCTTCCTGTCCTTACTGACAGCGTAAGCAAATATCCCAAGAACAGCGTCAGGATTAACACACGGCTTGTAAAGCAATGTGGGGTCTCCTTGGATTTAAAATTCGTGTAATGCTCATTCTCTTATCATTTCATTTAATGTTTAGTTTACATACTGTGAATTGGCTATGAAACGAGTAACTGAGGCAGAGATGTCAGAGAGAAAAGATAAAGCAAGCCAATAGGATATGGTGGGTGGAACCATCCCCGAGGTGTTTAAATCTTGTTGTAGCAGACCGCTCCGTTATTTACTTGAGACAAGGAGGGCCATGTATAGTCATAATATTAGTATAGCTAAAGAAGTCTGGAATCCATTATACAAGCTGCTGACTGATGTGTAGAGGGCTTGCAGTGTTGTGTAAGGACAGGGAAAAAAAATCATTAATCTCAGAAACATCAAGCGTGATTTAGAATAACATTTCTTCACCATGTAGTGTATAGATTTGTGTAGCCCAACTAACGTTGATTTCTTCCTTAGTATGGAAACCATCTGAGGGCTGTCCTAAGGCCTTTGTGGTCTGAGTCCAGGTCCTGTTGGATGTACCTCCCACAGCCCAAACACCGTCACAGACTCAAAAAGCAGCCTGCAAGTGGCTGAGCTTAAGCCATTGTGGTGGCTCCTCCAGGTCCTTGCTGAAGTGTGTGAGCTGTGTCCTTCCACGCTTATTGGTCCATGTGAGAATCTGCAGGTGGAGCAGATCAAGAAGGCTTCTTAACAGCTGTATATCAAGCAGCAACAAACAGCGTGGAAATCCTTACTGCTGCTCAGCTAAGTGCAAGCCAGGGAGCAATACAAGGAAATATTCTAAGTTGAAGAATCAACATCCAGACCAATGCAAAAAAATGGTCTTGCTACCCCAGGAATATTCATAGTCAGTAATGAATAAAAAAGGTCAGGGTGACCACACAAAAGCACTGTGCGCAGGGGCAGCCTAGCAGTGTTTTCCAAATTTCCTGTGGCTGTGTTGTAGCTGTGGAACAGATGAATGTGATTGCTTTGTTCTGGTGATGTGAAACTCCTCCCCACATCCATCAAGGATGCATAGTGCAGGGATGCTGTCATGAAGGTGAACTGCTGCCTCTGTCTTCAGGGTTATGTCTACTCTGTATGTGACCATATATGTTATGCCACATGAGTCACAGTTTCAGAAATTGCTGCTTGCCCTGGATCAGAAAAGCTATCAGCCCAGCAGGGTGAGCTTGTGATTAGTTCATTTATGCAGTTGGAATGGGTTAGACAAAAGCAAGTCTGTTTTAACTTCCCTACGTGAAATGTTGCAGCCTGCTTTGGCTGCAAGTTCCTCTGAGATGCATTGTCTTTAAGACAAAAAGTGGAATATTTTTTTAGCACACCAGTACTTCACACCTCTTCCAGTGACTACCAAACATCTTACAGAGAGGGAAGAAAACAAAAACATATTGGCAGAATACAAAATCTAGCAGGTAACTGAGCACATCCACAGTAGCTGTGCAAAAAAAGCCACAGCCACTTTGCTGGTGGCTAAAGACTACGTGAAATAATTCTTTTCTTACTACCTTTTGAAACACTATCCACATTTGGTAGGTCCTCTGATTCAGTAATTTCCAAGAGCTGCAGAGACAGCCTTACTGCTGTCACCTCGCTAGGGACACTGACTCTGAAGAGAGGCAGCTGTGCAATGTGACCATGGCACATGACAGTACAGCAAAAGTACTCAGTGCTGAGGTAGTGGGAGGATCCTGGGCAGAGGCTGCTTCCACAGAAGATACTTAGAGCAACAAACGGAACATAATCTGCCAAATTCAAGGCAGACTTTATTTACAACTCCCTAGCTAGACTGTGGTATTGTGTTCAAGATTAAGTATGGCAAACTAGAGCACCAATAGTTTTTTTTGTTGTTGTTTTTGTTTTTTAAAGAAAGAAAAGATAGAATGAAAGAAAATGAAATAATCTGTTAGAGCTTTTGTGAGAGAGCTACCTAGGAGTTAAAGTCCTGGAATATCTGCCTAGTAACAAATGTTAAATGTATCTGGTAACATCTACCATTCCCTTCATAATTTATTCATTTAGAATAAAGATATTGTTAAACAGATTTTGTCTAAATATTCTTGTATGTTTGCTAAGAACTGCATAATGTAAAAACAGAAATTGCTTAAAAACAAAGCTAGGCAAATCACTTTCTGGTCCTGGAAGAGCCAGAGGATAAAACTGATTTTGCATTGCAAATCCATTCTGCCTGGGCTCCTACTTGATGTCAGGGAAGGAAACCAAGAGCACAAATGGACAACAGACTTGGAACCGAGCACCCCAGAGTCATTAATGCTCTGATTCCTGCCTACTTGCCCCATGCAAACAACTTGATAGTTTTGAATTTCATCATTTTGCTTTAAACAATTCAAGATAAATAAGTTACTGTGTGCTTTCTTTCCTGTTTTTTGAAATTTGCTGCTAATGAGAAGTAAAGACAGTATGTAAGGTTTCTGCCTACTTCAGTCTAAATCCAGGCAATCCTTTGTATGACCTGGACAGGCTAGAGAGCTGGGCAAAAAAAAAAAAAACGGATGAGGTTTAACAAAAGCAAGTGTAGAGTCTTGCATCCGGGGAGGAATAATTCCATGCACCAGTACAGGTTGGGGGATGACCTGCTGGAGGGGAGCTCTGCGGAGAGGGACCTGGGTGTCCTGGTGGAAGACAGGTTGGCCATGAGCCAGCAGTGTGCCCTTGTGGCCAAAAAGGCCAATGGCTTACTGGGGTGCATTAAAAAGAGCGTGGCCAGCAGGTCGAGGGAGGTGATCCTCCTCCTCTACTCTGTCCTGGTAAGGCCTCATCTGGAGTACTGTGTCCAGTTCTGGGCTCCTCAGTACAAAACAGACAGGGATCTCTTGGAAAGAGTCCAGCGGAGGGCCACGAAGATGGTGAAGGGCCTGGAGCATCTCCCCTGTGAAGAAAGACTAAGTGAACTGGGTCTGTTCAGCCTTGAGAAAAGAAGACTGAGAGGGGACCTGATCCAGGTCTATAAATATATGAGGTGTGGGGGGCAGAATGGCGAGGCCGGACTGTTTTCAGTGGTGAGTGGAGACAGGACAAGGGGAAACGGCCAGAAACTGCAGCATAGGAAGTTCTGCACAAATGTGCGCAAGAACTTCTTTACAGTGAGGTGACGGAGCACTGGAACAGGCTGCCCAGGGAGGTGGTGGAGTCTCCTTCTCTGGAGATGTTCAAGACCTGCCTGGATGCCTACCTGTGCAACCTGGAGTAGGGAACCTGCTTTGGCAGGGGGGTTGGACACGATGATCTCTGGAGGTCCCTTCCAACCCCTACAGTTCTGCGATTCTGTGATTCTGTGATTTGTATATGCTGGTAGACACTGCCTCTTTTGTTGTTGCATAAATGATACATGTGCTTTGTTTCATACCTATCCTCCTTTTCCTTTTGTTAAGTCAAACCCAATATTGCAACATTTATCTCTGTATGTTCTTGTCACATACAGATTCAATGGATATGGGATGATCAATACTGCCTACATACTTATTTCTCAGCCTACCCATCAAACACTGTATTTATCAATACTGTATTTATCAATACAGACTGCTGTATTTATCAACTTCATGAAAGTCTTTTCTTTTAAACAATCCATTGAAGTCATTTAACTAACTTAAATGCGGTAACAAATTGTCAGAAAACAGCAATTAGTAGAAAAGTGAGTAGTTAGATGATTATCTGAAGAAATTGCTAAATAAACTCTACACACTGAGAAATGAAAGTAAAATACTGAAAACTGGTCCTGAACAACTTCCATTTTCAATTTTTCTCTTATATTTTGAGTAGATTCACAGAATCACAGAATCGTAGGGGTTGGGACCTCCAGAGATCATCGAGTCCAACTCCCCTGCCAAAGCAGGTTCCCTACCCCAGGTTGCAGAAGTAGGTGTCCAGGCAGGTCTTGAACATCTCCAGAGAAGGAGACTCCACCACCTCCCTGGGCAGCCTGTTCCAGTGCTCCATCACCTTCACTGTAAAGAAGTTCTTGCACACATTTGTGCGGAACTTCCTATGCTGCAGTTTCTGGCTATTCCCCCTTGTCCTGTCTCCACACACTGCTGAAAACAGTCTGGCCTCATCACTCTGCCCCCCACACCTCAGATATTTATAGACCTGGATCAGGTCCCCTCTCAGTCTTCTTTTCTCAAGGCTGAACAGACCCAGTTCACTCAGCCTTTCTTCATGGGGGAGATGCTCCAGGCCCTTCACCATCTTCGTAGCCCTCCGCTGGACTCTTTCTTCAGTTCTCAATCCACCTCACTGTCCATTCATCTATCCCACGATGCCTCATCTTTGTTATAAGGATGTCGTGGGGGACAGTATCAAATGCCTTGCTGAAATCAAGGTAGACTACATCCACTGTTCTCCCCCCCATCCACCCAGTCAGTGACAGCATCGTAGAAGGCCACCAGGTTGGTCAAGCATGACTTCCCCCTGGTGAACCCATGCTGACTTCTCCTGATAAACTCCTTTTCTTCCAGTTGTCTGGAGATGGCATCCAGCACCAGCTGTTCCATCACCTTTCTAGGGACAGAGGTGAGGCTGAGTGGCCTGTAATTGCCTGGATCTTCCTTCTTGCCCTTTATGAAGATTGGAGTGACACTGGCTATCCTCCAGTCTTCAGGCACCTCCCCCGTTCTCCAAGAGCTCTCAAAGATGAAAGAGTGGCTCAGCAACCACCTCTGCCAGCTCCCTCAGCTCCTGTGGATGCATCCCATTGGGTCCCATGGATTTATGAACATTGGTGTTACCTGGGTGCTCTCGGACCGCCTCTTCCCTGACTGAAGGGAAGTCTTCCATTCCTCAGACGCTCTCACTAACCTCCAGGGTCTGGAATTCCCAAGGGAGAGCTTTTTCACTGAAGACAGAAGCAAAGAAGGCATTCAGTATCTCCACCTTCTCAGCATCCCCCGTTACCAGAACACCCCCCTCACTTAGTAGGGGAGCCACATTCTCCCTAGTCTTCCTTTTACCGTTAACATACTTAAAAAAGCCTTTTTAATTATCCTTTATCACCTTTGCCAGATTCAATTCCAGGTGGGCTTTAGCCTTCCTCGTCTCATCCCTGCAGGCCCTGACAACATTTCTATATTCTTCCCAAGTGGTCAGTTCCTTTTTCCACATTTCATGGACCTTCTTCTTTCCTTTGAGTTTGCGCACGAGCTCCTTGCTCATCCACACAGGTCTCCTTCTGATTTCTTGCTCACAGGGATGCACTTATCCTGAGCTTGCAAAAAGAGCTATTTAAATGCCGACCAGCTCTCACAGCACCCCTTACTTTCTAACACCCTAGCCCATGGGATAGCTCGAAGTAGGTCCCAGATGAGATCGAAGATGGCTCTCCTGAAGTCAGGGTAGCAATCCTACTTTTCGCTTTGCTTCTTCCACTCAAAATCTGGAACTCCACCCTCTCGTGGTCACTACAACCCAAGCTGCCCCTGACCTTTACTTCCTTGACAAGCTCTTCCTTATTAGTGAGAATAAGGTCCAGCAACACCCCTTCCCTCGTCGGTTCCTCCACCACCTGCATCAGAAAGTTGTCTTCAACACATTGCAGGAACTGTCTGGACTGCACATGCCTGGCCATGTTGCTTATCCAGCAAATATCTGGATAAGTGAAGTCCCCCATAAGCACCAGCACCTGGGATCATGATGCTACTTCCAGTTGCTTGTGGAAGGCGTCATCAACCTCCTCCTCCTGAGCAAGGGCCCTGTAGTACACCCCCACAACAGTGTCACCCTTACCAACCCTCCCCTTGATTCTCACCCACAAGCTCTCCACTGCTACACCACTCTCCGCCCAGTGGAGTTCAATACATTCTAGCTGCTCTCTCACATAAAGAGCAACTCCACCACCCCGCCTCGCCAGCCAATCTTTCCTAAAAAGCACATAGCCCTCCGTGACAACATTCCAGTCATGCGAGCTGTCCCACCACGTCTCCATGACTGCAATGAGATCATAGCCACATGATTGCACGCAGCGCTCCAATTCTTCCTGTTCATTTCCTATACTGCGCATTAGTGTACAGACACTTTAGGGAAGCAGCATCCCCCTGCCACTCTCCATCCCTTCAAACTCCACCTTCATCAACTATCAAGCTCTGTTTTGAGCCTCGAACTACCCGCTTAACCCCAGCGGCCCTCATTTTGTCCCCTTCCCCCTTCTTACCTAGTTTAAAGACCTTTCAATGATGCCTGCCAGTTCCTGGGCTAGGATCCTTTTTACCCCTTGCAGACAGGTAAGTTCCATCTGCAGCAGTCATGCCAGGAGCATTGTCTTGAGCCAGATCCTTTGTTCACCTGCACTGTAACAAATCCAGAGATATGTTGCTGAATTACCAGATAACAGCATAAAGTCCATACAAAATCAGAAGAAATCAACTAAGCCTGCAATTTTACTGCATAATGTCACAACACTATGGTGTCATACACAGGAATGAGCACAATATCACAAGTTTTATCAACAAATCCCATCATTTCTGTCACAACAAAAAGTGCTTAATTTTAAAGGCATGATAATTCGTTGAGTAGTTTGTTCTCCTACCCATTACCTCCTTCTAGGAGTCGGATGCTCAACAGCATAGAAACTAAATGAAAATCTCATTGCTTTCAGTGTCTTGGAAAGTCACCACAAACATAGATTTTGGTTATCAAGAAACAGATAGCTTACTTCCTCACTCATGTAGGAACAACATAGGTCATGTACAGAGCAGCTTATCGTTCTCAGAATTATTATTAAACGAAAGCTATATGTAATAATCCTTATATAAGGAGATATATTATATATGCAGAAGTTCTTTGAGAGTGTGTTAACATTTCTACATGAAGTAATGGCATGCCATGGAATGCCAAACAATAATTAAATCTTATGTAATAATGCTGAATGTGACCATAAATGGTAACAGTGTCAGGCAGTTATTTGCATTGAAAGCTGAGGTCAAGGATCTGCAACATCATTACTTCTATTATCACTGTTGCTGATTAGTTCATGATGCAGATAACGACAGCAAGAATTAGGCATTCCATCAGAAAGGTGATAAAGCATGTTTGTATGACCTTGGTTTTATATTGATCTTTCACCACACAGTTCAATAAAAAGCCAGCAATTAGACACAGTCAGCATGTTCATCATTAGGAAAATATCAGAAAAATGGTTGTTCTAGTCTCAAAAGCAAAACAGATGAAAAAGCTTTGAAATGTGAGAAATGTTAGTCATTTTACTGTCCTTTAAGCCATGAGAGAACATCTGTGTCAATCAGCAAACTATTTTCAAGAATTTAAAAGGTTTTGGAGATGTTAAATGAACAGTGTTATCATTTAGTGAGAACTTTTGGTGTTAAAGGGAGGGTTAGACTGGATGGTCTTGTAGGACTTTTCCAAGCTTGGTGACTCTATGATTCTACGGATACATGTACACAGATATCTACAACTGCAATTATTAAGAAAACCTATGTACTGCAGAAAAAAAAAAATGCCTCTGGAAAGACTTTAAAGTTTGCCATAAGAAGTTCTTAGGAAATCAGAAATGATAAGGAGATGAACCTGGTTTAAAACATTAACAGCAGGAGTATGACAAATATAGCTCAAGCAATTAAAAATATCAATAATGTTAGTCCAGCAGCAGGTAATAAATTGATCCCAGACTGAACAAGGAGGCAAACCTGTGGTACATTACTTTAAACACTGCAGAAGGCAGGCTAATCAGCATAGCAACATGCTGCTTCCAGAGCAGCATCAAAGGAATAAATGGTGGAAAATGGGTACCCATCTTAAACAACAGGAAGCCAAGAAGCTGCGGAATACTCAAACCACCTCTCTTTACTACCCAATAGGGTGATCTGTTTCCTTTTGTTTGTGTGTATTGGTACCCTTATGCTCCAAATAGCTTCACAGATGTAAGGATGGTGGAGATATGACCATTTACAGCAGCTGTTATTAGCAGTGATGATAAGGGGTTTGCTCTGAGGGTCATGCAATCACCTGGCAGAACAGAGACTCATGGGCTTGGATTCAAAGGGCAAAAGTGCTGCCTACAGTTTTTCTTTCTGAATGACTGATGCTGTGGCACAAAGTTGATTAGATTATGCATGAAGGAGCCTTCATGGCTAAGGGAGATTCTGCGTGCTAAGAGGAGCTAATCACACCGCTTAGGTGAGCCCTGCATTAGAGCAATTCCTTTCAGTCACTAAAGCGATGCTGCCAGGAGAGCTGAAACACACTGAAAAGCCTGCCTTCTTCCTGTCGACAATCATTACTATCATGTAGCAGCATGTGGGCCAGTAATTGCAATGAGTTTCATCAAAAATTACAGTAAATTAATTAAAGTCATTAACTATATTCTAGCTTGATTAGCGATACAGATTTTAATCAGTCACGCAGATGAGGGTGGCACGTTATTTTCTACTTCTCATTCTCAACTTCTCATCTCTTGAAACTGATGAGTCACTGAAGCTCTGAGCACAGAACCTTTTATCATACTTATACAAACAGCTCATCTTGATCACAGTTTCACTTGAAATATTCTGAAGAAATTCTGATTGAAAATGGCCAGAATTCATCCTCTGTAATCACTAAAAAACTCTCAAACTTCTCTTATGCTGCTGAAGTTAATAACTGAGATAATCTACAGAAATGCTCACTTAACTTACATTTTTTAGACATCTAAGAAAATTACACGAGTGGATGGGGACTTACTTTTTTCCTCTTTTTTCTATTTTACTCTTTCATGAAGCCTCTGAAAGCTCAGAGCAAGAAGGGTGTTCCTGCTAAAAGAGCCCCACCATTTGTGCAACTAAAATAAGATAAAAATGGCAATGAATTTTTTTGTGAATGTGTTAAAAATACAACCAGGCTATGGTGCTACTGAAACCAAAAATAAATCTGGTTCAGTATTTGCCAGCTATTGCTTAGGTTGCCTCTTTTCCCTGGGATTACGTAAAGTAAAAGGAACTTAAAGAGTGAGAATACCTGAAGCAGTAACACAACTATACTTAACCTGTGATCCACAAAATAATGCTAGCTGTAAGGGAAGATTTACAGAGAAGCACAATAATAGCAAAAGAGCTTGTTAAGCAATTAGGGTAGTGACGAATAATCCAATTCCCATTACAAGACCTGATCTTCCAGTGATTGCATGGGCAATCCCTGCCTTATTTCCTTTGTCCCTTTCTCCCATTTAGATTACTTCAAACATGGTCTGGGAAGCTTAGATAAGATTTTAGATAACAAAATTAGTGATAAATTAAGGAATTTGCTAGTGTTTCCTTATCTTTTTTGAAGTCAGTTCTCATGACCATTAGCCATAACTGGAGTTACACACTGTTCTGTATGCTATGAAAGGAAATGAATTCTTAATGCTCTGAGATGTATTTATCCTCACAGTGCTTACAGTACTGTTATTTTAGTGTGACAGATGAGGCAGAAAAGCTCATCTGGCTACTGAAAGCCCCACTGGAGGATGTATTTGACAAGGACAAGAATCTGACCCTGCCCTTCTCCCCCGAACTAATATCGCGGTTTTCAGGGATCACCCATTCTTTATAACCAGCAGGCACTAAATCCTAGGACTGTGGAGGTACATAGATGTCTATAGATTCTGGCTCCAGCTATCCCAAGTTCATCCTGCTCCACACACAACATAGGTGAATACCAGTTTTTCCAATTGGGTTTCGTGGAAACCACATGGCAGCACAGTGAGTGGATCTGCACATATAAACCTCATGCTAGGGCAAAGTTCTTGGAGGCTGACAGAGGAGGCTCCTGCCTTACTGGAGGCTGTGTGAGGATCTTGCCTCACTGCACCAAGATGCACATTTTGCATTACGTAGCAGATGGAGGATATAAAAGAGTCAGGGAAGAAGCACAACCTATTCTTAACTGTTATGCTGCAGGCATTGCTGATTACATTTAAAATGTCCAGGAATACAATAGGTAATTAGCCATCATGAGCTTCCTGCAGCACATCATGACTAAGTGAGCTAAATAAATTATTAAGTATATAAAGATGGAAATGCCAATTAAAGGTAGGGAGCTGTTATCTCACTAGCGGCGGTGAGAGTGCTGGAGGGAAACATCGCCTTCACCACCTGTAGCAAAAAAACAAGCTAATAGCAGGTGGGAGATCATTTGGAAAAGAGCTGTGGGCTGGTCTGAGTTTTGGAAAGTCTGTTAAACTGTAAGAACTTTAAAAAGCTGAAGGCTAAAAAGAGCACTGGAAGTTAATTTGATTCCAGTCTGTAAATTCTTGCGAGGAGATTTCAGATAACGATGGATTGTAGCAAAAATGAAAACATCTAATACCTGATTGATCAATTTATTCAAATTTAGAGTGTTGAGAAAGAGAAGAATTAACCTCAGTCAGCTTAGCCATCTGAAACTCGAGCATATACCCCAAGCCAGTTATTTAGACATCCTCCCTGACACACTGAGAGAAAAATTTCCAGAGGGCTGTTCATCTCCCTTAGGATGGACTGAATCACTTGGGTGATTCTCACTCTTATTTCTTTTTTGGTCAGTATATTGGAAGATGAGCTTATTCACGTCACTAGCATTGATCCAGCTGGAGTTTGGCAGGGGTGTTCAGCTCACTTAAGTGTACATTTCTGCAAGGAAATATCTTGATTTGCACCAAAATACCCCTTTAGGTATGATTTTATAACAAGGCAAGATGACTTGTGAAGTATAAGCAAGAGTCTCTGTCTTGGTTGCATCATCTGAAACTGCACAGGAGGCCAAACAGAGGAGCATAAGCAGAACAGCTGGAGAACATGTGAGGCTGGGCTCCCAAAAGACACATACCATCATCAGTATTTCTAGCACTGCATTCACATCAGACTTACAGAGAAGAGGAACCAACAGCTGCAAATCAGAATCACACAATGCTTTTTCCAATTGTTTCATCCTCTATGTCTGGGAACACAGGGGACAAACAACATGTCCTTCTTCCTCCCCAGCTCTTCAATAAACTCCTGATTATGCAGCTGCTGCACACTAGCTGCTGATGCCAATAGGACTCTGTGGTGGCTGTGTAAGCAAACCAAAGCATGGAAATCTTTGAGCAAATTCTGGTCTTAGTATCACCTGCTAATTCCTTGCCACTACTGTTCTGTGGGCACAGAAAGCCCATGGTGGTAGGAGAGATGAAGAAGTGAAGGTTATTTTTGTATGTTGTCAGCTTCCCATTTTTTATTTAGAAGTACTCTAAGATTATAGTGGACGCAAGAACATTGACACAGCACAGCAGGATTCTCCATTACACTGAGTGCATGTGATACCTATTGTTGAATTATTCATTCTAAATTATTACTTCCTTTCTGCCTCTCGTCCAATATTAAAGTGCACACCTGAAAAGCACAGGGCAGCTGCAAAAAGCATGAATATGTCATGAAAATATCAGCATGCAGTGGATCCACAATACAAACATGCACAAACGCAAACAAGTGAACAAATAATGACAAATAACACAGAACAGAGAGCAACATCCAGTTGGCCATCATAACTGCTCAAAACAGAAATTTCCATGCTTTATAAATGATTGTTCAAACCAATCCATAGCAAGTGGGATACCTCAGCCAGATGGCACCAGGCAAGCACAGCTTTTCTTCTTCTGCACTCAAGAACTGGTGTCATGTGCTGTCACAGATACATGCACAAAGCTCCTATTGCAACCAAAGCAAGCTTCATGCCCCAGCAACCCAATACAGCCATGAGATAATTTAAAGGCAATAAGCCAGTCACAGTCCCATCACTGGAATCAAAGCTTTTTGCTCTGTAGAGCTGAATGATGCAGCTCAGGTAGCCACAAAAGAGAAACTTCCTGCCCTCTGCTGAATTGGATTCTTCTGTCCACACCAACTCACCTCCACTTCTCCAGGTCTCACTGTGTGTGTAAAGCAGGGAGGGAGAAGGAAGGGATATCCTGCAGAAAACTTTTCTACAGGCAGCGCTGCTTCCATTGGTGCTCTTGCAGGTGCAGCTCTTCTGCTCTTAACTACAAATAATGTTAAGAATTGCATATTGCTTTAGTAGTTATGTGCAAAACAAACATATACTGGACCTACAACAGGAAACCAAACACCATAACCAGATTACACCATGGCAGCTTTGCTCTTCTTCTTTTTAATTGTTGCCGCAATCATCCTGTTAACATTAAAAATGTTCTGTGTTCCTATTTGGAGTGTATTCAGACATTTATTTTAGCAGAAACAGGTTTGAATTTCATACTGCTGGAAAAGCCATGCAAATTCTGTTGAAAAAAAAAAAAAAAAAATCCTGCAGAAAAAGAGCAATTACAAGAAACACAATGCTGTGATGTCTCCTCCTACACTGAAATCTATCTCTTATCACAGAAATTGCTACCTTTTTTTCTTGAGCTCTATAATGGGAGACTAGTCTTCCTAGTTTTGAAAAGCAAAAGTAGAAAATAAGACCCTTTGGTAAAAGAAACAACTATTTCAAAAGGTACTTTTTCTTTTCTTTTTTTTTTTTTTCCATATGTCACCAATAAGCATTTAATTTCTAGAAATGAATGGATTTCCTGTATGCTGCCAAGATAAATTTTAAAAAGTGGATTTAACGAAGAGCAAATGTAAAACCCTGAGTTTTGGGGATCAGAATTCCAGTGCTGCATTGGAATTCTCCTTCTTCACTGACCATTCTGCAGCTGGAGCAAGTTCAGGCTCAGACAGGGCTAAGGGACACAGCACGTGCACATTGCTCCAGCCCTCTTGGAGGCGAAATGAGAGCTCTAGAAGTTCTTCAACATACAGGAGAGAAAAAAGGATGGAAACAAGAGCAAGAGAGGAGCATAACTGAGGAAGCCAAACAAGGGCTGAGGTGAAGTGGGAACTGAGAAGTGCATCCAGCATGCAGAGGGACCCGGGACCTGCTGCTGGGTGATACCGGATTTGGCCACCTCCTTCTACAAGCAACCATGCAGCCCTCAATCCCTGCATACCCACCCTGCTAGCAAGGAATGAAGAGCTTGGACTGTTCCACTGCGCTAGGAGCCATTGTGGATGATCCAGCTGAGATTCAAGCAGTACATTTATCTCTGCTTTGCAAACCAACCTTGCTGCCTTCTTTCTGGTGGAATCTAGAAAAAAAATCTGCTTCGAATGTAATTATTCTGCAAATTCGATGTCTTTTGGTTTTACTGACCTTTACAGAACTTGAAAGAAGTCAGAACCTTACAGCTCTACAGATAGCACAAGCACACTCAAATCTAAACCGCTTCAGAAGATTCCAATGCTCTGTTTCCAGGAATATAGGAGTTTAATCTGCTGTTGGCCTTCAGGATGTGCCAGGCAGCAATTCTAATAAGTGGCGTCTGGCTGATGCCAAGATGGTAGAGATCACAAGGGCAAAAAGAGATAGGATGCCAGGAGCGGGCTAGTCACCAGATGAAGATTAGCCCACTTTTATTTAGTCCAGTCAGTCCTTCTTGAATTTTATGAAGAAACAGGACTAGTTTCTATACTGTGTGTCCACTTACATAAAGAATCTGTCAGGGTATTTACAGAACTTGTCAGCCTGGTGAATATAAATTATGAATACTAGGCAAAATGTTAATGCAATATGCAGGTGTACATACAAATATATGTGTGCGTACTCATACTCCTATGTGTCTACCTACAATACTTATGTATGACCTCATTTTTCATTCACTTGGTATCTTTTCTGGGCAGTTCAATTAATGTCAACTCCTAAACCATATGCATCATCCTATAAATTTTATGGAACTGTTAAATTCAAATTGTCAGCCAGCATGAAAGGAGCCTTTTTCTCATATCGTGTACTTCAATTTTACATAGAAGGGCATGCTCTTGTAAAGCCTCTTGTACTTCTCATTGTGTTCTCTTGGATTTTAGAGTTACATCTGACACTGCTGTGTTAGAGCTCTGCAAATGCAAAGAACACTTGAATATCTTATGTATGTCACAGCCCCTTTGTGGAAACAGATCTTGAAAGCCCGTAACATCAGCTTTTGGGAAACTGGGATGAGCTGAAATTGGGGACATTCAAATCATTCAGACCGTTTAACACTGACATAAAAATATTCAAAGGTTCTCAGACTTTTTTAAAGGGTTTCAAAGAGCATTTACTGTTTTAATTTAAAAAAAAAAAAAAAAAAAGTAGAATGTGAAGGCCTGCCCCAAAGAGTGCCCATCCACTGCCCACTTACAGGGGCATGAAGCACCTGCAGTGTCACTGTGCCTGGGGTAGGGCCTCAGGGATGCATTCATCATGCCTTTGAGCCACTGGGACTTCACAAGAGAGGGGAGAAACGTTTGGCACTGCACATGTACATACAGTGTAAGAAAACACGTGAGAATGACCCCAGGCTCGAATAGAACAAGAAATCTGTTAATTACATACTCCTACTGAGTTTGTCATCAGAACTCCTTGAAGTCTTGACAAAAATCAGAAGTAGTTCAAACTGCACATAATAAAACCAGTTTTTCTTGTGAACTATGCAAATTAATTGGCCTTCAAGTACATCAGTTATTTAATGGCTGCCACACATCAGCCTGCAGGAAATCTGGGCAACAATCAGACAGAGGAATTGCATCTTCAGCTGATCCAGCTTATCAGACACTGATGGTGAATAGAGGATTTCAGAAGGCAAATCAGGCAGTCCAGATGCTGCCATTGTACTTACAGGTGGTGATCCACACATCTAAGGTGCTTTGGCAGTCCCAGGATATCTGGAGTATACATATATTTTTAATAGCTTTAATAGAAGGAAGAAAAAAATTCAAGTCATTAAAGAATCAATGTACTTCAGTGAGGGAAAACACATAGAGTTTTCAGTGATCATCTTTCAATTTATGCTTCAAACCTTCATCTGTCTCTCTATTCAATGCTCATAAATCAGAAGTTTGAACACTTCATATTTCCTTCAAAAATACTCAATGTCTCCCCAACTGAGAGGTCCAGGAGAGTTGTGTTGGGGAGTATCTGCCAGAAACTATCAGATGAAACACGTGACTACTAATTGAAAAATACATATTTCAGAAGCACAGAATTACTTCAGAAATCATCATTCACAGTTCAGGAACCATTATTCACAGTAAGTAATACATATTTATGTTAGCACTCTATTGATTTCAATACACTATGCTTGGTGAGAATTTTAAAATATAGCCTTTAGTAAAATACAGAAAAAATTGTATCGTGTTCATCTTCATTCCTTTCCCACCCAGCCCCACTGATGGGACAGAAGATGTGTTTAATTTGTGCAATCATAAATATTACTAAAACCCGTTTTCTCTGTTAGCTTAATTAATAGCAGACCTGGGATCCAAGCACATCCCAAGCTCTGCTTACCAAAAAGCTCTGAACTTTTGTGCGTAGTCCTTTGCATTGTAAGTATTCTCAAGCACTGAGGCTTGAGTACTCTCGAGTACTGTGTCCAGTTTTGGGCCCCTCACTGCAAGAAAGACATTGAGGCCCTGGAGCGGGTTCAAAGAAGGGCAACAAAGCTGGTGAGGGGCCTGGAGCACAGGGCTTATGAGGAGCTGCTGAAGGAGCTGGGAATGTTCAGCCTGGAGAAGAGGAGGCTCAGGGAAGACCTTACTGCTCTCTACAACTACCTGAAGGGAAGTTATAGTGAGTTGGAGTCGGCCTCTTCTCTCGCGTAACTGGTGATAGGACTAGAGGGAATGGCTTTGAGCTGCACCAGGGGAGATTTAGGCTGGACATTAGGAAATACTACTTTTCTGAAAGAGTGGTCAGGCACTGGAATGGGCTGCCCAGGGAGGCGGTGGAGTCACCGACCCTGGAGATGTTCAAGGAATGTTTGGATTTTGTGTTGAGGGACATGGTTTAGTGAGAACTATTGGTGATGGGTGGATGGTTGGACTGGGTGATCTTGGAGATCTTTTCCAACCTTGGTGTCTCTGTGATTCTGTGATTCTGTTAGCAGTAATTGCTACTGTTGAATGTACTGCTGCAATGCTCCAGTATTGAAGACAGCTAACACAGAATTCACTTTTACGATTTGCTTCAGTAGGACTGCAGTGAAACCACCCCAGAAAAAGTTTTCTCGCCTGGTGTTGAAGTCCTGGGCACATGCCAGCACCCTTCTGAGCACATTGCAGAAGACTTATCAGTAGGCCTCAGCCTTCCAGAACACAACAGATAAATGCAATCTCTTCCAATCCACAGCTGATCCCCATTGCAAATCATAGAATCACAGAATGGTCTAGGTTGAAAAGGACCGTAAAGATCATCTAGTTTCAACTCCCCTGCTATGTACAGGGTGCCAACCACTAGACCAGACTGCCTAGAGCCATATCCAGGGCTCCATGTTAATGTCTACAGGGATGGAGCATTAACAATCTCTCTGGCAACCTGTTCCACTGTGTCACCACTCTTTGAGTAAAAATACCTGCCTTTTGCTGATGCTCTTGAATCAAGATGGTGGCTCATGAGCTATGAGGACAAAAGAGCAGGTTATGTCCTCGAGAAGGGCAAGGCAGAGAAATCCCAGTAAGGTCTCTCTTAAACCAGCAGGGAACTGTTCAATTTGCTAAGCACTCTGGTGCTACACCCCAGAACTGTGATTCACATTTCTCCATCTATGCTTAGTCCAGAGCATGTAGTAACCTTTCTAATCACCACTCACATGTGCATTGGGTTAATCATGGGCCACCAGCTTAATGCAGTTGGTGTATGCCTCAAAAAGGATACCCTCCAAAACACTCCAGCAGAATTCAGCATACCCTCAGTCCCATGCCCCCCTGGGCTTGTGGGCCTGTCAGTAAGTCCCATGGTGTTTCTTAACAGCTCATGGACAGCAATTTCTCAGGCATTTGTGACTGCTTAGCAAAGGGCCCAATTCTCAATTGGCCTCATTTAGGTGCCCCCACCTGCCAAGAATACACCTACCAGGACAGAAGCTTCTGGTTTTGTCAGCCTCTTTTTCTTAGTCCTGCAGCTGAGGAATAAACTTCACTCTGATCAATCTGACATTTGCTACATATTCATTCCATTTAATCCCTAACACTTCCCGAATTATTGGCTTTCAAACACTTTGAGACATTTCCACCTTTGCAGAATTGTCAGCTAAAGCAGAAAGAACATACGAGTTGAAAAATCAGAGTCTGTTTCTCAAGTCAAAAATTTCCAGTGCCTGGGTTTTGTTTAAACTCTTAAGCAGCAGATGTCTCTGCCCTGAGCCAACTGGTATTTTAGAAACATTAGCAATGGCTACCAGTGACAGCAGTAATTTTGTGTGAAGATTGTAACAAAACCAATTTGCCTCCATTTAAAGGCAGCCCTTTTATCAGACCCCCTGAAGGTTCTATGATGCATGGGAGAATCTGTGCGGCCCCAGAGGCGATGTAAGCCAGCAAGAAATCACAGCCTGGGGCTGAAAACAAGGGCCACACTGATGCTCCTCCATGTCAAGATAGCAACATCCCATGCCACTGCCTGATGTTGAAATGCTCATAGCTCAGAAGAACAATATTTTTGGCCTCTTCAGACTACTGCTCCAACCTGAAGCAAATGTTAGTTGTGTCTGAAGTGTTGCCACCACACTGGAAAAAAGTGATTCACTCAGCTATTTTGGTGCTCTCCCAAAGAAAGAAAAGTTTTCCCAAAGAAAGGAGACAAGCCCTATCTAAAGTCTGAGGCTTTCTGCTTTTCTTTACCCAAACAAGGGGGCCAAATTAAGACTGCAGAGGCAGTCTTAAGTTCTTGCATTTCATACCTTTTAAGATTTAGAATTGGTAACCTGAGCATTCTTTTAGCATACATTTTGGATGTTGTGTTGTTTGCCTTGTATAACGCAATCATTGGACAGTACATTACAGATGCCAAGCCATGAAAACTATTTTCCTTTTTTTTTTTTTTGCATACTCCTTAGGCAGAGGGATTAGATTATGTTCTATTTCTTTCTGCTTTGCAATATATTTAGACAACTGAATGGCTTTTCATTTGGTACTTGTCCTGCAATTCATTTTCCATATCCTTTCCTTTCAAACTTGCGAGGCTTTTTTTCAGACTCTGGTGCATTGTGCATTGTTCTCTCTTGTCCTTCCATTTATGGGAAAGGAGGACATGCCTGGTGCCTATAACAATCAGTGCATCCACACAGGGTTTCCTGCTGCTGAAAGCTGTCTGTTAGTCCAGCATCTGAGCTCCTCCTATGAAAAGCTTTTCCTCCACTTCCCAAACAAGCAGAGCTGAAGGCATTACACCGGAACCTTGAGATCAGGGTGGGTGCGTTTGATCAGCATAATACAATTTCGTACCAGAGAGAGAAGAGGACATTGCAGAGGCTGTTCACTTTGTTATCTCAGCAGAGGGTGTTTGCTTTGTTATCTCGGCTCTGGTGGAGCTGTAGTGATTGATAGTGTTTTTATGTGAACACTAACTTTGCAAGAGGCCTTGGAACCAAGAATGTGGCAACTGTTTACTTCATTTGTCAGAAAATGAAAAAAGTTCCCCCAAAAAGCCTTCTCTCCAGAGGCTCTGCATCACTCCTTTGTTATTAATGGATGTCTTATTTTTTTTTTTTTTTCAGTGGAGCTAAGCCACTTTGCAAAGCCATTGCTGTGAAGAAAGAGGCAATTTCTTAGCTAGCTACTTCCTTGTCTGTCAGTGTGAATGGATGCAGCATGACGGGTCTGTCCCCTGAGCAGCCAGGCAGAGCCATAATAATGGCAGTCTGGGTAACATGTGGATGGTGACCTGTGCTAGTGAGTGACGGCAAGCTGAGCCAGCTCCAAGTGCATCAACTCTAAAATGTAAAAACCCAATAGAAGAGACCACAAGACAAGGTTTTGTTGCCAAAAGCACTCTAGCTAACCATGCATAGAAATTGGCATTTCTTTCCCTTAGGAAAATGCAAGCATTGCCAATGATCCCACTGTTGTCAAACCTCCCAGTTTGACTGGTCCATCATCAGTCCAACCTGCAGTTACTGCCCCCATACACTTCTCATTCTGGGGCATTGGTCAAGCTGAGAGGAAGCAGAACATGGTCATGAATTGGAATTTATTGGGCCTGTGTGCCACTCAACAGCTTACAAGCAGAGAGTTGCACCTTTAGCAGCGACATTTAGCCTGGCGTCTGTGCTGACTGGGCTCAGTTCCACCAGCCACAGCCAGAGCTGAGGGAACAGAGAGCGGGTGCCTCCTTCTTGGTGCAAGAGGCTGGCTTCATGGCAGCCTACAGTTTCCTCACACGGGGAGCAGAGGGGCAGCACTGATCTCTTCTTTCTGGGGATAGTGACAGGATCCGAGGGAATGGCATGGAGCTGCATCAGGGGAGAGTCAGGTTGGGGGTTAAGAAAAGGGTAGTCAGGCCCTGGAATAGGCTCCCCAGGGCAGTGTGCATGGACCCAAGCTGCTGGAGTTCTAGAAGCATCTTGGCAGCACTCTCAGCCATAGGGTTTGGACTTTGGGTGGAGCCAGAAATTTGTCTGAGTGGTTTGTGAGGGTCTCTTCTAACTCAGGATATTCTACATCTCTGTGATTCTATGGGTATGATCCAATCTGAGCTATAGCCCATGCAGCACTCCACAAAAGAGTGAAAAGAAGGTACCGAAGGTGTTGTAAAGGTCACAGGTGGCTCCAAGCCACGGCACATGCTCTCACTCTTCTTTTTCCCCTCTTTCGGCTGTTTATTAAATTAGTGATAGCCAAGTGTCAGGAAGTTCTTTTCTAGACAAGCAAACTTACTTTTAAACTTCTGCCTTCAGAGAGGCAGGTCTGCAGATTTGTTAGTGGCCATTTTTGTCAAAAAAGAACAGTGAAAAAACAGAATCCAAAATACTTTTGCTCTATTTCTAATATGAATAAGGTTTTCAAGGATATAGTGAGCATATACTGCCTCATACACCAAACAGATTTGATGGGTAGATAGATAACCTCAAGCACTCTGATTCCCATGGATATTCTGCTGTCTGAACTAGATGTTTCTTTGCATTTTATACGTTAATGAAATGCAACATGTATAATGTAGCGCATGGACTTGGGAATACCCAGTACACAAAGAAATCTGCTGGGAGAAGTTAATAAAGTATTGCTGTTACTAGGATACCTAATTGTGCCTCCAACAGCTTCTACTCATACCCTTAATGCTTTCCTACTCAAGCAAGCAGATGCATCACTTCAGTTCATCGTTACGATTAGCAGTCCCTGTCTATCTCAACACTTTCTTTGTTAGGCAACTTATACATGCTATCACATTTCCTGTATCACATAATTACACACTCAGCACAAGGTGAAGATGGGTGGAGTTACACCATTGTTTTTGTTGCGAGCAAAAAAATAAACACAACAATTCCATAAGGAAAGCATAGCTATAACATACAGTCATTTACATATGCAGAAGTAGAAAAAAACAGCATTTTCTCATCATATGAAAGGAATTGAGGTTGGAGTAATCCGTCTGTTCTTGATCTGATGCGTACCTTGGTAACAAGTGCAAGAGGAAAACTCCAGGATATTTGCTAAAGGTATTTACAATATGGTCACAGGAATACCCTTTTGCTCATGTAAACAGCAAAAGTAAGATTGTGTAAGCAAGTAAAAGGAAGTCCTCTGCACTTTGTACTGTCAGAGTGGACAGCTTGCAGTGGACATGAAGAATTGAGCAGTTGTTACCTTTTAGGTAAATATTTTATCTTTTCATCACACAGGTAGAAGGTGGCTCAGCAATGTGAAACAGTAACCCACATACACATAGAAAAAAAGAGATTTGGAATATAATCTGATTATTGTCTTTACCTCAGATCTGAGTGTCTGTAGTTTTTTCTTTCTCACCCATTTCCTTGCTCTTTTACTACCTTCCCAGATTAAATCCACACCTGAGAATACTACGCTTTTATCTTTACAGAAAGTACTTTGATGCTGAATGCTTACAAAGCGTTGTGGGAACCTGTGTCTTTTGTGTCTTCCAGAAAAGTATATTGATGTGCCTCAGGATGGGAGAGGTAAGATCAGACTCCATGGAGCAGCTTTCAAGGAAACAATTCAATGACAAGAGCTTAAAAAATGGTGGATAGCAGCAGAGAGAGAAAAAGGACCGGATGGAGGTTGACCAAGTCACCTGGAGAGAAACATCTTTCAGACAACCTCTATAGGCAAACAATGTAGGAAGAATTTCCAGAAGACATAGTCCGTAAGCAATATTTTAATTTTAGACCACCAATATTATCTTTGAAAGGAAACATAATGTCTGAGAAAGTGCTCAGTAGGAAGAAAATAAAGTTGCTCTGGCAAATCTGGACAAAGGTGGAAAAAGATCACAAGACAAACCTTTGGTACATAACTTTTCTTTGCCTCCCCATCCATCTATTGCCATTTGAGCCTAATCTAAATGTCGGAATAAGGAATGTGAGTTTTTCCAAAGTTCTCTGGTGATTACTTCGTTGCAATAGAGTAGATGCTGGCCATCCCCACGTTGTCATGCATAACAAGGTATGTGAAGCCTTTAATACCAATCAAACTGCAGGATAGCATCTGATATCAAACACCTGAATACATCTCAGCTTCAGCTTCACATGCTTTTCTGAAGAGGGGAGCTTTTATTAAGAAGCAACAGACACCCCATTCCTCCCCCATACTCCTTGAAGCTGAAAGAATATTAGAAGACAAGCAACAACCTTTGTATTACAAAAGCAATAATACCATTGTCCCTTTGCTTTACAAGGCAATAATCCAATTCCCTCAGCCACTGACTAGTGTCAGAGTTTATCCCTCTCAAATCTAAGAGTTCACTTGTAAGTCAAAAGAGCAATGATGCTGCCACAGAAGGACATGGAGTACTTGGTCACTAAGTTATGATAGCTTAACTTAACTTTCCACAGGATAGGCTTACTTAAGAATCACACAATATCAATTACACAAACAAATTCTGTGAAATGTAATCATTTGTTAAGATCTATGTGTGGAAAATCTGGCAATGACAACTAAGCAGAGTTC
The DNA here is from genome assembly GCF_019232065.1 of Centrocercus urophasianus. NCBI lineage: Eukaryota > Metazoa > Chordata > Aves > Galliformes > Phasianidae > Centrocercus > Centrocercus urophasianus. The sequence goes on along the minus strand of NW_024885088.1, from coordinate 4,689,408 downwards.
ATCTAAAAATTGCAACACAGTGTCACGCTAATACCACATTAATTTTTCCTGCCTAATCTTTTGTCCCATGGATACAAGTAATTTTATGATAATGACTTATTTGATTGTACACCCAGCATGAAGAACACTTTGCCAGTGAGTATAAAGAAGCACCTTGTGAATAAATATTTTTTTATTTTTATTTTTTTAGCCTTTTTGATTTGAGAGCATTTTAGTCTTAAGGTGAACTCAAAAGGGATAGATTCCTGAGAGATCTGAACTAATTCATAGCTAATGAAGTGCATGACAGTATGCAACTGAATTCCCCAGGAACAATTACTGCTGGGGGAGCCAGCAGGACTAGAGAGCATAGGAGTGCCTGGTCTCCAAAGAAGATCTGAAGAGGATACTGATATGCTCAAGTCCCTTTTCTTTGCAATCCAACTGGCAAAAATAATATAAAAAAAAAAGCAGAGTACCTCTGTACAGAGGCAGGCAACAACTAACTACCAAGAACTCAAATGCTGCAGATAAGTATGTCAGCCTGCAGGTATTAGGCTCCGTCTTGCTCTAGGTAAGCAGAAGCCTGGCTGCCCTCTCTCTTTGCAGAATGTGTGTTCTTCTTTGCAGCTTCAAATAAAAAGCAGTCAGTACTTTTTAAACCTTGTTTCACTCCAAACACAGCGGACCTTAGTTTTTCACAAGAACATTTCATTAGTGCATGGCAGAAGAATTAAGGAACTTCAGCTGGGAACAAAAAAGAATCTCCTGCAAACAAGCACCATAAGTAGCTTGCAGATATCAGCACAGCCCCTGTGGCTCTATCGTGGGAGCCTGGAGCTTCAGCAGGGGAATAAGCTGAGCTCTGAGAGTTGGCAGATCTCTCCTATTGAGGACACATGCTGATGCTAGCAGGGCCACCTTGCAAGAACAGCAAGGAAGCCAAGTAGCTGGAAACAACACTGTCCATGCCTCTGCAGGCATCGTGTCCTCTCCCACTTCCACATTAGCTCCAAGATTCACGATCCCTTGCAGACAGCCACCAAAGTATCTGTGCCTACAGCAGTCAGTCCCACATTGGTGTTTTGCAGTAGGTGTTTGCTCCTTTGGCCTTCTGTCAGCATCTTCTTTCATTGTGAGGCAATGGGCCACAGAGAGCTTTGTAAAAACTTATGTTCATGGAGGAATTTGTATTAGATACTGATTTGTGTGAATTACTGTATTTTGTAAGGGTTTTTTTCCCTCTGGGAATTGTGCGTTATTAATGAGCAGTTTTATGCTTTACTTCTAGTACATGTATACCTTGTAATTGATGAGCAGTTTTCTTTGTTTTCCTTTGATTCTACATACAAAGCCAGTTTATATAAGGTAGATACTCTCTGGCTGAAGTTCTGATTTTGCCTACCAATTAATTTATGGATAAATCCACATTGTAGCTGATGATGTGCATCAACTGTGTTGCTATAATCACCTGATAGCCTACCTAGTTTTGCAGAATAGACCTTGAATAAGACTAATGCTTGCTGGGCCTTAAACTAAAGGGAAGCAGTGCATACACATTTCCCAACCTTGACTTCTGTCAGCCCTTCTCCCACACTGATTCCCCACACTGACAAGATGTTGCAGAAGAGCACTGCTAGACAAAAGGTAGCCTGAACATGCCAAACTTCTGTATAGCAGAGGTCTGATAGTGCCATGCATTCACCTGACCAAAGTAATCGTGGTGTACCAGATGAACTGCAATGAATCATTCAAGTATTTCTGCAGAAAGAGCCTGGTTCAAACACGATCTCTCTCTAAAAGAAAAGACCTAGGCTAAAATATATTTCTCAGTTTCCATCCTGATATAGTTTGGAAAACAAAGGATATAAAATTAACAAAAAGTGCATAATTTCATTGTACACCCTGTACACCAATGGCAGCTACTTCAGTGGCTGTTAATTACATTTGTGTTCCAGAAGCCTTCTTCCTCATCCAACTCATCTTCTCTCCTACTTTTTACCAAGAACTGAGTGTCCAACTTCTTAATAATTGCTGTGCGTAACATAGAACATAAAAAGATACGTAATACAGCTTGTGCAGGACTTGGTGTTGTAATTAACCATATTTTGTGCCTGGTTATCGATTGTACAAAAAAACAGAAAGTGATTACAACCTGGCCTTTTAATGTATACATCAGCATATTGTAGCAGCTATTTTAGATAACTGTTTTTAATAGTTTTACTATGGTTGTAATTTCTATACGAGGACTGTCCACTTACAGAAGTGTTCAAGTAATGCATCAAAGCAATTTTTGAAGCTAGTTCTATTTAATTACCAGTGGTGATGTATGAAAATTAGGACAACTGAAACAAAACCCAAAACCCAACCAACTCACTGGAAGGAAGCATATTTTCTCATCCTTGAAAATTCTAATTTGAAAATTGCGTAAGACAGACATTTTTTTCTAGTCCTCTTTTTATATAAGTAGTAAATCACTAAGAAGATAATAGATACAGTACAATAGTCCATTTTAATAGTCTACAGTCAAATTTTAGGCTAATTAAGCAAACTAGAAATTCTAGGGTTACAGTGATTTCTCACTATGGATATGCTGACGATAATACTGTTTACATAACACTCGATGTTTGAAATCAATATGTGCCAGTGTCAGTGATTTGCTAATCTAGTTTTTGATCTAAACCTGTCCTGTTTTTTGCAGCATACTTAACTTCATATTATGAATCATGTTGTCTTTCTAAAGTGGTTGCCAAGTAAACCAAAAATGTGTTTTACACTGCTATTGCACTGCTCTTGTCTTTATATACAGTAGTTTTTATAAAGATGTCCTTAGGTTTTAATAAATGAGTGTAATGTAAACTATTCTCTATAATAAAACTTGCTTTAATGTTTCAAGACCATCTGGAATAGCTTTAGAGGTCTGAGTTTCCAACCTCTTTCGGTAGCTTGAGACTTCATGTCTTCCCTCTTCACGTGCAGGGAAATCCCCAGATACCAATACTCTGTAGTTTATATAAGTGGAAATGAAGAAGACTTTGTATTTAGCACAAGCAACAATGCTTGGGCTTGAAGGGAAAAAAATAAAAAAGGCTAAGGCTTTTAGATTGGTGTCACAAGTAGCACTTGCCAACACATGGTCCATTAAGTCTGCATTACATTTCCAGCAGCTACTAATACCAGATACTTTAGAGGAAAGTGTGGGATGTTTAACAAAGACTGCTAGAAATAAACATAATCTTTCCACTACTCAGGACTAGCTGAGAAGCCAAATATGCAACTGAGCAGAAGGAATGTACCACACTGCTTTCCACACATGTGATGGCAGCTTCACCACCCCAGCTGAAGTGGGGTGAATACATTTCAACTTGCTTGTAAAAAAGATGGAATCCACAGCTCACCAAGGCAAGGCTTACATTTTTCTTCTGTTGGACCAAAGGACTCAGAGTTTCCCAGAAAGGCTCAGACCTTCTGAGCACATGGTGCTCTCTCAAGTCCCTTTGTCACACTGCCAATATTCCAGAAAATCTTTAGCATACCTAGCTGAAATTTCAACTTTTGGACTAGTCAGAGGGGGCATTTTTGACTGCCAAGTTGTACCTGTACAAACTCAGAGAGACAAACACAATTACTGTTCTATGTTGGTAGCCTTGCTTATACTTAATTCTTCTCCTCCACTCACCCACTCCTCAAGAAAAAGTCTCTGGCATCTTCAGTAGCACTCAGAGTGAGCTTGGGCCCTAGCACAATGCATGGCAACACAGAGAGGACTTAGAATCATAGAATCATAGAATCACCAAGGTTGGAAAATACCTAAAAGATCACCCAGTCCAACCGTTCACCTATTCCCAATAGCTCCCACTAAACCATGTCCCTCAACACAACATCCAGCCTTTCCTTGAACACCCCCAGGCTCGGTGACTCCACCACCTCCCTGGGTGGTGCCTGACCACCCTTTCTGAAAAGTAATACCTCCTCATGTCCAGCCTGAATCTCCCCTGCCGTAGCTTGAAGCCATTCCCCCTGGTCCTATCACTAATGACACGAGAGAAGAGGCCGACCCCCAGCTCACTACAACCTCCCTTCAGGAAGTTATAGAGAGCAATGAGGTCTCCCCTGAGCCTCCTCTACTCCAGGCTGAACATTCCCAGCTCCTTCAGCAGCTCCTCATAAGCCCTGTGCTCCAGACCCCTCACCAGCTTTGTTGCCCTCCTTTGAACACGTTCCAGGGCCTCAATGTCTTTCTTGCAGTGAGGGGCCCAAAACTGGACACAGTACTCGAGGTGCGGCCTCACCAGTGCTGAGTGCAGGGGAACAATCACCTCTCTGCTCCTGCTTGCAACACTGTTTCTGATGCAAGCCAGGATGCCATTGGCCTTCTTGGCCACCTGGGCACACTGCTGGCTCATGTTCAGCCGAGCATCAATCAATACCCCCAGGTCCATTTCCTCTACGCAGTCCTCCAGCCACACCGCCCCAAGCCTGTAGCGTCGCCTGGGGTTGTTGTGGCCGAAGTGCAGGACCCGGCATTTGGCCTTGTTGAAACTCATCCCATTGGCTTCAGCCCAGCTCTCCAGCCTGTCCAGATCCCTCTGTAGGGCCTCGCTACCCCCAGGCAGATCCACACTTCCAGCCAATTTGGTGTCATCTGCGAATTTACTGAGTTTGCACTCGATGCCCTCATCGAGGTCATCAATAAAGATATTGAAGAGGACAGGCCCCAGCACCGACCCCTGGGGAACACCACTCACAACCGGTCGCCAGCTGGATTTGACTCCATTCACCACTTGGAGGGGCTTCCTGCCCTCTGGTGTGATCTGTGTCCCCAGACAGAAGCAGCTCCTCTCCTGCAGCTCCCTGGCTCCCTAGTGAATGTTCTCCTACACTGGAAAAGGCAGAGGAACATCAAATCAAAATTAAAGTATAGACGTATCTGAGAAATCCATTGTAATGTCAATTATTTCCTGCAATAAAGATCATTCCTGCAGTTTCTATATCTGCGCACATCAGCTCAGAAATACAACATTTTCATTAAAGCAACACTTTAATAATTCTTCCTTTACTTGCAACTGCAATTACTTCCCACTGTGCTCACTCACAGAGACATATGGCAAAGAATGGGAGGACAAAAGATGGTTTTAAAAATAGCTACAAATAATCATAGCCCACTTCCCTTCTCAAACTGTATTTGCAGTTATGAAGACAGATCCATTCATAAGGTCAGACAAATGACAGAAGAAGAGTAAATTGATAGATGAAGTGTGTTACGGCTCCCTTACCGAATTTCCACAATGTTTACAGCGCATTTCTAGTAATTGAGTAAGAATTATATTCAAGACATTATGCTCAGCAGGAGCAGCTTTTATATACCAAGCAAGCAAATGAGATATCTCTGAAAAGTCACAAAAGATGTTAGGATGTCGATAGTGACTTAGAGACTGCCATTACCGAGCCATTATCGCCAACTCATAAACAAACAGGAGCATCAGTTCCTTTAAATTACATGCTTGCTTTGCTGGAAAGCAAAGTTGGTGTTGAGCTGCTCATCATGCACACATACAGACAGAAAGACAAGAAGAGAAAAGTGTCTTTAGTGATGACATTTACTTCTGAGACAACAAAACTCTGCCCAGCTCTCTTTAGATATTCTCATCAGTTAATTCAGTCCATGTGTGAAGTGGAGGCTGGGGGGACACCAAGCTTTTAGGCATGTGTGAGCATTCATGTGTAAGCATAATGTTTTGAATTTCTGAGTCAGAATTCTGATCCTGTGCTTTGGAATGCTGTGCTGTACAGAGCCTCAAGATCTTTACATTTTCAGTGCATCATTCAGTGCATCATCATCCTTAAGTGTGATCGCTGGGATTTATTTCAGGATAAAATTTCAGGATTTATTTATAAGGATAACAAGAAATCCTCCAGATTTTAAGATGAACTGAGGAGTCACATAGAGAGAAAAAAACTCGTGCCTCTCAGCAGTACCTTTCCATCAGCTAGCCTTTGCACCTTTCTTTTTACATACATTTCCAACATAAACACAAAGTGATTTGCTCTGCTGCAATGCAAGCATCCAGTTGAGATGCCTGCATTCCCTTCTGCCTCTGCCTGCACAGGACAGCACTCCTAATGATTCTTCCATGCACTCTTCCAGCTTCCCAGTGGGAGTGCAGTTCACACCTCCTAGGGGCTGGTGCTCGTCACCAAAACAACACAGCTTCCTTAATGTAAGTTGTGTGCCTGCATACATACTTCTTATTGTGCAAGGCTGCTTTATTTTTCTGATTTATTTTTTTTTTAAGCTAGGGAATATTGACTTCATACTTCTCAACCATTGCTATCCCTTTACTCAGTTAACTCAAGTTTACTCAAGTAAAGAGCTATTTTCAGTTGACCTCAAGTTTTACCTCCCCCACAGAGAACCTACCTGCTTCATTCTCCAGTATTAGCTAGCCCAACCGTTAGTATATTAGATCACCAATAATTAATATTATGTGCTGTCAGACTGCTCACTGTGAATTTCACTTCCTCCAGCATTACCGATTTTATTGGGAAATCCTTTACTGGGTGGCAGCCTTGTATGACATACCACTCCTGTTGATGATGGGGCAGTGAGGGCTGGCTCTATATGCTCCATTATAGTTTTAACTACAGAGCACACATCCTCTTTCCTGAATAAACACTTCCAGAAAAAGTCAATTGCGAATTTATCCAGTAACGAGATCCCTGTGCTATGCCTGTTGTTATTCTGCAGAAACAGGTTAAAGGCATCTTTTTCCTGTAGATAATAAAAAATTAAGTGGAAAGCCCCAAGCCCTAGCAGAATGAACCATGCAACACTGTCAGCCTCATAGATTTTATGTTCAGTTACGCCACTCATACAAACACACATAAGCCCACAGTTAAGTTCTTGTCAAGCCCATGAGCTGCACAGTAGGCAACTCCATGGTGTTCATGGTGAGCTTCTTCCAGCTCTGATTGCTGCTCTCACTGAAGCAGCAAGTGCTTTCTCATCCACCTGCAGATGCTCCATCTTCCCACCTCCACAAGGCAGAGCCATGCCTCTGAGCACTGAGCATGCCTGCACACAGGTGCAAGGACCAACGCTGGGCTTCTTTGAGTGCTTCCACTCCTAGGCTGCACGTGAGCTTTTCCCAGTCATGACACTGTCTGCTGATGCCACTGATTGCAGTCCTGTTTCCTTTCCCAATGACCATCACTCTCACAGCAAGGGGATAGGTACCACAGACATTCAGACATGCCTGACACTGGAACTGATTCAGGACTGAGATAAAATAGGTTACTTGGGTTACTTATGCACCACTTTTTCTCTTACATCCTCCTCCAGCTTCCTAATGGTCAGGATTTCCACAGGAAATCAGGCATTATGGGGGAGAATCAGCAACATTAAGAAATCCTTTCTTTTCACCTTCTACCCATGACATGGATGAATGCATGCATTAAAGCTTCCAGCATCATTTTGCACAGACACACGTTCCTTCTCAGCAGGAATGAACAAATTGAGCAAATTAATTCTCAGTGCCATATCTCTTTCCTGACAGCTAAACGCTGGATCAAGGTTTCTGTTCCCATTCCTCCAGCTGGTACTAGGCTCCTGTTCTCCTTTGCAAGTCTTGTAAGCCTGCACCTGCACTCACTGGGACAGACAGTGCAGGGCCACTGATGCAGGGTCAGTGCTGTAGGGCCGGCATGCTCTGTCCCAGACATTTCCCCAAAGAGTCTCCTCCTCAAGAGCAGTGGAGGGCTCTTGCAGTGGATGCTAGAGCCATGCTTCTGCAGCTTTGTTTGACATTCCCTGCTGCTGTGTCCTTTCCAAGAGACTAAATACTGAATCCCTGCAGTTGCCTTGGCCAGGTCCTGCCTTGTCAAGCATCTGTTTTCCCACCCCACTATGACTTGTAGACCTTGCTGTATCTCAAAGCCACACTTCGCTCCTTCCCACCTTGAGCCAGAAAAATGTCAGCGCACAAAAGGAGCAAAGAAATTGTTGAAACTGAAAACACTTCAAAGTGCCTCTCTGGTATTTGCTGTTTAAAGCCAGGCTCTGCTGCCCAAATCTGTCCAGTTTGTAGTGAGGCTGTGGATTTGTTCCTGCCCAGGCTCTGTAGAGAAGAACCAAAGGGGACAAATCTCAGCAGGCTGACAACTGGAGAACAAACTTTGGGGAATAGCAGAGTAAAAATGGCAGAGTCTGAAAGAAGGCACGTCTGTTCACTGGGAAGGGAGATGCTTTGGGCTAGCAGTAACTCAACTCCTGTTAGCATGGCTATTTGCTCGTATCTATTAGCTACACACCTCTGTCAAGCTCTTTTTCCCATCACAAAATCAAACATTAGGAGGCTACCCTACGTCCAAAGAAGCACATACCAACGATGGTCTGAAAGCATTAAGAGTGATCTGATGGGAGCCCATGGAGGCCAGAGTGTTCCACCTTCCTGGCTCAGGTCTCAGCACAAGTCACCCACTCGACCACCATGATCGCACGTAAGTTGAATCCCAAATGCCTCCCAAACCACTTCACGTCAGAGCTCACAGAACAATATACAATTAGATTGCATTGGTAGAACTTCCGCAAAATAAATAAATAAATAAATAAAATAAAAAGAGGCTTTGCAGCAATCAGATCCAACAGGTCAGCACTGATGCTGCTCTTCATGGGACTTCCATGGAAGACAGAAAAACGAAAAAGGCTGAGCTACTTCTTGTCATAGGCTGTGTCAGAGGGAGAAAACAGAAAATGTTCTGTAGAAAATTGTGCTGCCTTCTTTATAGGCCACCTTAGGAGAGACTTACTGGACATAAATGTAAGGGCGTTTTTCTAATGCCTTTATACAGAAAACCACGTGCATGACAAAACAGCTGATCCGGGCCCTGTTAGAGCTTTATGAAAACTATTCTGGCTCATGTATCCTCAGAGTCTGCTGCTACAATGCTTCCTTGTTGAAAAAGGAAGAAATTCAATAAAGGCTTGTAATTAATTCTATAACAATAGACAATAAGGAAGAGTTTGGTCTTAATAAACAAAACAGAACTACTGATTTAGTGCAAACGTATTCAGAAAATCAGTATATCTCACACACACAAAAAAAATAATATCATAAGCAAGAACAAAACAACAATAATCACTTTCCATAGAAAATATTGCTTGCTCTCTGGTGATTAATAAACCCCAGGAAAAAATAAAACAGATTGAGGTTTTTCCTTCCCTGTTTTCCCCAAATTGAAATGCATGACAGAGATAAATGCTGATCATGAAACAAAAGTCAAAACTTCATTATGAGCCTATACTATAATAGAAACATAGTGAGGTCTCCCTCCCCCAGGAGCTTGAGATTACACTGATAAATGAACAGTAGGGAAGGATTCTTTCTTCGCTGGAAATTCAGCAAGGCGTTCACATCCCCAGTGCCTCCAGCTCCTGGCGCTGATGCAGCAAGCTTGAAGCAGCCCAGGTGTTTTGGCTGGAGCAGAAGGAGCACAGGACCAAGGCCCACCAGGACACTGTATGTGACACCATGCTGGGTGTGCAACAACCCACCCACGCCCGGCTCCAGCAATGGGAAATATACATGGAGAAGTCTCTAACGTCCTCAGAGGTGACAGAAAAGAGCTATAGGTTAGGTAGCTGTAACAACGGTCTCTCACCATTTTTCAGAACATTATCTGAAATTTCAGCTAGAACAATGAAGCTCTCCAATTGGCCTAAGCAGGACAACCTTTCCTCCCCTGTAAGCCACAGTGGCTGCAGCTCCATTACAAAGCAGGCAGCTGGAGCACATGCAGCCTCACTCAGCACCAGTGGTTAATCCCCACTGAAATGACATTGGAGAATCAGCAAAAATATGATTGCAATCTTTTCTCATCAATGCCCTCAGCTCAAGAGGACATTTGATGTCATATGGGCACTAAAAAGTTTTAGATATTTTTATTATCCTTTCTTGTTATGTTTTGTTTTTTTTTTTTTTTTTTTCCAAATAAGCAGTAGCAGAAATATGTATACATTACGGGTTAATAACGGTTTGTCAAATGTCACCAGGGGTTGTTTGCCTCACAGTACTCCTTAATACCGCTTTCATCTAAAATATCCTCTCCAAATCCACCCTGCTATATTTATTCAGCATTCAGTGTGAGCACAGTGGGAGGTTGGTCAGCTCTTGGCTGTCTGCAGCTGACTGCAGGCCCTTAGGCTGCGCAGTCCATCTCTCGTACTATTACAGATCCTTCATAAATGGACACAGGGAAACTTGCACATCCAAGCCCAGAACTGCAAGGGAACAACCTGGGAATTGTTGTGAAGTTTCTGATGCTCTGATGGAGAAGGCAGAGGGAAAGGCAGACACTTTATATGCACTTTGCTTTAGGCCTCTGAAAATTTTCTCAGTAATTCAAGTTGAAGTGTATTTCTTCAGCCCTCTTCTCCACACTATGGCCACCTTGCCCCTTCCTTGCCCCACACCACAAAGCCACTAAAGGAGCGATCACACTGTCTCTGTGAGTGACGTGCCCTTTTCCAGTGCCTGTTTCCCTCCACATGTAAAGTCTTTCAAGCCTCACTGCAACACACTCACCTCTCAGTGCTGCATTCATCAGTAATTGCAGAAACACCCCGGGCATGTAGAGCCCAGTGGCATTAGCTGACACCTTTGTAGACAAGCTGAGCTGCTCCTTTCCAATGAGCTTTTTTTAGGAAGCCTTACCAAAGTCACATGTAAAGGAGAGGTAGAAACATTCAGCAGAACAGCAATGTGGGCATTTTGCTTGCTTTTTAGTTCGGGGCTTGGGGTTTCCTTGGCATCTTGTTTTGTGTTTCGGCACCATGTGGCAGAGGCATCGGACCTTTGTTTTCACAAATGCATGCGTGCAAGAGCACATCTGCATGTGAACATTGCAGCACTGGGAGGGAGAAAGCCTTTGTTCAAAGACAAAAGGTTTGTTCAAATCCTTCACACTACTCTACCTGCCACTTCTGCCTCTAAAATGAAATTCTGTCATTTTCCTTCTGACTCCTCCTTGGTGCAGGATGCTCAGTGACTAAACCTCAGACCCCAGGGATGACTCTGGCTGCCTCCCAGGCCAGAAGACCAAAAGATGCACTTTTTAGGAAACCAGATTTCTAATACAGTAGTCTGATGCAAGCATTGAGATACATGAATGTCTCGTGATCCTAGATTTTAGTCCTACAACTAATGGATTCCCAATAAGCTTTGCTTAAACAGATAAAAATCCCAAGAAATCAGAGCTCATACCAATAGTGCAAAAGAAGGGTTGGAAGGATTCTGGCAAATTATTTCAACAGCTCCACAGAAATCAACGTATGTAGTAAGGCAGTCTCTGGACACTTCAAAAGACAAGTCTGAAGAAAGACAAAGAAAGATAATTTTGTAATACTTGGTGTGAGTCCTCAAAATGAAAAGCACTATGGATATTCATTTGAAATAAAAACACAATCCTTCATTCCAACTGTGCTCACATCCTGTCAGCTTTCCAGGGTTAATCTGCTGAAGAGCTTTTAGCTAAGATTAATGTACATCCAGCTGTCTCTGGACTTTTCCATTTTATCCAAAAATTAAAACACACCAAACAAAAAACTACTGGCATCAACATATTAGCAAAAAAGCCTCATTTCAATTTTGACACAATTCCCATGACATTGCCTCTCATTCTAAAAGAATAAAGTGATTAAGCTTGTTTTCCGAAGCAAAATAAAATGAAAGGAGACAAAAAAAAAAAAAAGGTACTCCGCAAATTTATAGCATTGCATAGAACACAAAGAGATTAAAGCAGCTAATGGCTGGGAAGTGCTGATAATACCAATAGTGATAATATGAACATGGGTGGCGTTACCAACAGCAGTAATGTTTTCCCCTCATACCACCACAGCCACCGGACCCTATGGGCTTCACTTCAGTCTGCTGAATTGCTAGGTTCCCATTTGTATCTTCAGGTGATAAGGGAGACAAAGATCTTGTGGCCAGGGTGGGAGATGATGTCAAGCTGTGGAGCAAACCTTGCTGCGTTCACCTGCCTCCATTGGGTTATGCATACTGGAACCCTACATCCCCCAAATCTCTGCACTAGGCTTCCTCTTCACTGGCATGAACTGGGGCTCCTGCATTGTTCTCCTTCTGCATGTCCAGGGAGCATTCAGATTCAACACCAAGTTTTGGGCAGAGACTGGGCATGGAGGAACAGTTGGAATGCAGATGTGCCTCTCAGAACCAAAGTAGCCAACTACATCCCTGCATCTCAGGATCCTGTTCCTTTCATAATTGTCACCACCATGAAAACAGATGCTGTTTTGTTGAATCAGGGACTAGAGAATCAAAACAACTTGCCAAAAACACAAGCAACTTTTTAAAAAACTTGATCCCCATGGCTTGCTTTAGCAAGGCCATCTGCTCAGCATATAAAACAGTAACAATAGAAACTGTCAGAAGCTAGGATGAGAAGTGATGTTCAGGTGGCAGTCCCTCTCTGTACAGGTGCCAAGGTCAAGGAGCCCTGCTGCGAGCTCTGAGAAGCACAACACAGCTGTTTGCTGTCCCTTGAGTTGATCTGGAGGAAGGTTAATGCAAGAACAAATATCAAGGAAAAAAAAAGCCTACCCAGTTCTGGGGAAAAATTCTTCCCCAAAACCAAACTAACAAAGAGAAAGAAGACAGATGAATAAGAAAATTCATACTTTCAAGTTGAAAAGTTAAGGAGGAACAGAGTGCCAAAAACCAACCAAGATGGCACTGACCTTGACATGTCAGTCTTAGAATCATAGAATTACAAAATTGGTTGAGTGGGAAGGAACCCTTCAAGATCATCTAATCCAACTTCCCCGCAATGAACAGGGACATCTACAGCTAGATCAGGTTGCTCAGAGCCTCATCCAGTCTGATCTTGAATGTCTCCAGAGATGGGGCATCAACCTCCTCTATGGACAACCTGGACAACCTGTTCCTGTGCCTCACCATCTTTATTGTATTTTTTTTTCTTTAACCTAATTTAAACCTCCTTTCTTTTAGCTTGAAACTATTTCCCCTTGCCCTGTCACCACAGACCCTGATAAAGACCCTGTCCCCTTCTTTCTCATAGCCATACCATTAAATACTGAAAGGCTGTTCTCATGTTTCCCCAGAGCCTTCTCTTCTTCAGACTGAACAGTCCCACCTTTCAGCCTGTCTTCATAGGAGAGGTGTTCCATCCGTTAGATCATTTTTGTGGTCCTGCTCTGGATGTACTCCATCAGATCCGTGTCTCTCCTGTACTGAGGACTTCACATCTGGATGCAGTACTCCAGGTGAGGCCTCACAATCACAGAGTAGAGGGGCAGGATCACCTCCATCAATCTGCTGGCCAGGCATCTTTTAATGTAACCCAGCATACGGTTGGCTTTCTGGGCTGTAAGAACACATTGCTTTTTCATGTACAGCTTTCCATCCACCATTATCCCCAGGTCCTTTCCAGCAGAGCTGTGCTCAATCCTTTCACCACTCAGTTTGTATTGATATTGGGATTGCCATGACCTAGGTCATGAACTTACACTTGGATTTATTGAACCTAAGGATATCATTCTGGGCCCACAGCTGAAACCTGTGTAGTCTCTCTGGATGGCATTCTATCCCTCAGGCATGTAGACTGCATGACTGTTTGGTGTCATCTGCAAACTTGCTGAGGGTGCACTCAATTCCACTGCCAATGTCACTATTGATGAAGATATTGAACAGCACTGGTCCCAGTACTAACCTGTGTGAACATCACTTGTCATTGATCTCTATCCAGACAATGAGCCGCTGACCACCACTCTCTGGATTCGAGGTATCTTTCCAAGACTTCCTGGATGCCCTTGTGCATTTGCATTGCCAAATATAACTTGAGTGTATTTAACTTAACATTTTTACTTACAACTTTCATTTCTGTACTCACAATCTGGATTTTTCTCATGGCAAAGTTACAATCATTTCATAATGCACTGCTAGGTGCTGGTGACTGTGTGGCAACTGAAAGCATCACCCTTTTTCATCAAAAAGAATTAATACACTCTTAGAAGAGCTACTGTCCCTCCATATATTAACCACCACCATTGTCAACAACTTTTTCACTGACAATAGTCACAACCTCAGCAAAGGCCCCACAGTAGAAGTATTTCACTTTTTGAAAAACGATGAACCTACTTTCAGCTCTGTGTAAAATTTGTAGAGGCAAGGCTGACTGTCCAGAGGAGCATCAAGGAGGAGCAGAGAAGTTTTGTGAGCTCTGGGAGGTTCAGTGAAGGCCATACAGGAAGGTTGCCTGCCCAAGGACTGGGCTGGGTCCATAGCTGCAGGAGATCCCTGAATGGGGCACATACAGGAGGTGGCCAGAAACCAGATGGCTTTTCACTAACAGCTTTTCAGTGGGAAATGTCACTTTGCTTCTACCAAAATTGGAAGAGAATGCAGTGAAATGATCTCATAAAAGTGAATTTGGACCTATTCTGTCACAAACATTTCAGAAAGAAATATTTAAATATGGATTTTTTTAAAAAATATGCAGTTTCTAGCCGTATGGACTATATTACATTTTCTTCTGAAGTCTAAAATGGAAATAAAATGAGTTCTTGCAGTCTCTGGAAGTGCTTAATTTGAAGTGAGGAAGGGGAGCTCCTTCAAAGTCTCAGTGTTTCTGCAGGATAAAACAATCTATTTTCTAATCAGAGCTACTAATACATACAACTTTAGTTGCTCGGGTCCATCACTTCCCTGACCCACAGAAAATGCACATCCATCAGAGCTAAAGGAAGCTTAGCTGGTGATGAAGAAGTGCCTGTTCTCTGGTTAGGAGTTCCCCCTGTTAGCAACTAGCACAAGAAACAAGAGGGAGTGCCATTTTCCAATTTCTTGCTTTTGTGGGTTTGTAAAAAGATTAGCCTTAAATGCTGTAGCTTACAACACTTTTGTTTGTTAATTCTTTGAGAAAAATAACAAGAGAAAGACTTTCCAACATCAGCTTACTAAGAAAATTCTTCAGAAGGATCAAAACTTCAGAAGAGGTTGAAATGCTGACAAGGAATGGGAAATTCAACTTCTCAGAAGTTACAGAATTAATTCCCCTAACATCTGTAAAAGTAATTATCAGAAGAATCTTACAGCATGGATTTGTTTGCTGGACTTTGGGCCTGATCGAGTTTCCCTGCAGAATAACAGTGAGAGCCGAAGCCCAGCCACATCCAAAGCAGCCTCCCCGAAGAAACTACTCAAAAGAGCTGAGTGCATTCCCAAATGTTCCAGGCACCACAGTATCCAAGCAAATAGACTGCAGGATGCAGTGTACCTAAAAAATGTTTTAGACTGTATTAAAAAAAAAAAAAAAAAAAAGCAATCACAGAGAGTGCAAGACCTTAAAATGGGAATGTCTTCTGCAAAATAAGATGTCAGCAAAGCTAAAACTAGAAACTAGCAGTGACACGATACGAAGGAGATGAAAATAGGCTCAGATATTAGCGCTGTTTCTGGATCACTGCTACCAAACCATCCCCACCACCTCCTGGCCTGTTCATTAATAGTCCCCGTTGTGTCCCTCCAGGGAAGCAGTAATTCAGCCACATAGCCATAAAATTGGCAGATTTAATACAAACTAAATCATTTATTGTCTTCTCTATAACATCTAAGTCTGGGTTATATTGGTAGACCACTGAGGAAGGCAGGATTTCCATTCTTCTCACCTTCCTTAGGAAACAACTACAGTTCTGCGGAGACACTTCTGCCACATCCCCTGAGCTATCACAGTTGTATTCATCCTCAGGAAGGATCATAGGATGAAGCTGTCCTTATCTCTTTTTACTTCCAGTGGGCTGTGACTGCCCCAGAGCAATGGGGTTTCCATTTCAGCTTACCCCCTGCACTGGCCTGCTCTCAACATCTTCTACCAATTTCATCTTGGCAGGTTTTCTGTTCTGTAAGCAGCCTTGTTCTCTTCAAGTAAGGAAAAAAGAATGGTTGGGGTCCTCTGAGTCCAAACTTGATACGCCTCAACTATTTTTCTTTGCATGTAAAGCAAAATAACCAGCTTCTCTAAAAAAGCCAGAGCACGCCATCTGCCAGAGTGAAGGTATCATTGGAAAATTCAGGCACTGCATTTCCACAGCATGGGGTCTGTAGCCCTCCCCACCACAACAACAGCAAGCATGCAACCAAGGCTTCGGTAACACTAGCTCAAGAAGCTCAAAATTACCAAAATAAAACCCAGTCAATGCAATGTGTGAGGCATGAGATATTTTCCCTTACTTCAGGGGCAGTTTATTTAGCAGGCTTCCTGCTTTATTTTTAATGACAGAATCTGTTTATTTTATTGGGCTGTTTTCCAGCAACTTACAGCAACTTCTGCTGCATTTGCTTTGGAGCTGTTTTGGTGCTCACTTGTGCTGCAGAAGTCACATATCATGAAAATAAGGTGCTAGCAAACAAGCAAGCTGTTGAAAAGCTGATGACACCACAGGGCAATGTGTGATTGGACCAAGTTTGACCATGAGCCTCATCTATCAAGTGTCATCACTAACTCATGTATGTCCCTCAGTGCTGCATCCACATTTCTTGGATACCTCCAGGGGCGGACACTCCAGCACTCCCCTGTGCACTCCATTCCAATACTCAACAACCATCCCCATGAAGAACTTCACAGTGTCCAATTAAACTTCCTCTGGTGCAGCATGAGGCTGTTCCCTTGCCTTACTTGTCACCAGAGGAAAGAGACTGAAGAGAGTTCATCCATGTTCTCAGGGGGGTGGCTAGTGGCACCCAAACGATCTGGGATGGGAGCAGCATCCCTGGCGATGTTACAGGCCTGGGAAGATGTGGAGATGCTTGGAAGTGCCTTGCACCATACTTCCCAGCACTTCCCACGTTCCTACAGGGTTTACCTTTGCTGCAGAGCTGTGACCATTTCCTCTGTCTTCATACCCCAAATTGCTGACAGAATTAGGAATCAGTCATCTCTTCCTCTTTCTCATTTACATCATTTCACCTCTACTCTTTTTTTTCTTTTTTACTTCAGTGTTGCTTTTTTGCTCCCTTTATTGCCTTCTTCCCTCTATTACATGTCTGCATCAAAGCTTTTTAAGGATTATACTGTATTTTCAAAGAAAACATAAGGCACAGGGCTAGAGATACATAAACTGCTCCAGAATAACAATAATAACCATCACAATATAGATCAACTGCATCTTCTGAAATGCTTCCCCAAAGGAATGGATTTGTCCCATCTCAGCATTAAAGAGTTGTACAGACCCTGTTGCAGCCTGTTTGCTTTGTTCTGCTTCCACTCTAAAACAATTAGGCTCCAGCAGGCTCACAAGCAGGCAGCTCTGCAAACAAAGAAACCCTCTCTCTCTCTCTGTCTCCCATATTGTGCATGCCCCGATTACTAACGAACTACCAGACCACAAACTTCCAACTCACTTCCCTGGGTTTGCTATTGCTATCATTACCCACCCTAGCAAAAATAGCTCTGGAGCTTTCTTTCAAGCCTGCGGGATCATGCAGAAAGTTCCCTAATTCCAGATGATTATTATTATTTGCAGTTAAAGTTTTCCATTCCCATATTTATTTCTTATTGTTTAGCACCTGTAGAGCACTGCCTAGCTGGGTTATTTTCGCTATGTAATCACTGCTAATCAGAAAAACCTCACAGCCTTCATGGGGATCATAAAATGGCTTGAGTTGGAGGAGAATTTAAAGCCCAGTCAGTTTCAATTCTCCTGCCTTGGGCAGGGTTGCCACCCACCAGATCAGGCCACCCAGGGTCCTATTTAACCTGGCCTTGAACACCTCCAGGGATGAGGCATCCACAGCTTCCCTGAGTGGCCTGTGCTGATGTCTCACCCACAGCCTTGGCATTATCAGCTCCACAGTCAAGGGATACTACAGCCTACTGCCTTCTCCTTTACCACTGTGCACGTTTTTGCTTCAGACAGCCATGGAAACGTAGAGAAACAATGGAGTGATGGTCCTGACAAGTCAAAATTAAGTATTCTCATTTAAGCCTGCTGAATGACTACTGGGCAGCCATCAGCTGCGGCTTGTCTTTCAAGGTGCAAAGGACATCACTATTTTTCCAGTATTTTGATACAGCAAAATGGGGTCAAACTCATCCAATGGGAGGTAAAGAGATCCACTCCAGCCAGAATTTTCAGTGGTTTGGGAGTTTAAAAATATATATATATATAGAATGTAAGAAATATAGTCAGTGTATTGACTATGCTCTCATCCTGCTCTCATCCTTATATTGGCTTGTAAGAGGGGAAAATATCAGCTGAACACCTCAGTCACAATAAACTGGAGGCAGATTTGAAATTGAGATTTGAAGAGAGCGCACAGCTGTCGACGCTCCAAATGCTGCAAACCCCATGCAGCATATATGCATTTGGACCTTCCTGTCTACACTAGACGAATCTAACACATAAAAGGCAAAATATGCAGTAATTGCAGCTTTATAGTAGTATAATGTGGAGCACAACTACTTATCTTACATAAACAAAAGCAAAATTAATTAAAATGTAGGGTAGCATAAGACTAACCAGGCTTAAACATCAGAGTAGTAACAATTGCTTGAATTAGGAAAAGGTTTTTAATGGAGACAGGTATTGAAAGTCTGTGGCACTCTAAAATCAAAAAGCTCAGGAGATTATTCTCAAAACTGATTACTTGTAAAGCAACAACATTCTGTTCTCCTTCAGGGGTCCTTCAGTTAACAAAAGATTTTTTGTAACTGTCTGCCTATGATTATGAGAACTGAAAACTTATTCTTAATAAATGAAAGCTGAAGTTTCAAGCAATCATTTGACTGCGGAGAATGAGACTTCAAAATGGAGGTGAAAAACAGCTGAGATTTGTGATAAAAGCTTTGGTAGTTCACAATAGATCTGTGCCTAGATAGATTTGCAAAAATGTATGATTTCTTACAATTGTATCCTACAATATGATAACAGACATTTCAAAATTTCTCTAAATGTTTGTCAATACTCAGAAGTGTCCTTCCATCCTTCCCATGGGGATCTAAAGGGAAGAATCATAGTCATAGAATGGATCTTAAAGATCTTCTAGCCCCAATGCTCCTGCCATGGGCTGTGTTGCCACCCTCCAAATTGGGCTGCCTAAGGCCCCATCCAACCCAGCCTTGAATACCTGCAGGAATGGGGCATTCACAGCTTACCCTGGCAGCCTATGCCAGTACCTCACCACCCTCTAAGTAAAGAATTCTTTCATAACATCTAACCTAAATTTCCTTTCTTTTAGTTTAAAGCATTCCAAATGATCACTATTGGATCATGTAAAAAGATGGTCCTCCTCCTTTTGCATATAAGTTTCGTTCAAGTACTGGAAAGCAACAGTGAGGTCTCCCCTTCTCCAAGCTAAAGAAGCCCTACTCCTTCAACCCTTCTTCATAGGAGAGGTGCTCCAGCCCTCCGAACAGCTCTGAAGCCTCCGATGGACCTGCTCCAACAGCTCCATGTCTTTCTTGTTCAGGGGGTCCCAAGCCTGGATGCAGTACTCCAAGTGGAGCCTCATGATGACAGACTAGAGGGGGACAATCACCTCGCTTTCCCTGCTGGCCACCCCTCTTCTGATGCAGCCCAGGAGAGAAAAAAAAAAAAAAAAAAGGAGTACAAATAGAGATGTAGAGATGAGAGATTATGAATATAAATAAGGAGAAAAACAAAAAAAACAACAGCAACAAAAAATAACCAGCAACAAGCCTAGGCAGAAATGGTCCTAAATGTAACCTCCCTGATTCAGATGGCTTCTGAGCCACAGGTGTTTGTGGATGCGCTCCGCACGTGCCCCAGTCTGGTACTTGCTCCTCAGAGCTCAGAGTCTGCATGTCTGTGCTGGGATTTTCTCCTGAAAGGAAGCATAAAGGTCTGTATGCTCATGTGCTGGATGCGCACCACAGCACACCAGACCACAAAAAGCCAAGTGCACTGGGAATGCTCTACAGAGGATGTCAGACTGACGCCAAGCAAGGTTCTCCCTTTGCTGCCCAGCAGACCTGCTAAGCTTTCACATCCCTGTCAAACTTCCCAGCACCCGTCACGAGTCATTTAGTAGCTGGAGATGTGTCTTGCCAGCACCAGTTCAGGTCTCAAGTTTGCTTATTCTCCTCACGTAGCACAGCTGGCAGAAGAAACAGAGCAAGATCAAAAGGGAAAGAAACAAGATGGCAAAAGATGAAGTATGAAATAATACTGGTAACAGGCTGCAATTCACGATCAAAGGAATGAATCTGGTCCTGACTTAAAAATACATATAAATAAGGAAGTGCCTTCCCCCAATTCTGAAAGGAAGAATTTGCCATTTGCTCTTAGGTCACGCAATCTTTTCAAGTGCAGTTATACTTAGGTAGCAGGAAGGACAGAGTACCTCAAATTGTATTTATTTGCTTCCAGCATCACAAAAGAGGGTTCTCTTGGCATCTCACTGTTTTCCCATCCGGGTTTCACATAACCCACAAAACCAAAATCAAACCCCAGAGTATCTCCCATTCCAGCTAAGCTAGTGTGGTGCCAAAACTTGGTCTCATGGTCATTACCAGCTCCAAGAAAATGGTCCTCAGCAGCCAGAGTGGCACCATTTGCCTCCAGCCTGTGCTCTGATATTTTACGTCTCAGACCAAAGCAAATCAAAACAAAAACACCCCAAAATTCCAAGAGGAATTCTGTGGTGAAATCTCTCTTCGGCTTTAAAAGCCTCAAACACCATTCACTATATTTCTTTGCAGTAATGTGATTCAACCCCTCTGACCACAGCACACTGAGGGACATGAAGACATCAGGATGAAATCCAGGCTGAGAGAAGCTCAGAAAGAGCCCACTAGGGGATGGGAAGCAGCAGCACTCCTGTGACAAATCGCAGAGGCACTCCAGGAATAGGCCCAGACCCATCTCCCCTCTTGAGGGGGCATTGGTGCCAGCAACACCATGCACCCTTCTTGCACTCTGACTTCTTGCACCTCAGCAGGGTTTCCTGCCACAATAGCTGGTCTGGCAGCAGGACTGCACAGACAGAATACAAACTTTAAAGTGCATTCACCAGACATCAGCGATAACAAAGGGATACTCAGCAAAGCCCAGCATTAAAAGGCTCTGAACTCATGAGAAGGGCTGAGTTTCACAAGACCTGGTCTCTTCTGGGTTTTACCAACAACAATGTGCAAAAAACATGGCTCACCCAACAAAAAAAGCTGCGGGTTTTGAATTCTGCTTTGTTATCATGCATCAGCTCTGAAATACAGAAAGTGTGCTTACAGAACAAAAATTTCCATGTAATTTGATGCTTGCATGCCAAACTTTTTCAGTATCACAGCTCCTGAACAGAAGGTAGATGTTAGTAAACAAGTTAAAAGCAAACACACTGCTGTCATCGGAATTAATTCCTCCACTCCTGCTGGAAAAGGTGGACATATCCCCATGAAAATCTGAACTTCACAAACTGCATGTTCTGAAAGAAAACAGTCCTTTCAATAGTCTCTGCTGTGACACCAAGTCAAGAGCCTATTTCATCTCCATCCCTTCCCTCTTTGATTTATTTAAATTACCCATGGAAGCATCCCTCTTGCCTTATTACAGTTTTGAAGTCAGGTGCAACTCACCTCAGCTCGAGCCCCAGCTGTAACACAAATCATTTTGGCATAAATCTGTACTGGATATATCTTCAAAACATTTCATTTTCTGTACATTAGTTACCTAATAAATAATTGGCAGACAATAAATGTCTCCTGGTGCTTTTGATGGGCATAGTGCTGCTAATAATAAAAGTGTTATCCGTCAGCACACGCTGTCTCACCGAGGAACAATAGCTGTGTGGATTTATGGCAGTGCAACACAGAATGTGATGACAGCCAAAAGCATGGAAGCTGGATGGCAGCTGCAGAAATTGAGAATTTTGTTTGGCTCTGGATGGAAACTGGAGCCGATCTCAGCCTTACATTTTCAGCTGACTTGGTTGCAAAGTGTTTAAAATGGATCCAGTTAAAGCAGTGATGTGGGGCTGCTCCCTGCGCTGCTGTGCTGGCCGTGTGTCCCAGAGCCATGCTATCATCCCAGCATTTGAGAATCTGGGCTTAGCTCACTTCCCAAACTCAGGGACGTTCTTCTCAGATGGAGAGCCATTCTGTGTAGAGACAAGCTGCTTGCTAGCTTTGACATCTTCATGCCCTCAACTCACCTTGAACCACATCACATACTCTGGGCATGCAAACTGAGTTGGTGCCTCTTCTTTGTCTTCACCCTCTTCCTTACATTCTACCCTCCTTACTACTCTGCCCAGCATCCAATGTGACAAATGAAAAAAAAGAAGAAAAAAAAAAAGGAACCTGTTTTGGCAGGGGGGTTGGTCTCGACGATCTCTAGAGGTCCCTTCCAACCACTACAATTCTGTGATTCTGTGAAATGATGTGGGCACGGAAACCTGCTCAGGCCATCCCTTATAGGGATAGGAGAACAGAAAACTCTGGACCACAAAGAGCGCAACTTTCACCCAAACAGCTTCATGGAAACATGCCTGGTGCTCCAGGACTGCTCAAGTTCCATGCTGTGCTGGAAGGATGCACAGGTCCTATCACAAGGCAGATGCAGCAGCTACCTGGGCAGAAACCTTTCCCAGAAAGACGTGCCACGTATTTGCAGGACCAGAAAAATACAGAAAGGTTTGGTTTACTTTTTTGGTTGTTTTGGGCTTTGGGTTTTTTTGTTTGTTTGTTTGTTTTTTCTTATGTAGGCTCTTTGTTGTCAGAGGGTTTTTCTTTAAAAAGCAGAAAAGCTGCCAGAAATAAATTTCTAGGGGAGAAAGCCCTTCAGTGCTTGATTACTGCTGCCTGTTGGTTACAATAGCATTTGCACACTTCAGTAACTCCCTCCCAACTTGTAAAACGATGTTATACATCATTTTAAAAAATTATCCTGGAGACAGCTTTATTCTTCATTCTGTTCAACACAAGTTTAATGTGTGCTGTCTACAAAGCAGCAGAAGAGAATCATTTGTTCTCTTGCTCTTATCTCTATACCCACTTCCATTAAAAGCATGTGAGAGCATGTTAGATTATTCACTGATTTTTAGAAATACATACATATATATTAAAAAAAAAAAAAAAAAAAAAAACACACAGAAAACACCTATAGTCAAGCATGATAAAACCTAAGTTTCTTTGTGGAACAGGGGTGCATCCCTGCCTCCACCCACACCTTGACCCCATTCACTGGGCTCTCAGGGATCCAGGGTGCGCATCCTTCCAAACTACCACCTTTTTTCTTAGTTCAGAGTTCAGTAGCATTAGAAAAAATATATATATAATTCATCGTTTTTATGTCTCCTTGCTTGAGCTAAGAGTTCACAGACACGAGATTAAAGCCCCTGTTGGAAAACTGAACTCATCAGAACCAGCTGCCCTCAAAAAGCTCAGCCTCTATTCATCTACCTGAGAAAGGGACAATATTTGCTTTAGAGTGTGAGTTTGGGGGCTGATTATTATGGCCTGGAATGTCCAAAGGAGTATTCATAAAATAATGAAATGTAAGGCATAGTCTGGCAGCCTATTTTTAGAAAACTAAATTATCAAGCTCGAACATTAAAGCTGAAGCCGGAACGCTGCAGGACTGAGCAGAAACATAATGTCACCAATTTTGAATTCATTAAATATTTGCTCTTTTAAGTAAAATTGTACTTTTGTTATCACTCAATTTAGAGAAGAGTTTGGGGAAATATTCGTGTGCACGATCTGACAGCTGAATCACCTCCATTTGCTGTGCATCTCATTTGCTTTTTCTGTATTATTCACTACCACAGAGACACGGTGATTTAACATTAATTTAATTTGCATATATTAAATGTGCTCAGAATATTTGCACAGCTTGACTAGAACTATGGGACCTGCTTTCCACATGCAGCTAACTTGGTGGTAAAGCCCACAGGACACAGTTATTTGGCTGTGGAACACAGTCACCTCTTAACTCGCCCCACTTTAAATATTCATGAAGAGTTAATTATTTCTGTTCAAGATATCCTCAGCAGCTTGGCAAGCCTTATGCAATGGCATCTTGATCCTTTTTCAGACCCTTGCTCTGCATCTGCCCCAAAGCCTTTCAGAAAGCCTCAGTGTTAATCAATAACTTTTCTTTTGGAAATCATAAAATGTTACAAGTATAAAAAAAACTTTTGTCATTTGAAGCACAAAGGGGATCTGGACCTTTGCAGCTGCCATGTTGTTTCTCAAGTCGTTTTAAGACTTAGTCTGCCATGCTGACTAGATCATGGGTTAAACCACCCTCATTTGGCCAGTATTTGGAAGGACGTTTGTTAGGCTTAGAAGCCATGCATACCTGTACACACCCCACAGTCAGTACCAAAAAAAAACAGTCACTGTGCTAGCTGATAGAGATGTAGGGGCTATCATTTTTTGCTTTTAAACCTGGAAGATAAGGACAGCCTAAATCTTTACCCACAGATCTTCACCTGAATTTCTATGAGGTCTGCAGACTGTGGGTTTGACACCAGCATGACAGAAAGACTTCTGCCTGGCTGAGGCTACAGCTGCACTGACATCCCATGACTAGATGTCAACCCTTTTCCAGCAAATCTTTTTCAGCCACAGAAAGAAGCTTGTACCTGCGCTCCTCCAGTGAGAAAAGTAGAGCCCTGCAGACATATGGCCATGGGCACAGCACGACTCAGGAATTCACAGACCAGCAAAGCTTTCAGAGGGCTGCTTACAGCACTATTCCTGGTAGAACATCACAAAAGCCAAAGAAATGAAGGCATCCAGCAGTATGCTGCTTTCAGCTCCTACAGAGACTCCCAGAGCTTACACATTGCCAAATCTCAGCTCCAGCCTTCTCTGTTGCCCTAAGACAGCAGTACTTCTACAAACTCTTCCAGGCAGTGTCTAAGTGAGCTGTAGCTACTTACAGCTTTTTTTAAAATCAGTTGTAAATGATCAGAGCTTGGATACTGGAGGGAAGAGGGAAGCAAAACCAAAAAGCCATAAAAAACAACAGATTAATAAAACACATACCTGTTTTGAAGTTTTAATCAGCTTGAAGCAAGGCATGGCATTTTCTTTCCTCAAGTGAACAGAAATTGGCTTTAAGTGAAATATGAAACAACACATTAATATGGCTTTGGTGTCAACAGCTCATATAATAGGTACAGTAACAGTAGTAGTGTTCCTCCGCTGGCATCACAAAGATCCTTGTATCGAAAGACACTCTATTCCCAAAACCCAATGTAGATGATGCACTAAGGTCTCACAAAGCAAAATCCAGAGACAGCTCTCTAACTAAAATGAACAGTTAACAGCTCTGTAAGTTCAGCTCTGGGAAGAGAGAGAGCACAGGCAATCATGGTGTGAGAGCATCCCAACACAAGGGTGGAAAGATCCATCTAGTGAACGTGCCTGCTCCAAAAGCCACAAAGAAACCACCAGAGCCTGGCAATAAGGTTAAGATTTGTAGTAAGGGATTAAAAGCACCCACAGGGAGTAGATACAACAGAGAATAGGAGATCAAGAATGTTTCCAGTGTCCTAAGTCTCTGTAATAGTAGGAATAGGTAATAACTCCCAGAAAAACAAGATGAAGCACACTTCACTGCAGAAAAGAAAGCTAAAAAGCAATTTGTATTCCTTGCCAGTCACACCTGAGGAACTGTCCTTTCAGTTTCTGAAGGTGATGATGTATTTCACTATGAGTCACCAAGTAAGACATAGAACTACCACCATCTCCTACATTTAGCCAAAGGAGTAAATTCGCTTTTAGGCTGCTTGCAGAGACATTTGAAACCCTAAAGCATGAGATTAATGCAATATAAATGTGATGCTATAGCAACCCTGTCCCTTTCTAAAGACCCTTAGAAATACCAATACGTAATTACAACCTGTATTTTCTGCTTGCTTGAAGTCCTCTGTTGTGCTACAAAATCCCTTTTGTAGTGTTATGTGTTTTGAAGCCCTACCTTACATTTTGGGTTATTTTCCTCAGAAACATACATAAAGACTTTTTTTTGTGTCCACAAGTTCATCTCTCAGATGGCCGAAAACTTTCTTCTGCTCCGTAGATTGGTTGCACATAAAGATAAACCACTCATTTTGTGCAGTTCAAGTGCATCTGTCTGAAGCAACCAGGACTAAACATGTTACGCCAAATGAGTCTTCAAGGCCACAAACAAGAACAATACTATTTCTCTTTTTTTTTTTAGCAGATCTTTTTTTTTTAGCAGAAGCAGGTACAACCACCTCTAATTAACCAGTACATCTAGACACATCTATTCCCTCCAATTGACTTGCTATCCTCTGCTTTTAGCAAAATTTTTTCCTACTGATTGCAAAGTGTTCTTCATCCCATCTCTCTCACTTCATTAAAAAACATCATGCAGTTCTCCATCTCACCTGAAGATGTGCAGCTCATCCATATTTGCTAAGAAATATGTTGAGCTGGAACAAATCCCTCACCATACAAAGAATCATCTTTCAAAAGGAGGGGGAGAGATTCATTAATTAAAAAAGAAACCAGCCTCTTCTGTACTGCTTGAGCATTGGAGGCACTTGAAGTTTTATAATCATCCTCTTTCAGCTAGCTCAGGAAGCAAACATTTTTGAATGGCAAACTTCCCTCCTACAGAACACAGCATGCAGAGGTACACAGCACTATTGTGAAAAGTACAAGGAAAGACAAGGAGTTTAGCTCAGCTCTTCTTGCTCATTTTGGGATGGCAGTGTGGAAGCAACATGAAGAATGGCATACACTGAAAGAAGACTGCAACGTAATGAAACTAAGCGAGTTAACAGACAAACTGCAGACAGGAATTGCTAATTAGCCATCAGTGACAGCAAAGAAAAGTGTGTGGCGGTGGCAAGCTGTCACCACTGTCTCTTCAGGGCTCACTCCCCCAAACATCTTTTCTTCCCATTCTATCTGTAGGAAGGAAAGCAGAGTCCTCGGGGATCATCTGAACAAGAGCAGTAAACCATGAAGCCCAGCAGCAAGGCAGACCCAGCACCAAAGCACTGACAGCTCAAAGATGATGTGCCTATGTGAGCTTGCAATGCTTTTGCACTCCAGGCTGGAGATGAGCAAGATTTTGTGCTAGTTCCACAGTCATTGTCCTCCAGCCTAGACAGACTGAGAGCTGGCAGAGTTTCACTTTCACTGAGGCTTTGCCATGAAGCTTTTGTCTTCTTTTGTCTGAACTTGAGCTGGATGTGCAGGAGAAACCACAAAGTCTTATGTTTATTAAACTGTATATAAAATTATTATGTCACGTGGGTACCATCTGTGTTAGCAGCAGTGGGGTATTAAAAGCAGACAGTGGAAGGCTGAAATTCATATTGCTCCATAACGACAGTTTGAGCTAAATGAGGCTCCATGGTAAAGGTGTTACATGAAAAAGAAATTGGAAATCTGGTGCTAAGGCTGTTGGCAAAGTTTTGCTGAAGTACCAATTAAAAATAGGGAAATGAAATTTTGATTTGAGAAATACTTAAAACACTTTTTTCATCTGTATTTTCCACTTAACCTATACCTGTGATGAAGAGCACTCTTGTAAGACGTGCTCCCTCAGACAGCTTTCTATAATTGTTTGTTTTTTAAGTCTGTTATTGCTCTTCTTTTGAAAGCAAAATAGAACTGATAGTACAGATATTGCAGTATTGTGCTAATTCATGAGAAGCAGAGAGATAAGCCAGCTAGAAACAAAAGGAAAAGTCAGTTCTTTTTCATTGTATACAGAGAAGTACAATACGGGGAATTAATGAACAAGAGAAATAGGACAGGTGGGAAGGCAAGAGAGAGAGAGGGATCTCTCTCCTACTCTTAAACAGCCCCTTTCTCCTGTGCAAAACCACTGTTTTACAGAAAAGAGCCTGTAGTAACCACAGGACACCAGCACACTTTGAGACACTGCCATCACCTACCACCGCACGGATGCAGTGTTTGTGCCTATGGCCCATCCAAGGCCATGGCACTGCAGCTGCTCACTGCAGACCCCAGGCTCTGAGCCCAGAACTTTCTGGAACATCTTCTCCTCAACCCGCACTTTCACAGCCCGCTGCATGGCCATGCAGTCCCTTACAGAAGTAGAGCTTCAGCGTAATAAATTAAATAACCACTGCCACTTTTACTCCTGTACAAAGGGAAAACCATTCCTTGGACCCCAAAATACACCAGATCTCCCCTGTATAAAGATGGTTTAAATAAGCAGAAAGGCTAAAGAACCAAAAAACAGTCACTGTATAGTATGAGTAATCCTGAAAACACAGAGGTTTGCAGCAAACTGGAATTGAATTTGGCACTGACAGATCCTAAATCTGTCGTAGGAGTAACTGAAGAATTGCAGAAGTGAGGAAAATGAGTTTTGGCACTTATTATTCTTAACTTGGACATGTTTTAAATTTAAAATGGAAAGGGCATATTATTACAAAGAGGATGGATAACATATGTTTTCTGTAAGAGCAGGCAGAAATTGCGTCAGCATTAACACAATAACTTGAAATTGTGGAAATGCATTAAAACTTACACAAAGCTACCTCGTCAGAGCATCCTTATTCAGATATTACCTCACTGGCCTTTTAGTTTAAGCAAAATAATAATTTTTATAAGTCATGAACACTTGCACTGCCTCCTTGAATCAAGCATTTTTCAAATTCAGTTTGGGGTGTGTGGCAGCAGGAAAGAAGAGTCCATCTATATTTTTAATTAAAGTTAGCATTTCTCTTCTTGTTTCATTCCTAGTGACAGAACTGGAACACAAATGCCTGTGGGGAGCCCCAGTAACAGCAGAAATGCAGCCCAAATTATTCATGATCAGGTAGCAAAGCCTGGCAGCAGCCACACCACTTTCTCATCCTTTCTTTCCAGATGCCCAGACAGGACAACAGCCAAGCCAGGGCTGTGTTGCACATCAGAAGGCTAAACAGAAAATAAACACCCTCAGATTACTCAGAGAGGGTATTGCCTGACCTTGATTCAGATGCACCTCTGCAAGATGCTTCTCTCACATACCTAGCTCAGAAAAGCAAGTAGAGATCTCTCTTTTTTAAAAGTATACTTACTGGTTTAGAAGATAGTTGGCAGAGCTTGGGTTTTAAGGAGACTTAGCTCACACAGTCTGCACTGCGTACATCAGATCTTCATTGTGGGTGCATGGTGCCCCTCACATCTACAATGAATCATGAATCAGAGAGTCAGAGAATAGTTTGGGTTGGAAGGGAACGTTAAAAGCCATCTAGTCCAACTTCCCTGCAGTGAACACAGACATCAACAGCTAGATGAAGTCGTCCACAGCCTGGACCAGCCCGAACTTCAATGTCTCAGGAGTGGAGAATCCACCACCTCTTGGGCCAACCTGTTCCAGTGCTTCGCTATCATTATTGTCAAAAAACTTTTTCCTTCTAGCCAATTTCAATCTCCTCTCTTTTAGTCTGAAACCATTTCCTCTTGTCCTGTTACAAAAGACCGTGATAGTCGGTCCCCTTCATTCCAATAGCTCCCCTTTAGATGCTGAAAAACCACTATAAGTTTCTGTATAAACCACTAGAGCCTTCTGTTCTCCAGTCTGAGCAGCCCCAGCTCTCTCCACCACATCACCAGCAAAGTCAAATGTGGTGGCTTCATATGCCAGAATGCTCTCCCTTCCTACAATGATGTCATTTTCTATCACAGAAATTGAGAAGAGTTTAAAAATACAGACTTAATAAGGTGGAATTCCAAGACTTAATGGAAAACAATGGAAAACCTCAGCTAGTGAGATAAAATAAGTGCACCCTTTAATATTAGATGTTCTGAGAGAGACTGCTTAAGCCAGAGTAAAAGACCAGAAAGGGAAGGAAGGCTAGGATTCTATCTTTAAAGAAAATAAGTATTGTTAAATGTGGAAGAAACCCCATTTCCAACCAAGATGAAAATTGCTACCTTGTCAATAAAACAGTTCACATTACACAAAGTCTCCCACTGCCTTTTTGGAAAGAGATCCAAAAGTCACTGGAAGAGAGGAATAGGAAAGGTTGCAGTGCTGTGACAGACAGTAGAAACCGTACTGCTGTCTACAACTGAAGGCACTGAGAACATGCCCACTGGGTTGATGGAATGAATCTTGTGCGGAAGAAGAAGTTGGATTTTACTTTAATCACCATTACATCATCTTCCTCTAAGGGGAAAAAAAAATTAGCAAACATTTGTATCCCCTATTTGATAGCAATACATTCAGCCCACACATCCTCCCTGAAGGCCAACAGGCTGTGAAAATCCATTTTCAGCTGTACAGACACTTGTCAGATTGCAGCTAGGCTGATCGCACAAGTGCTCAAACACACCCAAGTGGAGAATCAGAGCACACTTGTTTCTGCCAGCACTGCACCACATTTAAGAATCTACATGCAGTGAGGGAGGGTTGGGAAACATCTCCTGCATCCATCTCTCTGGAGATAAAGCCTGGAGCTTCTCTCTGGAGAGAAGAGTCAGAGAACCGCTGTCACACACTTTCCGTAAGACATCGCAGTATTTACACTGCCTTTGTGAGGCTTGGCTGACCATCATCCCAGGAATTCAAATCCAACATGGCAGTGAGATTTAAAAGGTATTCATGCACTCAGCGCTGAAGACAACACACATTTCTTCCTACACTTCCAGGTGCAGTGTCCGAGTTGCCTAAATAGGCTAAGTAGCCAAGCGCTACACCAAGGTACCTGCACTCTGAGTATAAATTCGCCCTTTTTACACATAATGAGTGAGATTCAGTTACCAAATCATCCTGTATCATTGTAGGGACAATGATGTCCCACCCAGTCTGTAGATGCTCTTGTTTCAGAAAGGTGCATGCTTTCTTTTGTCATCTTTATAGTGTTTGCCATCCAGGTTCAACTGCCTCAGAGTTCTGAAAACATCTTTGTTGGCCCCAGGACCCTAGATATGAGCAATAAAATCCTACCTTGTGAGGACTACCCAAGTTATTACTTGCATAGCTTGTGGCAGGACTAATTCTTGGACACCAACCTTTTCCCTTCACTTTTAATTAAGTGCCTCACTACCATTCATGGTTCAGCAAGATCCACTTTCACACTCAGGAATAATTAACACCAGCAAGATATTGATCTTCTGCAAATAAGTTTATGTACATTTTGAAATCTTGAGGATATCTCTCCCAGATAAAGAGTAACTGCCATGAACACAAATAAAGAAAACAACAGTAGTTTTAACAGGAGGCAGTGAGGAATACTCACAAGATGCTTTTTGGCCCAACAGGTTCAAAGCAGAAGATGCGTATTATAGCTCAGTAATTGTTACTCAACACGCTCTGCCTGATTTCTGGCTTTGCAATGACAAAAACCAGACTGAATTTCATCTGCTACATTCATGATACCAATACATGCAGTGAATTGGAATGTCCTATTCTTCATGCCAGGGGCTGAGCATCTTCTTCCACAGACCAAAAGAAATTTGAGGTTTCATAATCTTGATAGATGAATCTCAAGAAATTTCCTTCAAATCTTCCAAGCCTCATATAGAATTTCAAAGCAATTGTAATTGCTCCAAATTGGTCATATCAGACTTAAGGAAAAGGTGTCATGAAGAGTATGCTGACACTTTAAAGCTCACCTGGAAAAGAACAGCAGTTTAAGATTTTCTGCAGCATGAGAGAGAAATATGAGATCCTTTGGAGAAATTTTACATCTCATAAGTTAGAAAGAATGCTCTTGATCCTATCCTGGGATCCATTCCTTAAAAAAAATTTTGCAGAGATTGTTTACTTACAAACACTACTCTAATGAAAAAAACCTTTAATACTAGTGATATTATGGATGGTTTCCTTACTGGAAAAAAAAACAAGTGAAACATTACTCATGGTTTCACCTAATTAATTCTGTTAATTTTCAAAAATTAACCATCAGAGGTCTACACGTAGTTTATCTCATAGGTTCAGAAGGCTTAGACAAAGTTGATGAATTAATTTTAGCAAAGTAATATCAGGTGGCTAAGTGTTGATAAACGTGCAGAGTAAAGTAAAGAGGGACGGAGGAGCACTTGCACTGTCATGGAAGGAACAAAATTACTTCAATAGTCTCTCTCCATTTATAATCCTTACAATTATCTCACAGGAAAATAACATCCAGAATGTCTTGGGCAATGACACTTCTGTTCAGCTGTAGCTTTCTCAGACATTTTATCACATAACATTTTCCAGAAATATTTTGTCCTAAGGTACCCCTTTCTCAGATATAAAAGGTCACCAATGTGCCAGCTCAGTGCAGCTACAGTGCTTAGATTGGTGACTTTATTCACAAACAAGCAGTATCTTGTTTGATGCAAAATTAATGTGTTGGAGGTTTGAGTGCTAACACTCAGGATATTATTACAGAGCTAAGCACAACTGAACAAGCCCTTCTGTTCCCCACAACCCCACTCAACAGCATCAGCTGTTTTGGAGGCTGAATTAGAAGGTGCTGAATTAGAGGCTGAGGCCAAGTAGCTGAACACTAAAATGTCTCTCCCCACAGAGCTCTTGGCAGAGGGACAGGCAGGAGCAAAGCACAGCATCATGTTTCCCAGAACAGGCAAGAAACAGGCGACAGCAGCTTTATTGCCTCAAGCTTACAGCAACTTGCATATATTGCTGGGTGGGCAAGCAACATCAAAGGGCAGACAGGGATCCAAGATTTTTGGTCCTGGACTGTTTCTGAAGTCATCAAGGACAGTTATTTTTCATGAATGGCAACAAAACGCTGCCTTGCTTTCAGAATTAGACCTTCCCTTCTGGATAGCACTACTACCAGCTTCGCTCCTACAGAAGCTCGTAACATCTCCCACCTGGACTGAACACTCCTGTCCAGCCTAGGTGGTCTTCTTTCAGGATCTATTTGGTGAAACTGGAGAAAATTCTTTTCTTCCTAGATTACACAATTACCCTGTGAAAGTGAAGCAGCACTGGGGTTTTCTCCCAGCCCCAACCCAGACAAATGAAAAAGAGTCTCTCCAAAGGGTCACAGATAAAAATTCTAGTTCCTCACATCCTCACTCTCCACAACCACTATAGCCCTGCAATAGATATTTATCATTTCTTTAGGTTTCTCAGCAGAGATTTGGCCTTCCTTCTTTGTAGAAATCCTGGCAGCAGAATCAGTCTTCATGATGATGCACCTCACTGTAAGACAGATGCTGAATTCTCTTTCCACTGTCCTAACTACCCAGACAGTGGCAGTTCCTGCAGTTCATACATCCATTAGACAAATGGGTGAACTTTGCATGCAGGAATGTTTCTTTTCTAACAGAAATTGAGTAGTTTTCTACCCAAGTGGGCTGAATATACTTCATTTCTTTTTAAAGACAAACATTTCAATATAGTCTTGGTAAAATAAAGAGTAAGAAATCAATAAATAACATAAATAATCCATAAAGACATGTTTTCCAGAATCAAAGGGGTGAAAGGAAGATGAAAGGGAGGAGGCTAAAAAGTAATCCCTGGACACGATATTTATCGGTGTATCAGCACTCCTAAAATAAACCCTGAAATTAGGAAAGCTGGGAACATGTTATTATAGGACACAGAGGTTTAGCACATGACTCAAAACCTTGGCTTCTAGAATCACAGGAGCACAATGAAATTTAACTATCTGATAAATAAGTCAATAATCCAGCCCGAGTTGCTGGTAGAACACATATGAAAATATACAAGAAGGCACAAAACCAAAGCATGGAGCTCAGAGGAAAAACTCACTAATTCTATTTTCCAAACAAGTTTTTCTGGCCAATAATAGCATATGAGCATAATACAGCTGGATTTTATTCTGAGAACTGCAATCTAATACAAGTAACATTAATTTGGAGAGCATCACCATGATCATGCGTAAGAGATGCAGGCAGTCCAATCACAAGTATGAGACACATGGTAGCATATCTAAATTTAAGTAGGTTTTAAGGCTAGCTGACTTAAAGTTAGCATCAATGTGAAGAGTCAAAGGCATTTAGGAACATTCACTCAAGTTAACTGAATGTGACAGAAGATCACCTGGATGAAGTTACTCTGTACTCAGGGACTGAAAACAGAAAGCAAGGGGAAGGCCATGCAGGTACAGGTGCTGATTGGCTGTGGGATTCAGATACTTGCAGAAGCTAGCAGCTATCAGTAAAGAGGATCAAGAAGATGCAATTCATTTACCTAATACAAGCACCACTGTTAGGGAAAACATCACCCTTTAGCTTCTTCTCTTAATACGGTTTACTGAATACGGCATTACTGTTTCTCCAGAATTCCTTGGATCTAATGGACAGGTCTCAAGAACCTGATGTCTTTGGCAAAGTCTCTCAACACCAAGAAGAGAAAGAAGTACATTCTGAAGTTGCTACAGACCCTTTCCCCTGGCAACATACGCAAAGCTTACTGGAAAGGCACTAGCTGAAATCTTGGCCCATTATATTAGACTATGACCAGTTTTCTCTTTTGAATATGTATTCATATAAAATGTGTCTGGTCATGAAAATCTTTTCATCCATCCCCTCACCCCCCAATTTTCTTGCTCTTACATATTCTATATTTGAAAAGATCGCCTTCCTCAGTTACTATTCTATTTCACACCATGTTTTTTCACGTAATACAAGCCATCATATGCTTGGATCATACAGATGGGATATCAACAGCACATCTCCAGATGCAAAAATAGAGATGCTTACAAATAAGCACGTGGCATCCTCTCCACAGAAGGGCATAAACCAAAGTTCCCAAGAAAACAAGACTGGAATTGAGAGTGGTCCATATTCCAGGACCTGCTGTGTTAAGTCTGGATTAAATTCAAAATTAATATCTTGGCCTGCTTTACAGGCTTAATACCCAAGGAAACCTCATATCTGTTCAAAAGGAAAGTTAAATTGAATCAATTTTGCAATAAAAAGAATAAAACAACAACTTAAAAAAAAATTATATTATAGCTCTGGCATCCAGAGAAATACCTGACTTTAAAAATGTCACTGTAATTATGTCCATGTCTTCCTAATTACTCTACTATGAAACTTTCAGCCTTTAGGACTTCCTAAGTTTAGAAAGACCCAAGTTTATGCTTTGTTCTTTCTTTTCTTTTGTTCTGGCATGGAGTACCAATCCACAGATAAGACATACAAGGTTAATCTCTTAAATACAGCAGCCCATGAAAGACCGAATGTTTAAATTCGGTAGAGGCATGTATAAATGAAAAGAAAAAAACAAGTCATATTCAATAGATCCATAAAAACGCTTTCAGAAACAGGCAGCATTTCTAAATTCTGATCTTGGAGCATTGTGTCCAGGTCTGGACTCCCCAGTACAAGAAAAACAGGGAACTTGAGAGAGGCCAGCAGAGGGCCATAAAGATGGTTACAGGGCCTGGAGCATCTCCCTTATGAGAAAAAGCTGAGAGCCTAGATAAGACAAGGGAATCTTAACAACGCTTGTAAATCTACAAGACAAGGGGTCTTTACATAGATTTACATAGATTACTTAGATTTACAACAACGCTTGTAAATCTAAGACAAGGGGTGAGTGGCAAGTGGCTGGGGCCAGGCTCTGGACAGTGGCACCCATCAACAGGATAATGGGCAATGAACATAAATTGGAACACAGGAATTTTCATAGAAACATGAGGAAAAACATTTTACTGCGAGAGTGACAGAGCACTGCAACAAGATGCCCATAGAGTCTGTGAAGCCTCCTTCTCTGGAGATATTCAGAAGCCACCTAGATGCTCTCCTGCACAACCTACGTAGGGAACCAGCTTTAGCAGGGTGTTGGACTTGATGATCTCTAGAGATCCCTTCCAACTCTTAGAATTCTGTGATTCCTAAACAAAAACAAAAATCCCACTAGTGCAGGTATGGTGACAATGCTTTTCAAATGAAGCATTAAATTCAAGAACTTAAGATCCCTTGGCAATCCTTTTAAAATGAGACTGTCCACCTTCCCGTTTTGCCTACAGTTTGACTCGTTCCTCCTTTCACCGCCCACCTGGAATCACTTAATGGGACTGCAATTCATGTAGGACTGGATCTTTGCTTCCTGTCCTTTATGTCATGTAGCATTGCAGCAAGTTGGCACAGTTCAATACAAGGTATTTGAGTGCAATACACACACTTCAGGATCTTTGGAGACTTTAGAGGAAACATTTTGAAAACCATCATTACATAAAAAATTTTAAACAGCAGACCCAGAGCCAGGTTCATTTCAGCAATAACAAAAAAGGATCCATTTATTGTATTGAATTGACACTGAAGAACTCATTTTTCAAACAGCATCTAAATTTATGCCTGTTGTTCTAAGTACAGTTTTTTTGTATCAACTGGATACTTCAACAGCCAGCTAAATGATCTGCACACTGAGTTGCTTCTAGATATAGAATTCACAAAGGGAAATTGTACAGACAACTTTGATACTTCTTTGAAAATATGAACGTACTGCCTTAAAGCTCTAGAGACAAAGCCTTAGCCAGTGTAGCATGTGAGCTCAAAAAAAAAAAAAAAAAAAAAGGCTGTGAGGACTTTTTTCTTTGTTCTCACAACCTAATACTCATATTAATTTTTTCGAATTTAAAAGCATAAACCATAAAATAAAGACAAGATTTTGAAATGCAATGCTTATTGTTTGAAATATCCTAACAATACATGTGTAAGGAGTTTCCCCTTCTCACCCATGTTCTTTTTTCTTAAGAATTCAGTATGAAATCTTCAAAAACTTGAAAAACTCCAATATCCTTTGTTCTGTTCTTACTCCATAGAGTGTATTTTTCCCCAGTCTTATTCATTCCGCTCCTGAATTGCTCAGGACAGTTTCTTCCATCAGAATTGATAGTATTTCATTGTCTTTCCTAAACATATATTACTTTATAAAGTAGAAAATTTAGCCATTCATAAGGACAGAGTAAGAAAAAAATACATCAAAAATGCCTTTAAATCCAAATCCTAGTGAGTCATGTTTGAACAATAAATGACTGTAAGAAGGTAATTCTCTTTTCTTGCCATCATAAATTTCCACGTTATCCTACAAAATAAGTCTACAACAGAACCATCAACAACTGTGATGACAGAAATTGGGTGGAATTATTTAGATACGTGAAAATGTAGCTTATCAGAACAGCACAGACAAATGCAGCCACACCAGCTAGGAGGAGCTCAATGCTGCAAGATGTTAAATGTTTTAAGAAAAAAGCCATAAAAAGAATGCTAGAAATGTAAATGCTATTTAATTTAAAAATTTAAAAAAAAAAAAAAAGATTGGGGAGTGTTCTGTGCACTGTTAAGAATTGTCTGCACAGACTCCCTCCTACCAAATAGCCAGCTTAACAGGAATGGGAGTGTGCATAAGTCAGGTATAAAACTATTCTTCAGAGACTGGAAACAACAGAAGTCTTTACACTTCTCTTTCCTTTTGAAGAATAAGCCAGAGGACAAGCATATTGAAAAACACTGCAAAGTTGGGCAACACAAAACTTCAAGTGCCTCTTCAAATGATGCACAGCACTCCAGGAGGGTCATTACTGCTCGGAGATCTTTGATCAACATTTCAGATGCTGTTGTCCATCCTCAGCTCACTAGCATGTCATCCTTGGTCTCTACAGATACAATTTAAAACTTAACAGCTCTAAAAATAACCTTTCATCTTTAATGTTATGTTATAATCTCTCTGCAAAATACAAATAATTCATAAGCCTTGCTGAGGTATTGGTATTTACCTAAAATCCATAAGTTTGGAGTACTGAAGTGCTGCAGTTGAGAGGGTGGTGACCAAGTCCTTATTCAAGCACATTCATTTTCATCTAACTTATCGATTTTTTTCTCTCCACACTTCCTCCCCTCACCCCATTTAGAGCCAAGGAAAGAAGGAAAATAAATGCTATTTCCACCAGCTTTCTGCCCTTTTCTAGCTTTATTCCTCTCTTATTTCTTTCAGGAAAAGTCTCCTATGAAAGACCACATTAGCTCAGAGTGGCAGAAAGTGGCAGCTGCAGGCAAATTCAAATAACAGGAAAGCTGTGATTAGAAGGGTGATATTGTTACTGAGAATTTGCCATACTGATCACATACATCCTTGCATACTGATAATTAAGACACTGATACAGATTTCATGAAAATGTTTGTAGCTCATGGCAACTGGTGGTCAGTACTGCAGGAGAGATTAGTGTGACAGAGCTGGGAAAAAAGGGGCTGAGGCCCAGAGAGGTGCCAGGAGGTAGGGTGGCCTACACCCTCATAGGACTCTGAAATTGGATATCACTTCTATCATCATTTCAAGGGGGAAAAAAAAAGAAAAAAAGAAAAAATATTTACTATATCCTAAAAAAGAAATTTAGGATCACTCAAATGCTCAGAAACTCAGCAAAAATTGAGAGTTATTTGTTTTTACTTTTAGTTTCCTATTTTGTGAACATCTGGCATTTTCTATGTGCTTAAGGGTTGAGAATTGAATTTCTTTCTCTTTTCTCTTTCACGTTTAGATAAACAGTAGTTATCTAGAAACACACTATCCAGCCCAGTTATTTTTTGGTAAAGCAGTAGGTTACAGAAGGTTAAAAACAGCATGGAAAGAGTGCATAAGGGTCTCATCACAGGAAACCAAAATGACATGGCATGCACAAACAGAAGTGAGCAATGGGAACCTTTGCTATAGTATTGTGCCATCACGGATTAGCTTAAAAATCACAGTGACAGCAGAAAGAGAGAGGAGAAATAGTTTTGAGATAATCTCTCCTGTAAAATGACATTTAGTTTAAAACATAAATTCAATCATTTCCTTTTCCATTTTCCAGGTTGACAAAGGGCAGTCAGAAGACCCCCACACTGGTGGGTACGGAGGCACGGTGGGATTGGTATTTAACATCACCATCTATACCTATATTGTATATTTAATGCAAAAAAATCACTCCTTGCAGGTTAGGGTGCCCTGCTGGCATTTCAGATACTCACTGAGACTGAGTGCATTTACAGCAGAAGCCTCCTTTCTCTCCCTGTCTGTAAAGGGAGCCACAGCAGTTAAGAAAGGTACAGATACAAAAGGTGCCTAATGGGGCTGAGGTCCCACATGCAGTCTGGAAATGTTTCCAGGGTCTTGAGACCAGTCAGCCATTACCCAGAAGGTGCTTCCCAAGTTCTGTGTCGGGAGGAAAGGGAAGCCAAACACATCTGAAAAACTAGGACTCCCAACACAGGAGCCATTTCATCAAAACATCATTCCCTTCAGAAAAAATAATCAGTAGCATGTGACTCAAATTGTTTCTGGAACAATGTTTTTGCACTAGCATCCTAGAAGAGTTATTGATATACTTCAGGATCAATAGACACCTTCAGAATTTCCTTTGTCCACAAGCTGCTATGAACTCTGGAAAGCTACACTGTAGAAATGTTCAGGTTAGATTCCACGGGCATGATTACCAGCCCTGACCTTAACTGACAGATCACTTCACTGGAAAAGATACGGCTACTCCACATCTTCAAGCATTTGTTCTTTAAATAGATAAACTCTGCAATTTTTTTCGAAAGTTTTCCAACAGAATATATCAAGTTAGGACAAGGAGATTTTTTAAGAAAGCGAACACCTGCAGCTCGAAATAAGGGAGATATTCCTTGCAAGATTTTCCACTCTTCTGTCTTCAAGTTTCTACATAAAAATCTAATCTCACTGTGTAGTAATTGCAACATGCACAACATTTATCACTGAAATTTTCATTAGTTAAAATTCATTCACATCAGTAAAAACACAGATGGCTCCTAAAAAGCAGCTTTTTCTATGCCAAATGTCCTATCCATCTTCATCACACACTTTGCAGGCAACTTAACAAAATT
This sequence comes from Centrocercus urophasianus, assembly GCF_019232065.1. NCBI lineage: Eukaryota > Metazoa > Chordata > Aves > Galliformes > Phasianidae > Centrocercus > Centrocercus urophasianus. The sequence continues at coordinate 4,649,613 of NW_024885088.1, read as the reverse complement.
CCTGCAAAATCCGGGTTCCTTTGTGGTGCTAATGTGAACCACATGATAATGTATATGCTGCCATTAACTGTAGGACTACTGCAAGTGTAATTCAGAGTGCTGTCAATGAGGGTTTTGACATTAGAGGGGTATCTCTACAAGCTATTAGTCAGTTTCATAAATCAGTTCACCAACATTTACTGCATCTGTGAGGGTATAATGAAGAGTGCTTAGCTCACGAGTTGCTTTCAAGTTGGAAATACTATTACATTTCATGAAACGTCTTTTAAATTTGTAGTTATGGCACAGTGTATTTGTCAGCTTACACAGTTCTGCAGGCTGGTGTGTTTGACAGGATGCTGGTAGAAGACATGGCTTTTCTCAGCTGCCTGGCTGAAAGGACTGCTCTCTGAGCAGAAGGCCCTGACAGAAGGACTTAAGCTCCTTCAGCTCCCTGCTGGTGGCCTCTATGCACCTTTTGCTTTTCTGTAGAAGCCTGGCAGTGAATTAAGCTTTCAGAACACCAGCTGCTGGGTGACTGGTTGCAGAGTGACGCAGCTACTAAGGAAACACTTAAAACATCCATTACTCTTACAGAGCTAATGAGAATTAGAGTGGAAAACTGAGACCAAATCATTCACACACCATGTACTGGTATATTTATACAAATGAGCAGCAGTGGTTGCAGTTCCACCTGTCTAGGCTGCTCCTAGCAGCTGCTTTTTGTTAATGGGTGCTTGAGAACTAGGCTGAAGGACTATCTTAGAATGAGAAATGATGCACAGAATGATTTATCTTTTTTTACTTGCTTACAACACTTGTCCATGTAAACAAACATTTTTCTAAAGCACACGCATACTCCCATTCTTCCTTCCATCTAAAATACTAATTTCCTCAAGAGGTTCTAGCCACAAAACATTAGACTACCATCCATCAAATTTCTCAAATTGCTACTGACCAGCCAAAATTATTTCTGCTATTCTAAATTAGCAGCAGACTGATTAATACGTGTCAGGCTGAAATGCCAACTCTACAAAGAATGAATGGCCAAAATTGACACTAGGTGGATTGTCACCATACTTACTGGCACATCAGTGACAGTAAGGATGCCATCTACTCTCCAAGATTCAATATTTAATAGAACCAAAGGACCAGACCTGAGAAGTGGATTCCATTTTCCATAAAGAAGCTTTTCACCTTTGTGGCTTGTAAGACAGATTTTTTTTTTTTTTTTTTAAGACAAAAACCACTTCGCTTATCAATACTTAGTCTGAGGCAGAAGTACCTCAGTGAAATTTCGCACTGTAAAGAAAGGGACAGGGTAGAAGTTAGTTAATGGACTTGTTACTAAAAATGTGATAGAAGTACTACTCCCCCTCCTATTCTATTTATCTATTAAGCATAACAGGAAAGCTTGTGGAGTAGGTATTCTAATGCAAATGGCGGCTTATGAATATAATATAATCCAATGAACACACTGCAAGCAGTAAATCTCTTTAAAAAAGGCTCCCTTTGTTTCTTTGAAAAATTGTTTCTACCATTAGTACTAATGTGCTAAATATGAGGCTGCTAAACACAACACATTGCACATCAATCACTGAGACTCAATCTTTTGGTCTGCTTTAAGATAATGTAACTTCACAGATTTCAGAAGATAACCTGGAAAAAATCCTTTGCCTTATATCTTCACATCAAAATTAAATAGTGAATTGGTTCTAAAAAAAGAAACTCATTCAAGAGCAAACCTGTGTTAAGCAAGACAAGCGCACAATTGTCAGCAACTGAGATTATCATACAGACTAGGAAATTCCCCTGCATCAAAGCCTGGAAAAGTAAGACCAAAACTGCCCTGAATGGCACTGGCAGCTTCCAAATTCTCAGTCTAGTGAAGAAACCTAAGAGCGTGCCCCACTAACTTCTGTTCAACTACTGATTTACTGCAAGGTCAGCGTGTGCCAGGCCATAACAGCATGTTGTCCCTGAACAAGATTAACCACTCACTGGAATAATTAGTGAAGAGATTTAACCTTTCCTCTAGTTCATGTACTGTCCAAGAAACAACCATAAAACATTTAGAAATTTTTCATGCAAAGAAACACAAGGTCGTATGTTCCCACATACAGAGTGCATAGGAGGTATGAGCACTGCTATGGCATGGCATGCTCTCTGTTGGTGATTTGTAATTCATGCTGTATGCCTGATTATTTGAGTCACTGGGCAGTATTTCTCCCGAGAGGTTTCCAAATGGCCAATTAGCACTTCTAGAGCAAATATTTGGGGAAAATATTCTATGCCTACACATCTGTTCGTAAGCTTTTTTTTTTTTTTTTTTTTTTTTTTTTTTTTAGAAAAACGAGTGCTTTCTACAAACAGCAGACATTAAAGAAAATCAAAATATAAGAAAATAGTTTCAACTCTTGCGAGTCGGTATGTCATCACGCTTTAACTTCAAGTAATAATGATAATCTACTAATAACAACAGCATGATTGGAAAATATAAGAATCACAGAAATTGACATCATAGTTGTGGGACAATCGGAATCAGAAATTGAAATGATGCACTGCAAAAAAAAAAAAAATTCTATGGAAAAATTATTTAGTATGTTACTTTATGCCTACAATAATGATAGTAAAATCCTCTATATTATTCCTTGTGTTCTCTTTTCCCCGTGAGTCTAAAAATTTATCTAGTTTGAACATTAATTTCAACCAAAGGGATGCTGTGTTTTAACCAAAGACGATAAAAAGGATTAAGGCTTTATGAAGTCAGAAAAGAAACTCATTAAAGATTAAATTCTGCCAGCAATCCATCATGCTGCCTTCAAGGCAATTTGAATTAAGGTATTAGACTTTGGGACTACGTCTTTTTATCCAGCTCACACAGTATCATTTCCAGCTCCTGATTAGAAGCTATCCATGCTCATTTCTGCCTCCAGTGGCAGGGAACCACTTCTGCCTCAGGTATCAGGGCACAACCTTGGAGAGCTACCTTCCCTGGTGAGGCATTGTAGCAATTGGACAGATCAATGTGATGGGAAAGGTGTTACAACAAAGGTGCAATGGCAGAAGGACCAGCATGAAAGAAAGGTACTATATAGAAAGGAAAGAAGATTGCTCACCCATATCAAAAGATAGCAGGTTCACAGGGGAAAGCTTCAGCACTGAGGGATCTCCAACAAGAAACCCTTCCCCAGTGGCAGTCAGCCCTTAAATGAAGTCTAGGAGAGGTGCAGCCAGTCTCCACCCCTTCTGGTCACACAGCTGAATTGCCTTCATCTGTGCCCCCAGGGCTGACCCAGTCCTTTCCCCAGATGCTCAGCCAGTGGTTCAGGCCATGACTCAATATTCCCATACAGGTATAAACCAGCGCATGACCCTTCAACACAACCCCCTGACTCCAAAAGGAACCAAGTACCCTGATACTTTAGGAAACACCTCCCACTTGCATTGGGAACGATACTGTGTAAAACACCACAACTTTGGGCATCTCAGTCTTCGGATGTCTCACTGCAAAGTGAGACTGACTACATGCTGTTCAAGACAGCATCTATATTAATTAAAAAAAGCAAGCTGAAGAGACATAATATCAGAAACCCAGCCAAAAATGCTGCAAAAAAAAGCAGAATGCGTAATTTGCCTCAGTTCAGAAGGAATACATAACAGAGCTGGGAATTGAAAGCAGAAAGCAGATCTTCTGGCCTTAACTTTGAAAATATCTGTCTTCAGCACTACCTTTCCCAAGTGAGACTTGATAGAAAAGCAGCTGTTTGATTTGTTCTTCCTTTGAAAGAAAATCTCACTGTAAACAAGATGATAAAGTGAGGCAGGACCTAATCAGGAATGGGCAGCATCTGGGAAGGCCATCCGTCAATCCTGCTGCTCTAGGAGCTCCCTAAGGACGCAAGGGAAGGCACTTGCTCTCCAGTCCGTGAATCTATCTCAAAGGTTAGCTTATCCAATAGCTGTGGTAATTGGATGAAGTGAATTCCTAGGGGGGCTGGGAAGGGGTGTTGGAGTGTGGGTGGAAGGGTACAATTTAGCTTCAGTAATAACGCATGTAGCTGAGCTTCAAAAGCCACGCTAATCTTCACAGAAAAGATGAAAAAGCTTTGATAATAAAACAACTTTAGGTTAAAAAAAAAAAAAAAAAAAGAGGATGTCCATTTTAAGACAACCTAATTTTTTATGAGACTAGCGCCATCCTGTTGTTTACAACATTAAAGAGGACAGCCTCATAACAACAAAGTCCTTAGCTCCTTTCATGTTTTAGCAGAATTGCAAATTCAGTAATGTTACGATCTTACTACAACAAAACTGCATCTGCAACTTTTTTACACAACGAGTCAAGAGCCTAGAATAAATCAAGGCGTAGTCTGGCTCCATTTGCACCGAAAACACTGCATAACACATATTCTTTCATATGCAACTACCTACTACAGCTCTGGGAAGCAGTCTGTACAGTCACAATGCATTTAAGAACGAGTCTGGATCCTGAAACTTCTGGTTCTTCCAAGGGAGCCTTTTTTTTCCCCAGGTCCTCATAATCACAATTTCCAAGACATTCTGTTCTTTTTCAATTATTCATTTATTTCCTTATATATTTAGGGAATATATATTTGAAAATGTGACTATAGCAGTTTTTCTTACTCCATTGCTATCTTTCATGATATTTGTTGGACTTCAGCACCTTCTTTTCAGAAATCAGATGAACTTTACAGGTTTTTATCCAAAAAAATCTGAATTCTCTTACAATGCTTCATATTAATCACATCAGGACCGAAACACTGTGAAGAGGCTGAAAACAAAGAGAGCAAAGATTTCACTGGCAACAAGACATTACTATATAATACATAAATAGACTCAGATATTTGGAGATACTAGAGTACCCAGCTTTCAGAAACAGACAATTTCTTCTTTTTTAAAAATTTCAGACCTAAACAAAACAGAATTAATGCCAATACACTGAACTCCCTCCTTGTGATACAGGTTTTACTACAAATAAGAAGAAGAGGAAAAATACAATTAGTGATGAACATCCAGAGAGATAACTTTTTCTAGAGATTGCCTAAGGAGGGGGCAGTGGAAATCATTGTACAAGGGAAGCATGACAATGGTTCAAGAAGCAGCAGGCCCAGCCTGACTAGGTTTGCAAGGAGCAACTCTTCAACACAGAGAGGTCTGTGTTTGGAAAGGATGCAGAAGCAAGGCACATTTTCAATAATAAGGCAGATTCTGGAAAATATCAATTAAAAGAAATAAAAAGAAATAAATGAAGAGCATTCAAAAAGATACAGCACAATGCCGTGTCTGCCATTTGCATCTCCTCTGCTAAATGGTGGTGAAAGCGGAGGATCATGGCCAACTGAAGGAACAAAAAAATGCAAAGACTCATTTGCAGGAAGAGAATAAAAATGAAAAAGCTCTCCTTAGAGCTGAATAACATGCCAGATTGCCCAGAGAAGGCGGGGGGGGGCGGGGGGCAACACTCCTAGAAAAGCAGAGACAAAAGTGTTACGCTTAAAAATGAAGCAAAGAGCAGAATGAAGATTACACTGCCCCCATGGAGAGATAATGAGATGTCACTTCCAGTACAGAAGTCAAAAGAGGTCAACTGAAAGAGTAAGCAGAAGCCCAGAGAAAATAGAGGCAAGCTGATGATAGCAGAGACAACGTGAACAGAGTATGTAAATTAATTTCTTACAACCTTGATCACATGGATCATGGGAAACGGTGTCAAGGAAACCAAATTTTATTTTTTAGCAGGATATAGTAGGAATGAGGACAAAACAAGCTGATAACAAAAAAGTAAGAAAAAGATTATGTCCCGTCAAACTTCACCACAGACTCTGTCAGAAGCCCAAGTGGAAATACTTACAGAGAATAATGTGAGAGTGTGAGGAAAATTCCTACTACATGATGTTGAATAAAGGACCGAGAAGGACTTTAAAAGGTCAGATCTGATCTCCGACTGTGGAGAGAGTATCAGTTAGAGCAGCAATATAGACCCAAATACCCAGATACTTAGTCTGAAAAAAAAACCACAAGAAATCATAGAATCATTTGTATTGGAAGGGACCTTAAAAGATCATCTAGTCCAACTGCTCTGCAATGAACAGGGACATCCAAAGCTAGATCAAGTTGCTCAGAGCCTGGTCCAGTCTGACCTTGAATGTCTCCAGGGATGGAGCATCCACCTCCTCTATGGGCAACCTGTGCCAGTGCTTCACCACCATTATTGTCAAAAAAGTTTTTCATTCTATCCAATCTAAATTCTCCCATCTTTTAGTTTGAAACCATTTCTCCTTGTCCTGTCACAATGGACCCAGATAAAGAGTCTGTCCCCTTCTTTCTTATAGACCCCCCCCTTTAGATACTGAAAGGCTACTTTCATGTCTTCCCAGAGCCTCCTCCTTCAGGTTGAATATTTTTTAGCCCCAGCTCTCTTGGCCTGTTATTGTAGGGCAGGTGTTCTGCTCCTTGAATCATTTTTGTGGCCCTCCTCTGGACACACTCTAACAGGTCTACGTCTCTCCTGTACTGTGGACTCCACATCTGGATGCAGCCCTTTGGGTGAGGTCTCACCAGCACAGTGTAGAGGAGCAGGATCACCTCCGTTGACCTGCTGGCCACACTTCTATTGATGCAACCAAGGATACAGTTGGCTCTCTGGGCTGTGAGGGCACACTGTTGGCTCATGCCCAGCTTGCCATCTACCAGTAGCCCCAAGGTCTTTTGGTCAGAGCCGTGATCCATTCTTTCACCACTCAATTTGTATTGGTAGGTTGCACCCAGGTGCAAAACCTTGCAGTTGGCCTTGTTGAACCTCAGGAGGTTCTCTTGGACCAACTGCTCAGCCTGTCTAGGTCTCTCTGGATGGCATCCCATCCCTCGGACATGTTGATTGCACCACACAGTTTGGTGCCATCTGCAAACTTGCTTAGGTGCACTTGAACCCACTGTTGATATAATTGATGAAGATATTAACAATGGTCCCAGTATCCCTGATGGATACCACTCATCACTGACCTCCATCCAGACACTGAGCCATTGACCACTACTCTTAAAATTTTGTGTGACATTGCCTTTTTCACCTGAACATCATCGCTCTTTAAATATTATTGGAAGTGGCTTGCCAACTACATCACCCAACTCTCTCAGGACTCTGGGATGCATCTCATTTATAGACACCCAGGTTCCTCAGGTAGTCACAAAGCTCATCTCATGTTTACAATGGTAGGAACTTTGCTCCTGTCATCCTCACCTTCCAAAAGATTCACTTGAAGGATTTGAAAAGAGCAGTTGCTAGTAAAGATTGAAGCCAAAAAGTTGTTGAGTACCTCAGTCTTCTCTTTGTCCGTTGTTACCAGCCTGCCTGTATGCTCACTGGATGTGGGGGTGTACACTTTCTTGGACTTTCCTTTTGTGGACCTGAAGAAAACTTTCTTGTTCTTCTATACATTCCTTGCCAAGTCCAGTTTCAGTTGGGCCTTGGCCTTCCTGACCCCATCTCTACACAACCTAGCAGCATCCCTGTACTCCTCCCAGCGTACCTGTGCCTCCTTCCACTGCCCCTGCATTTTCTTCTTGCTCTGTTTGATAGCAGGCCCCGGTTCAGCCATGCCACTCTCTTGCCTTTCTTTCCTGACTTCTGATACCTGGACATGGGGAACTTCTGTGAACTAAGGAAAGCTTCCTTAAAGATGTGCCAGCTCTACTCCCCTCCCTTGTCTCTGAGAGCAGTTTTCCAGAGGAGTTTGTTGGCTAATTCCTTGAAGAGCTGGAAGTAAATATATATATTCTGAACAGACTTAAGAAAGAAGAAATATCAAAATTAAATCTGACAAGGCTCAAGAGGAAAAGAAAAGTAGTATTAATTAAGGACACTGGAACACTTGACTTGGTGCCCTGAGCTAGAGGTCAGAAAACAGGTTCTGATCCCAGGTTGGTCTCAGACCTGTCAGAGATTAACCTCTGCCCTTGGTTTGGTTTTACTGCTTACACAGTAAACTCTCTGGAGCTAGTACTACTCCTCACACACCAGACATAATACACTCTGTTGTGTAACATTGAAGTAATAAAGTAGGGGCAGAGGAATGAAATAAAGAAGCAGATGGTTTACTGATTAGAGAAAACCTAGAAATAAGATTTTTAATTTTTTTTAATTATTTTTATTTATTTATTTATTTATTAAAAGCAAGAAACAGAATAACCAGCCCAGAAGGAGAAACACTGGAGAAAGTAACAAAGGCTGTGGATGTTATCACAGCACATATGTCTTGACAGTGAGTAAATGACTGCAACAATGCAGGAGATGGAAGAGAGAAATTCATAAGAGTGTGGGAAGATGAGGAACACTGGCAGATATAGGCTGTGTAATGCACAGCCTGATGCACATGAATATTCACAGGTCCCTATTGGGGACAATGCCAGGCATGTGTCAGGCTATCTGTTTGCTTTCATTTACTTTCAGTAGAAAGTCTCCGAATATTTCTTCTCCTGGATAAGCAATTCATGAACACATCCCACATGGTTGTACCAGAGGATACAAAGCCCTCACACAGTGTTTCTCTTTTCCAGCCAGATAAGCTTAGCTTTTAAACAGGTTTCCTGTGTCAACAGGTATTTCACAATTTTTTATGTATTATGCATGTGCTCATTCAATCATTATTTTTTACTTGTGGTAAAGTCTTCTTGAAAGAGAAAATGAACATGACATGAGAAAACAAAGCAGAAGAAATACATTTTAAAACATGCAAATATTACTGAACCAATTTTCAAATAAGTAGGGGAAAAGGCAGATAGATGACAAATATTCTGTATATTTATGCTTTAAGCTGCAGCACCATATGGAGAGATCCAGGCTCACTTTAAAGGAGTTCTCTGGCTGTGCAAGCTGCCTGCCAGCCTGGTGCACAGTGTGGCTCATCACCCTGCCGTCACCAGCAGTGGCACTGGACTGCTCAGAGCCTGCTCATCTCATTCAGGCTGCAAGCAGACTGAATACTGAGCTGACACCAGGTTTAAAACTGCATTCACAGTGTTTATTTTCTTTTAGAATGAATGGTTACAGGCAAACAGTTGAGTGAGCGATGGGAAGGTCCATTTAGTGGGTAGAGGCAAGAGCCTGGTAATTTCCACCCATGTTTACGCACAATGGGAAGGGTTTTTTCCTGTCTCAACATCAGCCAGAATAGCTCCTTTGAGAATGCCCTGACAGAAATCTTTCTGTCTCTGGGCTATATAGCACAGGACACAAGAGATGTGCCTCAAGCCTCCACTGTACAAAATCCTATGTACTTTGACAGGCAGGAAAGGTATCATGCAATATTCCTTAAGAATTATAATTAATTACAGTAGTGCCTTTAAGTTAAACCTGTGCTTTTCTTTTGAGCTCCTTTGTGCTCCTTTCCTTCTCCAGGAGGCTGAGCGCTCACATTGTCATGGCCCAAGTGACATGGACTGAAAAGTGCTCAGCCCTAAGGGAGCACACATAGATCAGACATTCTGCATGATCCTTTCACTTAATATTTCTGACTGAACTAATGCAGTCTGCTTTTTCTCACAGGAAATTCATGGAAGTATTTCTTTATGTAGCTTTAAAAGTTCTGGATACCTCAAGAGGGCTGGATACCTCAGTAGATCATATTTAAACATCTCTGGCATACCTCAACTAGTATCTCCACATCAGAATAATGTCCTGTTTAAAATTTAAAAAAAAAAAAGAAAAAGAAAAAAAAAAAAAAAAGAAAAAACAAAAAGAAAAAGGAAAGTCATAGCTTGCAGACAAAGATCAGGAAAAAAAAAAAAAAAAAGAAAATATAGTCCTGAACATTGTTACAAGATAACATCTTGACTAATGGTACAAAACAGCGCTGTCACACTTGAGCTGTTGCTGATCCTTAACTGTATTATTAAGAGTGAAAAATTAAGAAGTCAAAGGAAAAGCTGGTGAAAGCTTCTAATTTAGAAACCTTAACCACAAAGAAAAACCTAACAGTTCTAGCCCTATATCATATCCTTGTGAAGGAGCAACACATCCCCTTGTAGGGAACAATCAGCATGCTGAAAAGACTGGATGAGTCACAGAATTTTTGGGTTTGGAAGAGACCTCTGAAGATCATCTAGTCCAACTCCCCACTAAAGAAGGCCCTGTAGACTACACTGGGGAGGAAAGCATGAGCAAGCAACCTGCTGTGATATGAGCACTTGGTATAAAAGCAATCCTGATCTAGAGATTGCCACCAGTATGTACTGCAACCAAACCAGAGCAGACAAGAAGTGTCTCTCTAAGTTTCAGAAAGCTTAAACAGTTCATGGAAGATGGATTATTGTGGAAATAGTAAACACATGCAATTTTTCTTTTCCCAAGTATATCACTATCACAAGGGAAATATCAGTGAATGATGGAGGCTGGTGAAGGCCCAGGCTGGTGCCTGAATACATGCAACGGACTGTGAGGCCATCAACCAAGGCGCTGTAATGCCAGTGAGAGATAACTGTGACCCTCGATATATAAATTTGGGTACTAGCAGAGTCCAGCATGGGCTCATACCTGGACTCCAGTCAAGGATATCTGTGAGACTTGGATCACCAAACAAGGCCTTGATTGGGTTGTGCTGTGGGACTGCCAGCAGCAGCTCTTGCCTCTCTCTCTCTCTTTTGTAGTTTGTAAAAACTTCTGCCTGCTGCAGCACCAACAAGAGGAGAAGCTTTCAGCCCTCAGTTCTCCTCAGCTTGCAGCAAAGCTGGGGGCCATGGATGTGGCATCAGACTGGACCTGCTCCATCTGCGGGCAGAGTTGGGTTGATGCCACCTATGTGACCCTCTGTTTCCACCAGCTCTTCTATGGTGGCATTTCTGGCAGGCAAAGAAGAACATTAGTTGTGTGTGTGGGCACAGGATCAAGATCATTCAGTACTCGGTGTAGTTGGATAATGATCTTAGAATAACCAAGGTTGGAAAAGACCTCCAAGATTATCAAGCCCAACCAACCACCTGCCACCAATATTTCCACACTAAACTGCACTTTAGTATTACATATACCCTTTCCTTAAACAGATGCAGGGACAGTGATTCCACCACTTCCCTAGGCAGCACATTCCAATGCCTCACCACTCTTATGGAGAATGAATTCATCCTAATATCCAAGAAGAACCTACTACTCCACCTGGACTGTCACAAGTCCATGGGGTCAGATGGGATCCACCCAATTGTGCTGAGGAAGCAGGCAGAGGTGATTGCTAAGCCACTTTCCACCATCTATCAGTGTTCCTGGTCAAGCAGAGAGGTCCCACCTGAACTGTAGAAGGCTTATTCTCTTCCTCATCCCAGACTTACAGGTCAGGTCAGTGGAGTACCCTGAGGATAACTGATCTGACTTTTACAGACAGATGTAAGGAAGGCACTGAGAACCTCAGCTTTATCCTCAGTGGTCACATTGCCTGCCACATCCAGTAAAGGATAGAGGCTCTGCATAGCCTTGCTCTTACTGTCATTATATTTCACAGAAATCGAGGTTTTGGAAGGGACCTCAAGAGATCATCAAGTCCAACCCCCCTGCTAAAGCAGCTACCCTAAAATAAGCTGCACAGGTAGGCATCCAGACAGGTCTTTAATATCTCCAGAGAGGTACACTCCACAAGTTCGCTGGGCAGTCTGTTCCAGTGTTTCATCATCTTTAACATAAAGAAGTTCTTCTGTATGTCAGTATGGAACTTCCTATGTTCAAGTTTTAGGCCTTTCCTCTTATCCCTACACACCACCGAGAAGAGCCTGGCCTCATCTATTTGCCTCCCACCTCCCTTTAGGTGTTTATAAACATTTATCAAATTCTCCTTCAGTCTTCCCCAGGCTTAGCAGACTCAGGTTACTCAGCCTTTCCTCATACAGAAGATGCTCCAGGACCTTTATAACCTTTGTGGTCCTCCACCAGACTCCTTTTAGGAGATCTCTGTGCTAATAAAACAAGAGTGAAGAGTGAACCTCAACAAATAAAAGATAGACCTCGTCTTCTTCTAATAATAATCCAATCATACTTTCATACTGCCAGGTCCAGGCCACATATAATGCAATATGCATTATATAATATGCAGAAAAGGTGCAATTTCTGTTGTTTTTGTGTTGTTCTAAGAAAATATTGAATTTACATCCACAGAGAATGTAATGATGGTCTGACTTGTTTCTTTCTAAAGATTAAGCTCTTCATATTTGTGGGCTAAGATGACCAGCAGGATGATGGCAGGCAAGGAATGCTATGTGCTATACTTTGGAAAGCTAGAGGAAAGGATCAGGGAAATAGGAAGTAGAGCAGCTGTCTGAGCCACAGCTACTAATATCTTGATGATACTAGTTTTCAATTCTGTTTAATCCTCACTGTGATGCCATGCTGCTTCAGAAGAGTACCAGTTCTTGCTCACTAAAATTTAATTTATCCTTCATTACATTTTGACCCATCGCTGGGGTATTGGCAGTATAGATCTGCACAGTGACAGATCCTCTAGGAAGGACTTTGCAAAGGTATCTAGGCCTTGTACACTCTAAGGCAGAGATCCTTGCAAGAATCACTGATTTTGTACACATCCATTGGTCAGAGATTTATTCATCGTATCATGCTGCATTTTCAGGAATGTTGGAAACTAGCTACCTAGAAACCATGAAAATTACAGGGTCAGATAAGTTCTGCTGATCAGACACCCAATCAGTTGATTAACTCAAATTAATGTGGAGTTTGATATCTTAATGTTTCAGCCACCTGCTCCCAGAGAGATTTCAGCCCTTCTCAGTGTAGCCCTTCGCAGCCAGTATCCTTGAATTCTTCATAAACATCCTCTTCTCAAGAATTAAGTTTTGTGCTACTTGTTATATATACAGAGGAACAGAAACTGAGTGAACACTGCAGTAGCACTAAACGCTCGCATGCATACTGAATAGAAAGTGTTCACCCAAGTTCTCATTCCCTGCATGTAACCAATTAGAAGAAACATAGCACTGTATTTACAGTTTGCCACAATGCTGTTTTGCCAAATATTTGCATTCAGAAACAGACTCCTTTTTAGATACATTTGAACTCTCCCTGTTCTGACATGTCTTCCCAGGAGAGGCCACACATGATTTCTGCAGATAAATTTTCAAAGTTATAACAGAGAAGTAAAATCACGTGAAGACGCTTGAGAAGTGACAGAAGGTTGACAGTCTTTGGCCTCTGCTTAAACCACTTGAAATTAAGCGTGATCAACCCAAACTCTGCGTGTTCCAATAAATTGCCAACAACAGAATGGTCACAAACTCCCACAGATACAATTTGAAATGTTGAGCTATTCCGTCTTTAATGCTATGGTCCTATATCTTTCTGATCTTTTTGATCATATATGAGATTCACGTTCAGTTCTTATGTATACAGGTTTTATAAAATTGTTACACTGAAAGAAATGAAGATGTTGCAGGTGCGCATACAGATGCCATATACCAACTCTAGGTAGCATTGCTCATTATGATAGAGGGGAAAAAACAACAACCACCATGTTGTTTTTTTCCCCTCTATCATGTATTAAAGATCTGCCAAGTATTTAACCCTTTTTCATAGAGAAAACAAGAACAATTCACAAGTAATTAGAGATAAATGCTCTCAAGTGCAAGCTGCTATGGGGAATACAAGGTAGAGATACCCTTGGAAGTGCATAGTTAGCTGGTATACCCAAATGGTCTGGGCTGTTTCATTAGATCAGCCATGGCATAGACTCCTGCCATGCTTGGTATTGCCTCTCTGCAGCAAGTCACGAGTGAGAAAGGAGAGAATTTCTGTTGTACTGAATTCATTCAAGGTCAGAGAACTCAGCTGCCAAACTCCAATGAGCCTCTGCTGATAATGTGTGAACTACAAAGGAGCTGTGCAAGATGGAAGCACATCTCTGGTATGACACTTGTGTTGATGCTTTCAGGAGGGAGAAGCTGAATGTATTCAGAGTCTTACCAGGGGCAAAAGCAGACATTTCCCTCTTACTTCACTCTTTAAAAATGGCAAAAACCTTCACACTGAAACTTCCCCACAGGACAGAAGGAGGGGCTGAGACCAAGCTTGGCAACACCGGCCACAGTAGCTGAAGGCTGCACATTCTTAAAAGCAGAGTCCACATGCAGGCATGATGACTTCAATATTCTGCTTTCCCTGCCCAGTGCAGAGACCTAACAGATAATTAAAACATCTCATAAGAAAGTAAATATGCTGCAAAAGATGTTATGCATACATACAGATGCAAGTAAAAATAATTGAGGAGGTAATGTTTCTTTGAACAGATTCCACAAATAACATTATTTTTAATGACTCAACACACAAGTTCATGGCACAACATATATGCCTGAGTTACAAATGCATATGTACCTAAAACACAGAAAGACCACTGCTTGTATGCCCTCAGCAGACCCTTGGGAATATACGCACACTTCTGAAAACAGAGGATTCATTCCTGTTTGATCAGGGCAAAAAAAACCCTTCTGTCAGCAGCAAGATCTCTGCCTGCACTGACTGCTCAGACAAGCACATGTCATTATAATGTAAACAACACATGGTCAGCTCCACAGGGGCATTCTGACTCTCTCCTGCTTGCTCCTGATCAGAAGCATGATTGTGCTCCTGCCACACACTGTGTTCAGCTGTGCCGTGTGCAGTAAGGTTTATGCACTGTCTCTGCAACAAATATTCCCTAAGCGACATGTAACCCTATAATCACTTTGAATGACATTCTAACGTGGTATTCTTGATTTTTTAAACGTTAATATTGCTTGCTTGGCTCCAAGTACTGGCTTCTCCAATAAATAATGAACGCATACAAAGAAGCCCACATTTATGACACCTCTAGGAGCAAAGTACACTGGACTCTGAAGCAGCTGTGATATCTGCGGAGGAATGAGCAAGGGTTTATGTGGTCAGGAGAGTCTGTCACTTGACTCAGAAAGAAATTATGCACTCTGAGAGAAACACATGCTAAATCTCCCACTTGTAAAGGTTTGTGTATGGAAAAATAATGAGGCACCGAATCTTCCTTTAGACACGTAGACAAGCAAAGCAGCTGCTCAGTGGCAGGGGCTGCTCTCACGCCATAGGTAGAGGCAGCATGCAGCATGCACTGCTGTGTGCAGACAGGAGGTTAAGGCACATCGCACTCAGATTGCCCCCTCACACTGCTTGCTGCAAGGGAAAAGCACCCATACAGCCAAGTATAAAAATATCCAACTTTTCTTTCAGCTAGTAAACTAAAATTGGGTTGTAAGTGTCTGTAAGCCCCATGCAACAAAAAGGCACTGTAGAAGATCACAGGCTGCATCAGGCTGGAAAGGCTGCCTGGTAGCCACCTAGCCCACCACCAACTCAGGAAGCCTGCTGTCTCTTTGTGCTTCCAATAGATAAGGAGTTGGAAAAGGCATATATCAAAATCAGTATATTCTGATTTCCTGCCAGGTGAATGTATGAGGGCTTTTTGGTTACATTTTTTGGCGCAGAACTCCTACAATGTTGTGGGAGGACTGGAAGCAAGTTGATTCCCTTCTACCCTTGATTTATTTCCAGGATAGCATATATTGAATTGTAGGAGTTAATTTTCCCAGCTAATATTTTGACATTTCTACAATATGATCAAATTAAAATGGTAATAACCATGTTTGGCTTGTTTATCCTGCAGGATGGCTGAACTTACGGGGGGGGAGGTGGGGGGGCGGCCTAGAGGGTGTATGTTAATTAGTGCTAATTTGCATGATATTAAAGTATTGGTTGCCCAGAAGCCATGAAATACAGCTTAGAATCTTCTTGCTAGGCTGAATTTTAATTCATTCAGATTAACTAAATATTACATGTATTAAGAAGGCACTGACTGAAAACAACTCCAGCTGCACCTGGACTTACATAAGCTCACGTTGGTGTAGCCACATACAAACAGGCATCTGGTAAGGAAAACCCCTGACAGCACCTACAGCTCAATAAAAGGGGCTAAAACTGAACGGGAGGCTCTGCTCCAAAGACATGGCCCTTTCACCTGCTTCTGCAGCAATGCTCACATCATTTCACAAAAGTAAGCATATTTTTTTCTAATTATCAACTCTGCATGTTCAGACTCAGGTATGAAAATAAAACAGTGTTCTTTCCTTTTCAAGTTTATTTATACAGCAGCCTGGGCAGTAAATTACAGACTTATTAGTGTATGTTTTTAACCATCAGTCTAAATCACTACCCAAGTGTGGTGATGTTACTGCTGTAAGACATGATAAGTCTGGTAACAGTGCTGCTTTTTCCTACAGGATTGTTCACATACTTGTTTTGGCTATCTTTCCCTCCTTGATTTATTGACTCAGCAGGTGTCTTCTCTGCTAGGAATACACTCTGTCATCTTTAGTCATGCAAGTAATGCACAATTCCAGTGATTTAATTAAAAATAAGATCAGAGATTAGAAGAGAAAAATCATAACACGACAAAGTAACTACCAGCACACCTCCTTTTGAAGCCAGCGGAAATGTTGGCATGCATACTCAAAGTTAATTCAGACATTAGAGAAAAATAGTATCCCAGTTACACGCCCTGTCCCCCTCCTAAGATGCTTGGCTTCTCCAAAGGTTGCTGAAGTCGCCTGATTTCCACTTTAGATCCTAAGATCTGGCTGATATTAGGTGCTCTCAGTTGCCTCACACTCAGAAACGTGCATGTCTTGTTGAAGAGATTATCACTTTCTTTCAGGAAATCGTCTGGCTTAGTTGCCCAAGTTTTCCCTGGATTTTTGTTTCTTGGACACATTTTAAAACTTATTTTAAAAATAAATATACATAAATTATATCTTAGACCATCACAGTCTGCTTTCTGTCTAGCCTTGCCCAATAACCAAGATTCTGTGTATATGGATACCTGAATATATGTTGTAATCTGATGCACAGTTTGTTTTTAAAATTCAGATGCAGTGTCCCAGCTACATCTTTACTGATAATACGAAATCTAAGTCCATTTTCATTTAAAAATATATACACTGTCCATATATTTTCCAGACTAGCATTTTCTCTAGCATTCTTATGTCTAGTGCATAATGGAAGTATCAGGAGATATTTGGTCAGAGCCTTTTAAAAGTCATTGTTTCTTTATAAATTGTTGACCAAGGCACATTAGAGGTCAGAATCATAAGGCCCTGACTTCTGCCAATCCACAGTAAATCTACTGCACATCTAGTATTTTAAAGCCCATCAAACCAGCCTCAGGAGCATCCTTGGCAGCACACCTGTCAGGGCTCTGGTTTGTTAGGGCAGATCAGCCCCACCTCTGAGGCCCTAGCTCTGGTCAAACCTAAGAGGAAAGGTTGGGCAGGGAGTGAGGAGCAGGTTGTCAGAAGTGTTGGCACCAAGACCAGGGAGAGTGGGAGCAAAGAAAATGAAAGAGACGCTGCTCAAACAAAATGCCGCTGGCAGAGGGCTGGAGGGCAATCCTTAAGAGCTGCCAAACTCTGGCACCACAAGTAAACTTTGCCCCTTTGAACAGCAGAACACAATAGGAATGTTTTCAAGGGAAAATTCCAGAGCTAAGGAACATACACTGACATCCAACACATATCTTTTCTCACAGGAGGCACATTGAGCAGCAGCTAACAAATATTTGTTTTGAAACTAGTAGCATAAGGAAGCAGATCCTGCTACCTTCAACTAGGACAAATAGTTACACCTATGCAGTCCCAGTGAAAGTAATTATTCTTTCCAGAAATCAAAATATTTCTTTACTTAGGAAAGCCAGAATCAAAACCTCAGTAATTTTCAAACACTGTATGAGGACACACACCACCTGCTCTGGAATGAAAAGAAAGGAAGAAAAAATAAGTAAATAACTAAACAAACAAAAATGGGTTAACAAAGTGATTGATGAGAAAATGTGTTCCTTTGCCAGAGACAACGCAATCAGAGGAGAGGGAAGGGGGTAACTCCTGATTCTTCCCCAGCTGCACTGCAAGGTAAAAAAAACACCTGGCAGCGGTCTGTAGTGACAGTCAAATCAATATTCTCTTTATATTTTCCCCAGGAAGAAAGGTCATTTGATCTAAGGTATGCTGCAAACACGGAAAATTATGACGAGATAATGAAGAGAAGACAGAATGACCTGCAGACGGAGCTAATATCGTCTCTGATGGAGAAGCTCAGGAACACCAGATAGTCATGAATCCTTGCAATTTGAATAAAGCTGCGCGTTGTTGTGAATGTTTACTGATACAAATTGTAGACAAAGGGGCAGCAGAGGTTCACAGAAGCAAAAACTTTCTCTGTTTTAGACGCATTCCAGCACCGAGAATTAGATGAGTCAGTACTTAATTTGGTATTTAATATTCCATTGGAACGTTATAAATGTAAGCGAATGTTGGCATTCGGGGATGAGAGTGCAGAATGAAAGCAAAAATTACTTGTAGCAGAGTGCTACTAATTTTCATATCATTAATCTTCATGCCTCATAATTCAAATGCACAATAACAGCAGTCTCTCTCTCTCTCTCTCTCTCTCTCTCTCTCTCTCTGCAACAGCTGAATAGCGCTGCACTGTAATCCCAAATTGAGTATGGAGGCAGGGTTGATAATACCAACTATTACAGAAATTACATAGCACTGCCTGCATAGAGCCACGCTTGTTGTTGCTCATAGAGCTGTGCCTCACTTTAGCCATCTAGACAGATGTTGGGCATTTTCCTTAAGGAGATTTTTATGTTTTTAAAGCTTGAGACAAGATAATTTACTTGTTCCTGAAAACATGGACTTGTGAATGGAAAATTCTTTGTCTCCAGTGATATTTTTTTTTTTTTTTTTTTACAAATGTCTGCTTCTTGCTTTATGGTAGCAGTGGGACTCTTATTCATCCCATGTTGAAACTAGGGAAGGCCAAAGCACCTGTAATAGTTAGTCTGTGTTTCTCTCCACTATAAGGGGTGGAAGTGTACATTTTGATTTTCATTACTGCAGAAAATACACAAAAACAGACTAAAAAGGATATTACGAGTCAAAGAAGCAGGCAGTCAAAATTCAGGATGTGTGAAATTGAAGGCAGAGAGGGCAATCTGAATTCATCTCCCTTGTGCATACAGATGAGGTTGGTGTCTCTAAATATCTGATCCCAGGCAGTTTTCCCACAAATCACCTTCGAAGGCTGCCTGCACAAGAGCCATCCTGCTTCTCCACCATTGCCTGTAGGCTCTGTGCACACCCATCGGTACAGTGGTTCAGCTTGGGCTTAACCCAGAGCAATTACTTCCCACAGGGGTTCTTTGGCACATTACTACCAGTGATTCTGTATCAATTTTTAAATAAATAGCCTCCACTCAGTGAATGAATTAAAAAATTAATAATCACACAGAGTAGCTTGACTCCAGCTGTGCTCAGCATCTCTGCAAATCCAGTCTGGAGGGCCTCAAACGAGGACACATTGACCATCTCTGAAAATCTGGCTTTAAAAGATCAAAGGTCTGATCAAAAGATCAGATATAAAGAGACCTGGGCAAGGAACAGTTGTTTGATGGTGATGATGATGATTAATATGTTTATTATTATATTTTTGTATCTAGAGCTAGGAGTTACATATGCAAAATCAGTATTTCTTGGTATACATGAAAAATTTACACCAGTATTTTCAAACAGTTTCTTCTGGTCACCTTGCACTATTTCTTTCAGGGAGAAATAATCTGCTTAATTATTTCAGGGGAAGTATTTTGAAAATCTTTTTAATTTTATTCATTATACATCAATTTTTAAACAAAAGTGCCATTTCACATTAAGAAGCTAATACATTTTATCTCAAAATCATGGAAACAACCAAGGTCCTTGAGTGTTTTGCCATGGGAAAGGACAGAATTGAGGGTGTAAGTACACTACCACAATTAGACAGTCATCTGCTTCGATCACTAACCAACAAATGGACAAGGGTCACACGCACGGCTACTTCTTTTGCTCAAGTTCTACACTGGGGGAAAAACATTCATGGGATTATGATAGCTTTTCTGTAGCTTGCACACACAAACCAGCATGCTAATTCAGCAAGCTTCCTAAACAAAGGCATTCCTTGACTTTGGGACTTTAAGTGTTTTTATTCTTAATCCCAATTTGGTATTACCTCAATTAGTTGCAGCTTTCTGATGAATTCTCCTCTTAACAGGAATCTTGACTGATCCTATGAAACAATTTCTGATTTTACGAGTAAAGCTTAAAGATGAAACTCAATATGGACAAAAAACAGTTCCCAACAAACCGTAACTCAAGAAGTCTGCATACACCCAGGTACCCACCAAAGAAATTGATGGATACCCACATCCTTCAGCACAGGTTTCTGATACTCAATGCCTTTGCTGACTACACAGTCAGTGTGAAAGTAGCTGGGGAAAAGAATAGGCAGATGCAGTTAAAAAAAATTAAGATAAAGGTTGCTTACATGCCTACCAAGATAAATATCACTGCCTTTACTTGAACTTCTGTAACCTAACTCACTGTGACCATTCCAAAATTTCAGTGTTTCACAGAAAAAAAATAATTTAATCACACAAAAACTATATGTAGTTTGATTTTGTATATATAATATTCATTATACATGAGCTTATAAATATATGTGCATGTATATGCAAATAAACAACAATTAATGACTGGCTATACAGAAATTGCCAAAAAGAGTGTGTCACAGGTTAAGCATCAGATTCACTGTCTAACCTGCAGATTAGGGAATGTGATCACCTGAATGACTGCCAGGTTTCACTGGACAGACCATCATGCTGACCACCAGCACCTAAAATTTCTACTGATCATCACATCAGTAAGAATAGATTGAGAATTTAGGTGAAGAAAAGATCCTGAAGAAGCTATCTTCAGATGCTTTGGGCCTCTCGGTTTAGAGTTTCTGATGTTGCAATGGTATCTGTTATTACTTAAAATTTTCATTCCTCATTTCAAGCCATTTCTACACAAAACTGAGAGATCTAAGCCAAAATACTATTTCTGCAGCATGTTTATAAATACTTAATTCCACGAGACTGCAGATTCTGAAAGCACGCCAAAGGATTGTTCTGATTGAGACATAAGGCATCATCATAGAAATATCCCTTTTGCTGTTGAAGTGATTTCTTTGGATTACCAAGTGAGTAGATGCCAACAAGTTGGATGGATTCCCATAGCATGGGAGTGAAATGTTTGAGGTATGCAAAGTTATGCCTCAGCACATGGTCCTACTTAAATATACTCAAAAGGAAGTCCTAGCGATGGAAAGGGATCATTACTGATAGTACTGCAGCAATAGTAACTTCTCTTCACATGTTGAATACAAGCAATGCTTTTCACTTTCACCCAAGTTATATGAAAATTAGAAACCTGAAAACAGATGCATGTGAACTGAATGCAAATCATTTCTGATGTCACCTGAAAATCTCAAAAAAGAGTAGGAAATAGCAATTCAAACTTCTAGCAGCATTCTGAAGTTCATCCATTTTACAAGCTAAGCAAACTGAAGTACCTGAGGTGGGCAATTTTTTTCAATAATTTACTGCAAATTACTAGAGAAACTGGACAGAACTTTGTCCCTAAGCCCTTGAAAATGCACAGGCTTTGAGGAAAGACTTTTATTATATCTTTCACACTATAGCAGATAAGCACTGGAGAAAAAAAAAGAACCAGATAGACAGAATTCTTGGGTAATTGGCTTTGATTATGGCTGGATCCTTTTCACTTTCACCTCTGCTAATATGATGGTGAATGAGTGTACTAGTCTATTCTAAAGTGATAGTAGAGAAAATATCTATTTGCATGAAAAATTTGATGAAATAATATCATTAGCTCAGCTATAGAAAGTGATAATGATTCCCAGCACATTTCACCCTCATTCCCAAGGTGAGGTTTTTCTCTATAGAACAGTTCTATTTTTCTGCTGCATTACCACAATATAAAAAAAATGAATATATGTGAATAAAGGGTTACATCACTGTAAGGCCTTAAAGTATCTTGTAGTAATCCACCTCAAAATGCCATGACCACTAAATCAGCTGTAATTTCATAATTAAGCAGTCAAAAAGAAAATTTCATTTTTAATGAGAACAGTCCCCTACAACAAATTTTTTCCTCTTTCAGGTGTTCAAAGCAATTCTGGCCCAATTATGCAATTTAATATTTCCAATTACCTTTCATTATTCTGAGAATACATATTTTGTATCTCCTCCCCTCTTAGAGTCTCAGTTGAAGTACAAAGTCTCCCGTGAAGCAGGAATGAAATTTGTGACCGAGTTTTGAAGAAATTCAGAAAGGGACTGGACTTGTTTCTTGTGGAAAATTTATCTATGCATATGTATATGGTAGGCCCAAGAAAAGCCATAACGCATGTAAAATAACTGAAGACAAGCAGCAAAGAATTCCAGAAAGAAGCATGTGTGTGTAAATCTATTATGCTGTGAAGTTCTCTACACAGGCCATTTTCAGCAAAAACAAAAAACAAACAAAGAAAGCAAGCCCTGGAATAAGCTCTGAGTGGATGGTAAGTGTTCTGAGCATCTCTACTTAAAAAAAAAAAAAAGTGGGCAGGATACAAAATGGGTGCAACTTATAAGGTAGAGGAAACAGTAAGTGTATTCTGTCTACTGCAGGCTGCTAGTAAATACAATGAGGGCACACTGCTGGCTAACAACCAGGACACCCAAAGCTCATCTCCAGCAGGTCAGTCCTTAACCCATCCTGATGAATGCAGTTTTTTCTTCCCTAGGTGTAGGATTCTGCACTTGCCATTGTTGCAATTCCACAGTTTCCTCTTTGCCCAACTCTCCAGCCTGTCCAGGACTCGCTGAATGGCAGCACAGCCTTGTGGTGTGTCAGCTACTCCTCCCAGCTTCATACCATCAGCAAACTTGCTGAAGATGCATTCTACCCCTTCATCCATGTCACCAAGGAAGATGTTAAACAAGACTAGACTATGTGTCCTTAAAGATCATCAAGTTCCAACTCCCCTGCCGTGGGCAGGGACACCTTACCCTAGATCAAGTTTCTCAGTCTCATTAACCATGAACAGTTTCAGAGATGGGGACACCCATAATCTCTCTGGGTAATCCATTTCAGTATCTAACTACCTTAAGAATAAGGAACTTCTTTACATCTGATCTATATCTGCTCCCGTTTTAGTTTAAAACTTTTACTCCCTGCCCTATCATTTCACACTTCAGTAAAGAGAGTCCCTCTCCATCTTTATTATAAGCTCCTTTTAAGTACTGAAAGGCCACAATGAGCTCTCACTAGAACCTTCTCTACTCCAGGCTAAATAACCCCAGCTCTCTCAGCCTCTCTTCATAGAAGAGGTGCTCCAGTCCTCTGATCATTCTTGTGGCCTCTGTACTGTCTTGACCTTACAGACAATTCCTTATCCACTGAAAATCAAATCCATTTAAAAAGAAAAAAAACAAAAAACAAAACAAAACAAAAAAAAAAAACCATCAAATCCAAATCCCCAGATCTTTCTTTTCACTCTTTTTTGAAAAATGGATGCTTCTCCTTTTCCAGTTGCTGAGGACCTCACAATTTTTCAAATAAGACTGATAGTGACTTAAGTTTTCCTGATTGCAGCTGGGTCAGAGTTCATTTTTTCTATGATGCTATGCTTTGGCCCTGTCACAGAGACAATGTTGATAGCAGACCCATGTTTTAGCTGTTGCTGAGCAGTGCTGCACAAAATGTACACTTTGGGTCAGGCTTCCTGCTTTTCTGAAGCATGACAGCATGTTTTTTGCTTCACCACATCCAGACCTCCAGCAGAGCACTCATTTTATGATTCAAAATGAATTTTCCAGTCTGATTACAATATCATGAAAAGATCTATGTGTGTGATAGTTCCAGATATACTGGTTTTTCCTTTTAAACAAGTACAGCTATACAAAGTCCAATGATAGATAGCTGTGTAGCCAGCCATCCTCTGAAGCTGGCTGCACACAGCTCTACTTATCACTGCTTTCTAAAGAAGCTCATAAAGAGGTTCATGGGCTTTCTCCAGCCTTTAAAAAAAACAAAAACAAACAAAAAAAAAAAACTGAAGGCACGTGGGGAGGGCTCTGAGATCAATGCCTACTATGTGGCTTCTGCTTCACTTGAAGTATCTGTTTCTTTCCTTACATAGAGATTCCCTGGCTCTTTCCAGTCATGCAGGGCTCTGTCCAGTCATCCAGGACAATGCTATGATCCAAGTGCCTCCCAGAAATAAATCTGTGGCAATCAGCCAGGCCTGCAGTGTGGTCTATGGGGTGTTCACTGCTGCCCACATATTGGTGTAGGGTCAAGGCTGGGGTAGAGGAAATAACCTTAACATCCACTTCCTTCCCATTTGAAGTTGAAGGAAGTTCCTTCACATCTCAGTTGCTTAAAGTTTTGCAGAGGAAAGCCAATGCTGTTGTCATTTGTACCACATGACATAGGGGTCAGGAAGTATAGTCAGACTGTTCCCAAGCAGTTAATGTAATGAAAATATTCCTGCAGGATGTGAAACGTGCCAGGAATTTCTGCTTGGGCAACCCCTGGCTAAATTCTTTTTTAATGAGATAGTTGGTCGCTGGAGAGAGCTACTGAAAGCATGGTCTACCCCAAGGCAATTAAGACCATCAGGAGTCTTTAAATAACACAAAACTCCATTAAACTACAAGTGTCCTTCCTGGGTAAGAGTGCAAACCTCTTCCAGCAGAGTCATCTCCCTCCTTCAGATCTAGGGACAAGGCACAAAACCTCAGCCTATTATCCATACAGACTTTCTTAG
The DNA here is from genome assembly GCF_019232065.1 of Centrocercus urophasianus. NCBI lineage: Eukaryota > Metazoa > Chordata > Aves > Galliformes > Phasianidae > Centrocercus > Centrocercus urophasianus. The sequence continues at coordinate 4,624,880 of NW_024885088.1, read as the reverse complement.
AAATGCTGTAAGCTACTATCTTGTCCATTCTCAAGCATGAGTTTTTGATGATTAGCTATCTTCAGATGAAGCCATTTCAATTACCAAATTCATCTTCTCCAAGCAAATAAATGTGAGGAAAGCCAGGATGAAAGCAGAGGAATATAAACCCTTGTTCTAGAGGCAGCACAGCACCCAGGACTGGAATACATACAGAGGAAGAATTTGCAGAGGTACAAAGGAGACAAGATGCTCCCAGATCAGCCCAAGGAGAAGCTCAGGACTACAGCATCCCTGTCAAACCCCTCATGTTACATCCACACTTCTTTCTCTGTTCCTAGTCTGCAAACAGCACTGAGAGGGAAGGACAAGACAAAAAAAAGGCAAAAAATAATAAACTGTAACCAGATTCTGCTTATTAATGTATGTATTGACATGATCTAAAATTAGATGCAAAGCTTTTATTGAAAGAAAAAAGATTTTTTTATAAAAAAAAAACCCACACAAATAGACTCATAGAATTATTAAGGTTGGAAAAGACCTCCATGAAGTCCAACTGTCCACCACCAATATTTCCCCACCATGTCCCTAAGTATCACATCTACCCTTTCTTTAAACAGCTCCAGGGACAGTGATTCCACCAATTCCCCAGGCAGCCTGTTCCAATGCCTCACCACTCTTTCAGAGAAGAAATTCATCCTAATATCCAACATGAACCTTGCCTGACATAACTTGATGCCATTCCCTCTTGTCCTGTTGCTAATTACCCAGGAGAAGAGGATAACCTCACCTCACAGTATCTAAGAGGCTAATCTAACCTCACACTCTGCTTTCAGATAGTTGTAGAGAGCAATTATGTCCTCCTTGAGCCTCGTCTTCTCCAGATTAAACAATCCCACCTTCCTCAGATGCTCCTCATAAGACTTGTACTCCAGACCCCTCACCAGCTTTGTTGCCCTTCTCAGGACACTCCAGAGCTTCATTGTCTTTCTTGTAGTGAAAGGCTCAAAACTGAACATAGTACTCAAGGTGCAGCCTTACCAGGGTTGAGTATAGGAGAACAATCACCTCCCTGCTCCTGCTGGCTACACTGCTTCTGATACAAGCCAGGATGCCATTGGCCTTCTTGGCCACTTGGGACACACTGCTGGCTCATGTTCAGCCAAGCATCAACCAACACCCCCAGATTCTTTTCCTCCACGTAGACTTCCAGCCACTCTGTCCCAAACCTGTAGCATTGCCTGGGGTTGTTGTGATCCAAGGGTGTGTTTGCCTGGACTTGTGATTACTACAGTACATGGATTTGCATCTACGTATAATCTTTACAGTAAACTTGGTATCTCTCCTCCATCCCTAGGAAATTTTCTTTAATCTTGCATGCATTTACTCAGATTCTCACCTCACATAGCTGAAAATGATTACTGAAATGTCTTATGTACTGGTTTGTTCATTATTAGCCTTCAATTTCCATTAGATGCTTTGAAATGGGATTTCACAAAGAAAATATCATACAGAAAGACAGATGATTGCACTTACAGCCATACATGATGTCACATATTATAGATACCCGAGGAAAAAAAAAAACATTTTAAAATTAACAGAACTTGAAATAACATTAAAAGTAAGTTACTCGACCCGTTTCTCTGGATGCCCATTGAGACTCTATAGGTGGAAGACTGCAGCTGCTTTCTCACCCAGAGTACTCCCATCCCATGCAGACATATCAAAATGAAGTCTGCATGGACATACCAACGGCAGATTGAAGGCACTGCTTCTTAGAGGGGCTCACTGTTAGGGAGACGCTTCTCATTCAGCATGCCTTGGGGATGTACTGCTGGACCCAACCTGGAGGATGCTACTCAGGGCTGCTTACCATCTCCATGTCTCCATGGTATTCTCTACCTTCACAGCCCTCACCACCAACCAAAAACACTGCTTGGCCTCCCAGCTGCTCTTGCCCCTGGGCAGGGCAAAGGGAGCATCCTGTCCATAGACATCAAATGTCCTCAGCTGAACATTCTTTGCTACAGGAGGGGGGGGAAAAATAAATAAATAAATAAATAAAAAATAATAATAAAAAAAAGATCTGGTTTGCAAAGCACCTTTCTTTAAAAGAAGAAAAATCCTTATTGAGAGCAACAGGCAAAAGCAACTGTAAAATACATCCTCTCAGACAGATAAGAATGAAATTAAACTAGCAGCAACTGGCTTACTAGAGCTGTCAAATCACAGAAATAAAACTTTTGGAGAGGAACACACCTCCAGCTATTAGTTAATTTTCCAGTACACTAAGAAAGGCTATTTGCAGACTGATTTTACCATATTTGATATTCAGTCAGTTAAAAACCATTCCCCTTCTTCTGGGAGCACTAGTTGTCTACAGCCATTTCTCCAAAGATAATGCAAACAAGATTTCCATAAACTGTTTGCTTCAGCAGCCCGATACACAATTAATTCATAAACCACTAATACTGGATTTGCTGCTGTGCTCGGATGAGAGGAAGTCCAAGATACTGAAGAATAGCAAGGAAACATCCTTGTTCATGCCCAATACCCTTTGCTACATGCAAATGTAGCTAAGTACGTGAATAGGCTGCAGCTGAAAAAGTCTGCACTTAATCAAAAGTAGCTTATGAGCAAAATCAAAGTGAACATTTTGTGCTGCTACTAGGATTGCAAATGAATGTTTCTTGGTTTGACTGGCTCCAAGCCAGCAACAAATGGATCTTCTAGAGCCGTGAGGTTTATAACAGATTTTGTCCCAGAGGAAAGTTGTGAGGAGGAGGTGGGATCACCTCCAGCACCCACACCAGTAGCTCCCCCCTTCACAGGTAAGCATCCAGGTTCCACACTCATCCCACATTTGCTTCCATTTGTGTCAAATGGATGGAGTCTGTCACTCTCGCAAGCATTCCGTGACGGTCCTGTTTTGGCCTGGGAGCTGCTCTGGAAGACATCCAGACAACATCTCTCTGAATGACAGACTACATATTTTGAAAAGGATATTCCAAAGTGCTCTAATTTATCTTCACTCCCACTAAATTCACAGTTAAGTCAATGGTGGGTGTCTTAAAAAAAAAAAAAATATATATATATATATATATATGTATACACATACACACACACATCTCCAAGACCCAGAAAATACAAATTTTGGACAACGACAGTTCTTCCTCTGGACGGAGGGAAAACAGGAGACGTTGCAAGTTCCAGAGTCTCCTCCATCTCCTCTTGCACATGTCCACACCTTAGAGACTTCCCTCTCTTCTGCCTTGAACATCGCATGATCACAGCTCCTGTGTAGAGGTGACTGTGAATCATTACCCTTATGTGCTGGCAGCATTTCACACCCAGTTTCTGCAGGAGTAAGCTGACACAAAGCAAGGTAGTGAGAAGTCCGAGAATGGAGAATTTTCTGGTATATTAAGGTCATTTGCTGATGGATTTTGCCATGCATGATTATAAGCAAGTTTAAAACACCCTTTGGAAGCACTGGCTGTCTGCAGTCATTTCCCCAAATTATACTGTCATAAGCACACTGTAAAATTAGCTTATATGACTGTGGCAAAGGCTCAGCTGGGACACCTTTTTTGGGCTTGGGTCAGCAGAAACAGTACAAGATGAGGGCTGTAGAAGCAGATGCAAGTTGACATTAAAGCAAATTGCTTGATCGGCTGGTCACTAACCCGTTGCTTTAAGGGAAAGCTCTCTTGAAGGTTCCCAAGAACACAGCTTGCTTCTGCTGGGTCAATATTTGGGCAGATTTCCTGACTGTATCATTGTGTCCTGCATAGTCACCATCTCCTTTGAGGAGAAAATGCAGAAAACTGTAACAATGCTATGAAGATACAGATCTTTTTTTATATCCCAGTAAAGCATCTAAAATATGCACATGAGCACAAACTGAACTTTTGAACTGAAAACTTCCTCAAGGTGTTCAGCTTCACTTGCTTGTCAGGTTCATAGAGGTTCACTCTGCACCTGCCATCTTCTTCCTTCCTTTACCCTCTCAAACACTGAGGATACACGGAAGGGGGTTCTTGGTGTTAGAGCCAAGGCATTGGTCTTAGCCCCGCTTTTCCTTACATCTCCCTCATGTCTCCAGCCTTCCTCTCAGTCACAGCTGAGTGTCTTTCTCCTTCAGATCACCTGTGCCTCCTTACTCTTCTTTTCCAGGTAAGACATCCCACAGCCCGAAAGTCCACTGCCTTCACTGTGATACTACAGCTCACGTCTGCAGTGGGAGCCTGCTGCTCCTCACAAACTTTATCCTCAGAGGGATAATTATCATCTCCACTATTCCACACAAGCATAGGCTATGTTCTCCATCCCTGGAAATCCTAAGAGATGGCAACAACCACAGTAAAGAACTGAAGAAAAAGGCACTTCCCTCACGCCATTGGTGATAACAAGAAATGGCAGGCAGGCTGAACAAAAGAAAAACAGCATATCATGATTAATAAAAAAGGCATGGTAAAACCATGCCAGCTGGCAAGAGTCTAGTCTGTCTGTCTGGATTTGCATGGAAGAAACCTGCTGTTGTCTGTCTTGGAAAAACTCAGAGGCCTGTGGGAGTTGGGTGTAGCAAGGATGCCAGCACACCTCCTCCTTTTCCCATCCTTCTCCTTTCCAACACAAGTCTTACCTTGCACCTGCAGACACATCACAGCATGTGACAGCACAACAGCCACTGCTTTATACAACTAGCAGCTGAACAAGTGGTGTGCAGAACAAAAAGGATGAGCTTTTAGGGCTCACGCTGAGGAAGTATAGGTGGTATTACTGTTTCTTGTTGTCTCAGCATTTGGCACAAAAGAATACACAGAAGATACCTCACCAAATGAATTTAATGTACAAGGTGTGCAACAAGGGAATGAAATATGAAAGGTCCACTAATTCATATATTATGGTATTTTTAAAGAAGTCCACTTTAAAGACGTTATCACCATTTGGTATCACATACAACTTACAGTCTGCAAGACTTTAATCTCCTCAGATTGGATCTGCAAACACCACACTGCAAGCTGACCTCAGCACTAGGAGGACAAGCAGGTGACTTGATAGGAACTTCAGATTGTCACCCATCTGACAGAACTAAAAGATGACACCAAGAGACAGAAATGCTTTGATGTGCTTGCTGGGCACAGTAGACCAGTCCAGGTGACAGTCAGCTCAACCATGTACTTCCATCTGGATTACATTACGGTGTTTTCAAGAACTGTTTTAGAGAAGAGATAACATGCAATCACACACAGAAGAGAACCTGAATAAGCCAGTCTGTTCTAGGATCTCTGAGCAGTATGATCACCCATGCTCACTGTCATCAAGCTGTACACATACACTTTTTTATTCTTAGTTTAACATCCATGTATGCTTAGCTCTTATGGGTTACTGAATGTGTGAACATACTTGGTGCAAAATCTAATATACCATCCTGCACAGACATTAAGAGTTGTAGAAATAGTATCTTTTTCACCAAAGTCTGTGATCTTTTTATGTCACTCCCACTTCAGTATAGAAGGGAGGAACTATTTCAAAATGTATATAAAAAGATCATCAAAATACAATTTTGTACCAACTGGAAGGAGATTGTGGCTTTGGAACACGAATCAAATGTATGGATTCCAGACTACTTTTTCTACTCACACTCTCAAGACTTCTTTTCCCACCTCCACTCGCGAGCACAAGTAGGGACACAACTTCTAACATTCTTTTATTATTTAAGAAACTTTTGGTATAGCAGATGACAAAATGTGTTAGCTGCCTACTTTTGCATAGAGGCGCTATGAACTTCAGTAACATACCATGAGCTGAATTAAATTGTCTGCCAAAAGCAAGCAAACTTTTCCAGACAATCTGTTATTTGACACACTGCAACCAGCAGAGCCTGTTGTACCATCTGCTCTACATAAAGTGCATGGTACATGTTTTACACGGTTTCTAGACGTAGCAAAGAGCCAGAGTCAACACTTCTACAGTGGGGATCCCCTGCAAGAAAATTTTAATCAACAATTCTTGCCCTTTTGGCTTCATGTCCTAGAAAATCCCTTTCCATGTAGACTTCCTTGCCCTTCCTTACAGAATCTGTAACCTCAGGAGAACCAAAACATGTTTTAAGCCATATCCCACTGGTAATCTCCCGAGCAACTTTAAGGTCTATGAAATCACTGACAACAAGCTTGCGGCTCTTCAAACTCTGTAAGGATACAAAAGCTTCACGGGTAGTTGTGTAGCAAATTACATGCTTCACTTTCTCTCACCTACAACCCTAATTTGGGGTAATCTTGTTGTGAGAACTGTAATCCCCTTGTCTGCACTGTAATTGTCCCAGTAATAACCTCAAAGAAGTGCCATGGAGATGTCCAGCCTTCTATCACTGATTGCTATTGATAAAGGCCCTTGTCATTACAGGACTTCTTGCACAGAAACATGGGAAAAAAAATCTGCAAAGTGCATACAGTAAACTAGAGGTGCCTCAGCTCTACACATACCTAATCCTACTTGCACATTGCAAACCTGATGTTTCCAGAAGTTACACTTTGACACATAATAATACAGCATAGAGTATAGTCCCATCAGTGCCAAGTGGGAGACCAGTGTCCAGAAATCTCTCACATGATCACAAACAATCCTGGTGTACAACAGCTGCATCAAAGGAGTCTAATCTGCTGAAGTTCTCAAACACACAGAATTTTTCAAAACCTTCCTATTCAACATCTTCCTGCCAAAAAGAGAACACATCAAAGAAACCTACATATATACATACATATGCTAGCTGCCTTGCATCAGAAAGTAAAACACGTATGGAAACTTAGTTTGTTATCAAGTTCTGGATGTACACATCCCTAACGTACCGGGTGGGTCAAAATGTTATGACTTACACCTCTGTGGGCTTTTTTATTTTATTTTGTTTGTTTTTTTAAATGTTAGAGAAAGGATAAAAGAATTATTTTTGCATTTCACTGAGATACATTTTAAATTCTTACACACAGCAGCCAGGTGGTGTTTCCAGAAATTTTTCACAGCTTTTTTTTTTTTTTGCATTGCAAATGTGACTTCTCCAGAAAATACCTTCCTAGGGACATCTCAACAGTGCTGAAAAGGGAGAGAGAAAGGAGCAGGCATTGCCAAAAGGCAGCTGTGCAACCACCCAGGCAATTAACACCACAGGCCACAGAAGAAGAAAATTGGGGAATAAAGAGTCAGAATGCTAAAGTACTGAAATAAGAAGGAGGAACACACAGAAAAGTCAGGTGCTAGGAGACTGTAATTTGAGGTTTTGTTGTTTGTTTTGCATGATTTTAGTTGTTCTGTTTGCAGAATAACCTGACAAAAATACATAGACCTTGTTTCACTAAGATGCCCTTACATTGCTTTGACAGTATCAGAAATTAATGAGTTCAAAAATCATTACCTTTACATGCAGAGGTGAAATTGCATGAGAAATACATTTCTTTAGAATTTGAGATAGGCTTATAATACTTTATTTCTAGTAGAAACATCCATGCTAAGACACACTTTGAGAATTGTGGCTTCTTGACTCTATACATTCTATTTCTCTTGGCTTTTTTCCCTAAAAGCCCGACTAGCGCTGTGCATACAGAGCTGAAAATATTTCTCACATTCTCTGGCCTGGGACTGGCAACTGGCTATGCAACAGGTGGTCCAGAAGGACATCCAAGCCCAGGGACAAAGCGAAAGCATGTGCTGCAATTTAGAATCCAGAGACTGATTCCTGGCAAGAATGCAATGGTTGACATTTTACATTAAAATAAAATGCTTCCCCTATGGATAAAGTACTCCTTAAACATAGGAGAAGAAAAGAGAAGGGAGTCAACAGGCAAAAAACAAACAAACAAACGAAAACCAAGAACAGTGGAGAAAGAAACGTATTTGCAGCACACCAGAGACATTTTAGTTCTTATGTTTCAAGTTTACATTTTTCCACCAAGGGCACGACTCTACAGTTGGGCTCCATTTCCCATGAAAAATTAGGGTATTCAACTGCAGTGGAGCCCCTCAATGAGGAGGAGAGTTCAATGCAGGCTGCAGCTCTCCAGAGAAGACAGAACTTGGCGGGAATCTGTGATACAAGTGAAAAGCATGAAGCAACTCAACTGCAATTCCTCAGGAATTATATGACAGGAAGATTTTAAGACCCAAATTGAGCCATTTCCCACCCTAAACAAAGAGCCATTCTTCGACAGATGAAATTCATCAGTCTTTGACCAAGCTCCTCCCTTTTCCTCTAACATGTATCTATTTCATATTACTTAACTGACTTCCTGATGAGATACGTGAAGTCAGTACAGCCTAAGAAAGGAGATCAGTAGATAAAGTTTGAAAACTTCAATTGAAGCTGGACCAGAATGGCTTAGGCATCTTCTCTTATCACGGCACAGAGGGAAAATGCTTATAAATCTGGAAGCACTATGGGGAAGATGGGCAAGAGGTGCCCTGATGCACTGTTTTATTTGATTAGAAATGCTGAAAAAATAGAGATATAGGGTTTTTATTTTAAAAAATCCAGAAAGTACAACTGACTGGCAGAGAAGATGAGGGGAAAGGCTGTTCTAGCCTACAGTATTGCTGGCTTTCACTAGTCTCAAACCATGCCTCTCCATATCTTACGCGTTGTGTCCTGCTAACCTTGTCACAATCCCAGCAGATTTAGAGTAGCACAGAAATCCCATCCATCTCCACAGAAAGTGGATGGCCTGCTGTATACTGTCTTGTTTGCTGTAACCTGCAAAGTAGCACTTTCATCCCTTTCTCACAACATTAATTGACTAAGAAAAAAAAAAAAACAAAAACGAAGCATGTGAAAACTGACAATGGCTTTTATTCTTTGGGGAGATTTTAGGAGCTGAAAGAGCAGCACGATCTCTTCACACACATGCACACACACTTTGAGCTCACAGAGAAAAATAATTTGAATTAGCTGCTTTCACGGTTTGAAAGCTTAATTGCTGAAGAGCCTTTTGAAATTGGCTGTGGGGATGTCCCCCTGGAAGATGCAGCACAGTAGAAATCACAGTAAGAAAATAAGAGGAGGGAAAAAAGCAGCAGGAGAAAATAGACAGGAAGAATAGGCACCCCTCAAGAACGTATAGATGCTGCTCCTTTCCACCAGCAGCATTTAGGGTCTGTCAGTGTTTTCTCTCTGAAGTGTAACTGCTCACTTCCCAATGAGGCCCACAGCAAGGTGCCCATCAGAGAGTTCTACCCACCCAAGGGCATGAAGAAACAGCCACATAGCCCTGCAGGAGGAGAGGTCCAGACCCCAGGGACAGAGCTCCAGCTTGCTCTCAGGTCTACAGTCTGATCTCATGCCTCAAACTGTTGTGCATCTGCTACTTCCCTTGTGTCATCACGGTAACTCTGCCCTTGTACCCGCTCTTCTTTCCACAGACCTTCACCACTTCATGTCTGCTTTATAGGTGACCTATACTCTAAGCAGAGTACATCAGAAAGACAGGACAACAGAATAATGAAATCAAGCAGGAGTCAAAGCACTTCAGACCTCTTTCAATTCTCAGCCTTGTTATACGGCTGCAAGTCACATGCCTTTGAGATGAGGACAGCACCAGGAGCTCCTGCAGGACCCTTCTCCAGCTCAGAAATACCCAGACAAAACATTGGCTATTTAGAAAAGAAACAGACAGTGTTTGCTTCCCCAAGAACAGTTTGACACAGCCAGTAAACCCTATCAGAAAGCTGAAGTCACTGCAGGTAAACTTGCTTACCTAGCACAGGGAAAGGCAATCAGCAATCAAAGGCAATCAGTTCTAAATCACCCAAAAAAGAGTGATGATCACAAGCCAGTTAAAGAAAGGAGTCACTTACCTATCCTAAGGATCAGGATTCACCAAACACTCCAATAGAAGGGATATCCAGATAGAGATCCCTCTCTTTGGCAGCCAGCCCTTAAATGAGGCTTAGGGAAGGGTGGAACCAGAAATTTCACCTGTGCTCCCACGGCTGGCTGTGTCCCTTCACCAGGTGCTCAATCACTGGCTCAGGCAGTAACTTAGCTATCACCACACACCTAGCCACAGGCACTATAAATAAGAAATGCAATATCTTAATAGTCTACTGTGCTTTTCCATCAAAAATGGCTTCATAGACTCATAGAGTGGCCTGGGTTGAAAAGGACGTCAATGATCATCTAGTTTAACCCCCCTGTTATGTTCAGGGTTGCCAACCACCAGACCAGGCTGCCCAGAGCCACATCCAGCCTGGCCTTGAATGTCTCCAGGGATGGGGCATCCACAGCCTCCTTGGGCAATCTGTTCCAGTGTGTCATCTGTCTTGGATTTCAGTGTGTCTTACTGTCTAGGATTTAAACACAAATATGGTAAACTTGATTACAGCAAGGAAATGGATTGTACAGACAACTTAGTTCATTCAAATGATCACAGTTTATTTGCCAGATTAAACAGTAAGCAGCTTTATTTTTCATTAACTTCTACTTCTAACAGAAAAGAACAACAAGATATTTTGATGTAAGGCAAAAATAACATTGGAGAACAATATTGCATATTCCCATTTTCTCCAGCATCATACTTTTGGAATAACCTCCATAAATCTATTTTTACAATTTAAACTATGCAAAGTCTGTGACTATACCACAAATGTAAATAGTGTATTCTTGAGTATTCTGAACTGGACTATGAAACGGGTGCCTGCATGATGGATTAGGAATATTCTGCAGTGTATTTTAGTAATCAAACACGGGCTTTTTATCAAAGCATTCAGAGACGTCAAGTGTGTTATAAATTGGCTTGCTGCATTAAAAAAAAAAAGAAAAAAAAGATTAAAATGTTCATATTCAATTTTGCAGTATTTTTGATTCAGGCATATTAGTTGTCATTTTTTCCCTGGAATATTTTCAAAGGAATGACTTGTTTATAACAGGGTTTAGACAAACTGATGTTGGGAAGAGCATACATCCCATTCTATTAAATACCAAGAACCAAACTTCCCCCAGTAGGAATCTGCAGAAACACAAGCACCAGACTTACTTATACCAGAGGAGTAGACCATAAATCTACAAGCATGCCAAGAAAAATCTGCATTTCCTCGAGCCCTGACATCCACCTAGCTAGGCAGCACCAATTCATCCCACAACACAGCCCAGAGGCTGTATAAAAGCCACACACTGGAAACAACTTGTGGTCACCAGCAGTGGGGAGGAGATTCAGGTTAAGCTCCTTGGTGGAGGAGGTAGTGCTGCATCTGCCCTGCCCAGAGGCACTCCTGCCTCTTGCTCCTGCCCTCCATCAACAACATCCCCATTTTATTTGCCCAGCAATGACTTATTGCACAATTCACTTGCAAAGTTACAGCCTCAGCAGAAGGGGTCTGCAAAGCAAGAACAAAACTTTAAGCCAATTGCTTGAGTCCCATTAAGGAATAAAGCAAGAGACATAAGAGAACTGCACATGAGAAAACAAGTATTTCTCACTTAAATCTTTAGAAATAGCAAATACAACTTTTGCTAGGGAAGCAACTTGATCTTGTAGTTCATTGGCAACACACACTGGATTTTTCCTCTGTAAAGACATAATGAGATTATTATTAGCACAAAAGGGCTTACGTCGTAGAATGCTTTCCTTGAGCTGCTGTGCATTATTACCATTTTCAAAGGAAGGACTTAAAGACTTCTCATTATTGCTATCTAAGGATCTTTCTTTGGCTGGGTGATCAGGAACGAGACACAACAAATTCTCATCTTTAAATGTCACCACTCACACTCAGCATGCTTCAGTTTCCCACTACTACACAGTTGGAGGATTGGATCGGAGATCAAGTATCAGAGTCACCGACTGCACGAAATTAAATCAGCTTAGAGAGAAGCCAAAATAATATCAAAACTTTCTTTTAATTACATCTCGAGCTTTATGCAATACAAACATGACATAACGTTAAGCTAACCTTAACGTTAGCAGACAGAGGTTTTGAAAGAGTTCTGATTTAAAACACCAGAGAAAGAGAAGGGTTACAGTTCACACGACATGTTAGCAGGCTGCAGGCAGAGGGTCCTGATGGAGTGCGTGGGGACTGTTGTCAGACAAACACTGCTAAGAGGGTCCCAGGGGAGTTTGAAAGCTCCCAGCATGCGTATGCTGTTGGAAGTGGCAGAAACTGAGTTTTGTTCCACACATCCATGATGGCCTCTACTTCTACCAGCTGTAGAATTGACCAGCATCTACCACCTCTGTCTGGAGGGAAATGCAGTCACATCAACCTCTTCTGTAAAGTGCCCGGTGTGGCAATCAGCATTCCCACCAGTAACACATTACATTAGGGCTGCAACAGGCTGGAGCTGTCCAATTTGGCATTAACTTGTCAAGGAAACCATGGCATTCTTCCATAGCTATGCAGGAGATCCCTTTGGTTACTGCAGTCTCATGGCAGCATGTAATCCTTGGTCCCTTTTCCAGAGAAGGCAAGTGATGAAACTTTCATCAAATTCTATGGTAAATGCCAACTTCATTTTGACTACTTATTCTTCTGGTGTCTGGTACAAATGCTCCATCTGACAACAGGTGACCACTTGTGTAAACTGAACTTCTATAGTATATGTAACCTTCCCAGAGATGCTATGGTGGACCTTCTCCCTCTTCAGAGTAAACAAGAAGCAAAAAAGCGGGGAGGTTGCAATAACACCTTCCATGTTCGTCTCCGGGAGCAAAGAATCTGGAGTCTCACACAAGCACACGTTACACTTCCTTGCAGCATCAGAGATCTCAGTTGGAACAAACTGTTGCTGCAGTCACAGATTTACACAATTCACTGGCCCTGGACATGCACATACTTCCAGTTATTCAGGCCATCTATACATACTCGCATATGCAGTGTTAATACAGCAAGTGTCACACACAAGTCCATGCATATACACAGTGGCAAACAGAGCCAAAAACCAGACCATGACATGCTAGCACAAAAAAAAGAAGAAAAGGAAAGAGGTGGAAAAAGAAGAAAAAGAGGCAATCTAAGCTCTTGGCCTTGCTCTTCATGTTTCTTTAGCCTTGTATTTGGAATACAAGCAATACAGAACCCTCATTGTAGTCTTCAGATCTCCTTTCACAATATCTGTGGATACACAAGAAGGAACACAACCAGATGGGAAGAGTTAGCAATTCTAATTGGAGGACTAGAGGATTCCACCACTGCCAAAGCCAATCTTCCAACTTTCTCCGATTATAATGTAAACTTACATAGTTTGACTACAACAAGAAGCAAAACAGGAACCACAAATTCAGAAAAATATTTATTCATTAAATGAACATAAGAAAAAAGAACCTTTGCTGCACTATCTTGCTGGAAGACAGGATAAATAATGTATAGCAAGAAATAATTCTTATCTCTTGTTCTCTGATAGAACAAAGAAGATAATTTAATAGGACTTTGCACCTTTCATTTTTCATACACCTTTCATTGTTTTTGATTTTTCTATGGTATGAATCATACTGGGAATTGCCTGATACTATTTTTTTGTCATGTTTCTATCATGTTCTCCTGCTGTTGGTTGTTTCCTTTTTTGATTTTAGTTCTCAGCTTCCACTTTCTTGTTATGCAACCTTCTGTCGTGTTTAATAATTGCAACGGAAGATTGTAGCTAATAGAGAAGGTTTGCTGTTCTTCTGTTATTGCTGTAAATCATCAGAAGAAACAATGAAACACCAATTGATGAGATCCTCGAACAGTAAGTGTACATCTGTAGTACCCCTAAATCATATTAAAATCAATTACTAACTGACGATTTTCCCCATGAAGCTAAGGATCTGTGGACGTTAGCTCCAATGTTTTTTTTAATTATTAAATATGTATTTGAGGCAGTAGAGAATAGTCAGAGGAAAGAAAAAAGCAAGGCTTTAACTCTTTTCATATAAAAAGTTGATCCCAGCATGGAGATCTGAGCTCATGCCAGTTACTTGTTTCATATTTAATATAAATAGCTTTCTAAACTCATAGCTCTGTGCCATATGGCAAAAGGCCCACAGTTCATACATGCTCATCACGCAAACTTCCAGAATCACTGAAGTGTTAGAGGAAAAAGAAAACAAAAATGAAAACAGAGGAAGTCCTATATTCTGTCATTCCCTCTCCTTGATGCACTAGGCTCCATACTAAATACAGACATAGACTTGTTGATGAATAACTAACAATGGAAGAGGTAATTCTTTTTATTTTTAACAAACACTTGATTTTCTTACTCAGCAACAAGATTTTGAGCTTGTGGGAGCAATGACAGGCTGAGGTTGCATGCCTTGTCCTCTGCAAGAAGTCAGCCTGAGCAGACACAGCCCTCTCTTGTGCTATTTGAGAACTCATTAATGCAGCTGCATCCCACATCCCCATTGCACATGGATGAGCAGCTGGTCAAAAATGTTCTGTCGGGCAATTTTTTAGTTAGAAAGTTGGACTCAGTCAAGGGAATTTTTTTGGCAAGGCGAGAGAGGAACAGGAACATACATCCCAGTAAAATCAGACACAAAGCACTGACTCAGCAATATAAGTATTCACTTGAATGATGGAGATCAAGACTCAGCTCGGAGGTCTGAAGTAGGCAGAGCAACAACCAAGACCTATAAATGTCATATTCAGGTGATTGACCCACCAGCCACTCTGGATTTGGATAAAAAAATTATTCTTTCTGATTCTCAGTACATGTTCTGAAAGGTGCCTTCTCATATAAAACAAGTTTGGTTTTGTATCACCTAAGCTTCTTATGAAATAGGAAGATGGCTTTCCCTCCAGCTCAGCTGCTGTACTTTCAATAAGAACTGCCACTCTTCTAAATCTGTGACAATCACTGACTTATTGAACAGTTTAAATTCAGTGTAATTGATATATCTGTAATACTGTAACATCTTTAGCACAGAAATAAATTCAAAAAAAATCAAAACAATATTCAGCTTTATTTTTATTCATTCTGAACAAGGAACTATGGGTCATTCATATAATGAAATGCACGGGTGTCACATTGCAGAAGCTACTTTCTTCAATTACCCTGTTTTGCTAGCCAGGATGTTAGTAGTGCTACTCCAGACAATTCTGTGTGCCATGACTTACCTTCAGAGTTCACAGAAAAATTGAGAAGACCTCCATCCGTTAGCAAGTCCAATGCAAGGTTAACATTGTGAAGCTGTTGACAAGAGAAAGACATTAGTGTAACTGAAAATACTGTCCATCTAACAGCATAACAACCAGCATGGTTTTAGAAGTATTTCTCTAGTAGCTGGAATAAGATAGTGATTCATAAATCCACACTAATATTCATCTCTTTACTTTTGATGGAGTGCTCTTCAGAATTTCTACCATTTATCATACAAAACCAGATGCGCAACCCATCTCCAGCAATATGCATCCCACCCATGGGGTGGGAATAACAATCCATTTATTTAAAAATAGACCTTGCATGAGAAAGTCTTCTGTTAATGGATGTTTCCACAGGGAAAGCAGAGTAGATTCGCAACTGGATCTAACAAATGCACTGAATTTATTTCTACTTTTTTTTTTTTTTTTTTTTAAACAATGCCCATATGCTTACCATATTTGGAGCAAAAAAGTATGCAAGTCAAAAGTTGTCTGTATTTCATTTAGTATTACCAAGATTGGAAATCTTCTGATCAGCTATATTTGTGAGGTTTATGCTTTAACTTATAAAGATGTATATGCATGTAATAGTAGTGATGATATCCCTTAATGTTACTCCTGAGAAATTAAGCATACCTCTATTTCCCAGTTTTTCCTCACTTGTTTTTCTCTCTTTCCCACATGAAAGTTGCACCACAGGCATGTGCAGTAATGATGAATGATATTTCAACATAATATAACATTCAATTTACTAGCTCCTTACAGCTTAAGGGCAGCTATTTACTTGCATGGTAATTAGCAGGCTCTCTTCCTCTAATGATGTAACAAGGCCTATAAGAACTTCAAATTTTCTTTGTATGTTCCTTAGGCTACTGAGCAATTTATCCTTCAGGAGGTACAACATTAAATGCTGCCATGCTGTTCCCTATTATCTTCTGACAAAAAGCACTGGGGTCCCACATGCATAAGCCAAGCAAAAACCGTGTGCTCTGAAATGAAGCGATAGATTTATGTTTTACCCGGTTCTGTGATTTACAAGTAACCGAGATTGACAAAATTTGAGCTTGTTTTCTTCCTCTCATGCTCAGCAGACAGGGGAGCTTAAGTTCATACCAATCTACACAATTTTTCTGATCAGAATGAATAAATCAAATGTTTTCTTATTGAATCAGCACAGGTGAAAGGATCTCATTTTCCTCCCTAAAGCACGTGAGATTTGCAAGGAAAAGAAACTTGCAGATTTCAATGTAAATCTTCAGACAGAAATACTGATAATTACCTAAGAAAGGCAACCTAGAAAAGTAAGTTGTTCCTTCCAGCTGCACTTCCACACTCAAAATAGATGGCAAATTCTCCAGGATTTACAATCTGACAGCAATCAGAATGCTCGGGATATTTCAGCTTTGGGACTGGTTTGACAAAAAATACCAAGTCTGCACAGTTGTGATAAGCACAGGAGCCTTCCCAGGCCTTATCACCTGGCCACACAAAGTTCACCCTTCATTCCGGCCTGATAATTTCATAATTCTATCCCTTGTCTTATGATATATGATTTCCTATAGACATGAGCACCCAGAACCAGACCTGATTTACAGCTGCTTATAAGCCTTGCTGTTTGTAAGAGACACCCAGAACAAAAGTAACCCACTTGGAGCACAGACTTGCTGCACCTGCAGGCCAGTCACCTCCAGGATGTCATCCCCACTTTGTTCAGCTCTCCTGCCCCTGCAACATGAACTCCCATCCTCCCTATCTCCTTTAGTTTTTGTTTCTATTTTCCTTCTGGGTATCACAGCTTCCATTCCAGTTTCCCCTCCTTGTGACTCACGAGGCGCACTTATCAGTTTGGAACTACAAGCTTCCAGCTTGAGAGCAAGTTGGTACACTGCACTGATCTCAGTGGTGCGTGTGGTTGTCACACTTTTGTTACATGAATGACATGTTTTAAATATCAGCAAAGGTTATATTTTCATACTTTACAGTACCAATTAACGTCTAAAATGGCAGGGAGTAAGACAGCACATGGGGATTGAAAGACATTTTATGTTCAAATGACAGCTGAACCATGGTAGTTCAATATTTTTAGTTGTACTGTCATCTTGCTTTCTTTCTTGTAATAAACATCAGACAAGAATAATAGTAAATAGCACTTTGGCAAAGTATTCAACAGAAAATACAGCTCTTGAAAATAATTTTGCTAAAATGAAATTGCTGGAATGTATAGTATTGAATTGAACCAGTGTGTAGTCCCATTATAACCTCATCTGGGGCTAGTGACCATTGGAAGCAGGGTAAGAACTAGGTATTCTAAGCTCAGTTTGTACCTAAAATGTAGTGAAGGCATCTCATTTCTTGAGATCCATGCAAGTCGGAACAGGGCTAATACAAAAAGGAAAACATTATCTACAAAATCTTAAATGCAAAAATATTCATTGACTTCTTCTGAAGGAAGAAAACGTAGAAAGTTTGTTCCTAATTCAGTGGACCAGAGCACACAGTTTCAAAAACTGAGCAGAGGAGGAGAAAGGGAAAGATTTTAAGCTTTGATTTTATTTAACTTTTCAAAATCTGTTTCCCATCATCTTAGATATAAACTCTGAATTTTCCTAATGCCTTTAACAGTCAACCAATTTTGAAAAAATCTGAACCTATATCTCAGACAGCTGTACTTTTAAATGCTTTGATGATCTCCACAGAAGTATTTATTATTGAAGAAGGGATCTCTGAGAATTTTCATCACAGATAAATAGTGCCTGGGGAGATGAGCTGCAGTGAGACTGGGAATCGACATTCGTGTGGGAAACCTTGAATGCAAATCACATCAGAGGAGAGATTCCCTTCTCAGATATCTCTAGAGCACAAAGGATATGAAACATTTCATCTTCAGAGACCTAAACGAATACAACCCAGGAAAAACATCCAGGGTTTCAACTAGATGATCATTGTGGTGCTTTTCAGCCTAGGCCATTCTATAATTCTGTGATTTTCTGAGCCATTCGTTGACCCAAATGAAAAAAGTTTTTTTGATTTTATGGTGCAAAGGCATGCGCGTATACAAAATCATCAACGTAAATAACCGTTTTATTCAGGTCAGCTTCCTGGAAGTGTGCATGACCCACCAGCATCAGCAACTGAGCCACATCAGAAACACCTACGACCTTAGCAACATCAGAAACAATTTGAAAAGATCTCAGATGCCTCAAAACATTTCAGAATCCTGGATGTGTGGCTGGGGCATTCACACCAGCAACCCAGCATGCACTACCTTCTGGCTGATACGACTATTTTCTTAGGAAGTTCTGACAAAACCTGCCTGGTAGAGGTTGAGAATGGAGCCAGGAAGAAAGGAGGTATATTCTCAAGAGCTTCTAAAGTACAGAAGGGGCTTTCAAAATGTTCTGGTCATGTCTCAATTACGGTATATTTTTAGGATGACATAAGGAAAGCTATATGAATCCAATTCTGTTATGCAAGATATGTCATCCGTTTAACAATGTCATTTGTAGGACAGACTAGTAGGAGGATAGCACACCAATTCCTTGCTGCAGAGAGACTCTGATTTTAACTGGAAGGCTTCAGAAGAATGCATCTGCATAAATAAATGCAATTAACAATAGCTCACATCACATAAGACAATACATTTTTGAAGAAGATATGTCCCAAAGTATTTGAATAGCACCTAGTACCTGCGTTTGTACTGTCCCAAAGCATCATTAGCAAACACCGTGCATGTATATGGTTTTATACTGCAGCAGCAGTTACAGCAAGACACGGAGCTCTTCCGACATATGGAAGCAATAAATACACAAGATGTTTGAAGCTTCGGGTTCTAAGTGATTAAATAACAACTTACCATCTCTGTGGTGCTAGCTGGAGTCAGAAAGAAATCCCTTAAATTCAGAAAATAACCTTCTAGTTGTCCAATTAACAGAAGTAAAATAACTCCATCTGCAAACTGGAAGAGGAATGATTTGAATATTATTTATTATGTGGGCTTTTAGTAAATTCCAAAGATAAACACCACTCCAGTGATAAGAGAATTGCAACGGTACTCTGGCAACCAGACAGCCCAGTGACTCATCCTCCTCGACCTCTCAGACAGCACGCTTCGTGCATACTTACATAAGGCTCCTAAGCTCATATTAAAAAAAAATACAACCTCGTGAAAGGACTGCTATTAAAACAAACTGTTCCAGATGTGACGAGACTTCAGATAGCCACAAGTGACAAACACATGAATACACTTGTGCGCATTGCCTGAGATTTACAACAAAAGCCTCCCAGAACTTCCCTTCTCACAGGCTGATTTCTCCTGCTGCTATAGTGTATGTGTCCAGGGAAGCAAAGAAAAAAGGATCAGGGACACCCCTGCAACCTCCCCCCATCCCTTGCTCCATCCCCAAGAACAGTGGAGGTGTGATGGAGCCTCTCTTTCCTGTGCGTGGGAGTTGATCCTGGGCTGCCCAGCAAGTACTTCTGCAATTTGACACACTCTAAGGAAGCTCGATGTTCAAAGGATGGAGTTCTGCCATTTAAAGAAAATCAAGCCTTCCTACCCTGCAGCAAACCCTGCATTAAAGATCACTAAACACCAGCAACCAACCTATCAGTGTAATTCTCAGAAATCAGCCTTACTTCAGAAAGATGGAAGTTCAGTCAACTCTGAAAATGACTCCCTGTAGCATTACAAGGAACGTACAGTATTCAGTACAATGCTTTATTTTTCCAATTCTTAGAAGTTTCTCAAATTTCAGAGACTGAAGCCTGATATCTTAACCCAAAGCTAAATATAATCGTTATGTTGACAAGTTTAAAACTGATACAACAAAAAAGAGGGATCCTAATGGTGAAACACTCAAATAAATGACAGGAAATGATAAGGTTCAGTTCAATGCAGGCTACCTGAGATTCCATGTCTTTCACATTTAATCCCAATTTTCCAACATGCTGGTTGACAAACTGCAAAAACACCTATGGAAAACAGGAGAGGAATAAAAGAACATTTTTTTCAGTGGTCATGAATTATGTTTCACCTAATATATTTTGATTCTGTTAAGGAATAAATAAATAAATTACCTTTTTTACATCATCCAGTCTTTCAGGAGCACGGCTAAATAATTCATCAAAGGCATCATCTGCTGTATCAAAACAACATTAATTGATACTGTATGGAATAAACTGTCAGATCACAGATTTAAGATGGCTTGAGAAGGAGAAAGGCAATCACACCTTATAAACCAGGGAGGAAAAATGCTTTAGGGAGAATGGAAAAAATCCTGCTTTTGGATTTAACACAGGACAGAGGTAGAAGCTTCTCGTTAGCCTGATTATACCAAATTCATTCAGCTCTGTAATTGTTACCTGCAGATGTTCTCAAGATTTATACTGCACCAGTACTGGCAGCAAAACCAAATGAGGAATACATTTCTAGGGTGCAGGTAGGCAAATGCAACTCTGCTTAAGAAAGGTTCCTCCAGAAAGTCAGCAGCAAGGAAGCCTCTGCAGTGAAGGAGCTTAGCTGGTTTGCTCTCCCTCCCTGCTGGGAAGCAGGTGAATGGATCCCATCACATCTCAGAGCCAGTCTGCAACCTGCAGCAGTCTCAGAAGCGAGAGAGCCCTCTTCTGGAGCTGTGCTATGAGACTCCTTTCAGCCTTTGTTAAGTAAGCCGTGTTAAAAATAGATGGAGACAGCATTCTGAAGAGTGAATTTCAGATTTCTTTTTCCAGCAGAATCAATCCTTTGGAAGAAATACTCAATTATAGTATTTTTCACTATTTCAGCCCACGCTAGAGGCCAGTCAGGGGAATAAGTGATAAACACATATTAAATGATACAGTTTGCACCTCTGCAAAGTATGAAATGCTAATACAAAGGGTGCAGCAGAGAATTATAACAGTTGCACTCATTCACCAGGGATGAAGAATGCTCCTTAGCAGCAAGGAGCAGCTCATGGTGTGCTAGCCAAAAGCCTCTAGCCAAAGCTTGGGCAGTACCAAGACATTCTGTGGTCTCTGCACACATTGGACAATTTTCACCTCAAGTGTTTCATAGCCCTGAAAGGCCCTAAAGGTAAAATCTCCAAGGAGGCTGCTTGCTTTAGTGAGCTGCTATCCATAACTAAGCACCAGATTTCAGAATCCTATCTGAAAACCGCAGAAAGGAAATGACATTGCAACTACGGAGGCAAGAAGAAACACAATTCTCATGGCACTGTGTTCATAAGTAGTTCCAACAGAGAGAATGAGATCAGCACAGACTAATTATTTCTTTTAGTTCAAGGCATATTTTGTCCCCAGCCAGGGCTTCTCTGCTGGGTCATCAGTTCACTGCATCATTCCCTGTCTCACCTCCTACCTGCAGCCCACAGGCAAAGGGGCTATCCAGCTTCCAAGCCATATTGTGCTGAATATACAGACTTTAAGAGAAGACATTTGCAGAAAAATGCTAGGAGAAATCAATGAGTCTCCACTAATTCTAGTGGAAACATAATGATTTTATCACACGGTAAAAATCGATCCCACTTTGAGGCATAATAATACTTAATGGAGAAGTGCTGGATTTGGCAAAGCCAGTACTTACTTGACTGCTCTTCTGAATTCTCTCTGGAGGTGCAATAAAAAAGAAAGAATTAGAAAAAGCATTCAACAGAACTAATCTTATTCATAAGCAAAGCTTATCTGGGCCATCAGGCACCTTGTAAAGCAGGAGATACAGTACAAAGTGCCATTAACTTTATGTCAGAGTAACTTTTCAAGAGACACTTTTAAGCACACTGTATATCCGTGTAGATACTTGGAAACATGAAAATTTAACTGGCCCACAGACCAATGAACATTTATTTTATAAACACAACCCATAATAACCTCTTGCAATAAGCTGCTCATGAAATTAGAATTTGAAGGTGTTCTAGCATATAAAAGATGACAGTAGGAAAGTCTGTTTTTGGTTCTTGGAATGATGGCCATATTTTCTTGGTGTAAAAATGATATCCTGCCAGATCTTTAATAACCACAGCACCTCACAAACTCAGTAAGCCCAAACCTTACTTCATCAAACCAGAATAAGCAAAAACCTGCCTCCATTTTCTTAATTTATGGACACAATAGAAATAAATGAATAGTAGATATAAACCACTGTGGCTTTATAAAATTTCCTGTTTATTTTACAGTGAATTTAGAGTACTGGATGTTTATTACTATTTTTATTGCAATATTCCATGGCAATAACAACCTCATAAATACTCGTATACATTATTTTAGAGAAATTTAAATAAAAAGTAGAACATGCATATGCATGCCTGCTTTTATGATTTTTGTCATCATCATAATATCAGATAGTTTTTGTTTCTAAGGGGAAAAACACCCACAATATTTCTTTTCTGATTGACAGTGTACAAACCAAATATATCCCCTCTTACTTGCTTCCTGTGATATATTCCACCCCATTTGCTGTCTTTAATCCTTTGGAGGTGTTCTGTTAAACAGAAAATATGTATTTTTGGTTTTGTTATGCAAAAAAAATCTGAAAGCATTAGTGACACTTTCATGAACTGTCTGCTGCCTTAAATGACTACCAGAGAGCATTGATCAAGAAGCCCAGCACAATTAGTACAGGCACTTTGAGAAGTTGCTGCTCCTTTCTGCTCTCTTCAACCAAGAATGACCTGTTCCCTTCAGGAGCATTAATTTCTCTTGTGAAGAAACAGCTCACCACCAAAACCCCACCATCTCTATTACCACGGCCCCCTCTCTCTCAGGGCTAATGTTCATTTCTGATGCGGTGGTTTTATAAATAATCCCTCCTGATTTCTGTGCACTGAGGCACTTGCAGCCACACAGGGCACTAGTGGGAGGACTGCTTTATAAAGAGTCTGACTTTTCACTGGTGGGAAGGATTCACATGACAGGAGCATCTGAGCTCTGCAGAGGGACAAGTAATTAGAGTAATTCTAAGAAATCAAAGAGTCTACTTGTTCCTGAGTGCTAGGCTGGGACACGGCCCCTAAAGAGGCTGTCCCTACCTGACACTTTGAATCCTCCAGACATGAAAAATGTACTTTAAGTGTGCGTATGGTCCCAGTTCCAGTTACTATCCTTCAAAGAGTGAAAACTCTAGGTAATGCCATACAGGGTGCAGGGCTCAAAACACAACAGAATGGCAACTGTACTGTTGAAACTGCGATGTAGCGGTGCTGATTTTTGCAACTGTATCTCAAACCGTGGGCTTCTGAATATTCTCCTGAAGTTCCAGAGCTGACTTAAAGAAACACAGTGGAGAAAGAAAGCATGCAAATCTCAGCTCATAGAGAAAAATACCCAAATGTGACACCAATGGACAGACTCCCCCTAGAAAGAAACTAATGTCATGTTCAGTAAGCACAGGCTTCTAATTTAAAGCATTTAGAGACAGCAGGAACAGAATTTCTTCTTTTGCTTCTCTACTTATACCAATAGCTGCTTTCAGATTGGACCATTCCTTTTTTCGATCAAAGAGAAAAAGTAACATAGTGTTTCTATCCTTTTAAAGTTACAGCACCTGAACTAAGCTCAAAAATTATGGTCTAGTCATTAAATTGAAAGATACAGTTCACAGAAAATAAGTCTCCCATTTACTGTTGCACACACATTTCTCCTCAATTATAAATAAAACTAAGTCTTGTGAAACGTTTTAGGATACTCGGTGACAAATATTAAAGCCATAAATACCTCAATAGTGATTGTTTCCACATGAACATTTGGAGGAAAAGCCAGACTGGGTTGGAAGTGCTTTGCTATTGCGACCAGAAGATGCAGTGTGCTCAGTAAATCCTTTGCTAAAATCGCTGTACCATGTAAAGAAAGAATACAAAGTTTATTGTGCAGAACAATTAAACCTCACTGTAATATCCTAAGTTCTTCCTGGACAGAGCATCCCAAAGTCACAGTAACACAGATGGGACACCAAGTTGAGGTTTATATCACATCACAATTCAGCAATAACACGTCTTGAAAGTCCTTTTTGTGAGACATTCACATGGACGCTAAAGGCTGTTAAACTACATATCTGGAGGACACAGCTGCACTTAGTCGGGGGCTAGATATTCTTGTCTCACTTGTGGTTCAACTAATAATTGCAAACAGGTCATTTAATTACTGTTCTGGCACTCCACTGCTTCACAGCAGTCTTACAGCAGAGGAAGCCTCAGGATGGTTGATTTTGTCCTGTTTCACAGCAGCACCTACCTTCCACACTCCATTTCAGCTGACTTTCTTCCAGTTGCAAACAGTTAGCCACAGCTTCCAGAATCACAGAGAGTTTCTGACGCTGTTTTTTTTCTGTTAATGCTATCTTGTCAACATCCAGCTTGAGAGATCCTAGATTTTCTTTGACAGAGAGCCCACATAAAGAAGATGGATGCATTTAACACCATCACAGAGAGGAAACAAAAAAAAAAAAAATCAATATAAAATCACAGCAAAGCACACAAAGTCTTGTTTTCAATGCCCAGTACTATTTAGCAGCTTCCACACCTCAGACCCACAGCCCGCCCACAGCATATGCCTTATCAAACTCCCACTCTCTGATAGCCTCAAGTAAACACAGTAAAACTCTGAAGGTCTCAGCCCATTCCTTACAGCAGCATCTCCATCCCCAGCACTCCACATCACTCCTTTTCCTAGGGGAACATACAAGAATTCAACACATTAATCCTTCCTGTAGGTACTGCACAAACTCACCATACTCACCAACTCACACATAAAGAAGAAATACCAGCTCATTGGTCAGACAAACAATCTATGAAAATAAGCTAATCCTATTCACTCTGCTGTCTTCAACTTTGAGGAAAAGGAGATGGGATTTGAAAGGAGTGCCCAAAAAATGAAAAACAAAGCAGGGACAGGGAAAACGAAGAAACAAATGGACCAAGAGGCTGTTCCAAGAGATCACATCTTTAATAAATTGATATTCATCAATTCAGAGTATTAGACCTGAAACTTAAAAACAAAACAAAACAAAAAAGCTGGAAAATATACAAATCATTGTGCTGATCCCATTTGATATTTCTGGTAGCATCATAATTTGCCTTTGTGCTCTTGGCTGATGCTAAAGACTTTCTGAGAAGACAATATTTGTATAAAACAACAGTGGATCACCAGGCATCCATTCAGAGTTGCCTTTATCACAACTTAACCACAGCACTTTCTATTCAAGAGTATGTTTATCCTACCTTTGTAAAGGTTTTCTGTTACTTATTTGCGAGCTTAACTCAGAAGCAGCTTACCCAAGAGATGATGAAGTACCAGCCCATCATACAGATCTTCTTCCAAACTTTTCACTACTATGTGTTCCTCTTTCAGAGTTGTGTTAATCCAGTCAATCAGCAGCTGTGGAGGAAAACGAAACAGCTGACAATTATATTTTTGTCTGGACAAGTCCTCAGTGCTATGCCATGCTTTACCTCTTTCTTTAGTCTTATTTCATGTTTCATTTTGCTTTCAACCTCTACTTCCTTTTTCCTTCTTGGTTATTTTTTAAAGAAACTGGAAGTTAAGTGTCAATTGGTTCTTCCTAATAATACAAGGCTCATTAGCCACGTCTGGGCAAAGTTTTAAGTGAGACAGGTACCTCTCAAGTTATATTCTCATGAATTTTGTAGAATTAGCTTCACAGGGAAGAAGGCAGATCCTATTGCCACTTCCATTAGGGAGAAGGCAGTACAGTAGACCTCCAATCCCTGCCTTTATTAGACATCAGAGAATTCATACAGACAAAAGTTTGTGAAAGCTTTCTCTCATTCTGTGGGTTGTATCCTGCATGCACGACACCAGAGGAGCTCCTCAGCATTTCTCCATTCCTTATTTAGTCACATATGCTAATACAAAGGCAAGATGACTGGCTGAAGTAGAACTAAAAAGCAGCAGTCCCAGCTGGTTACCAATAAGAATCTCCTGAAAAAGGACATGTATTGCTCATATTGCTATTTTTACTGCTGCAAGTGAGTACTTGGAGTATGTTGTATGGGTGATCTCCTTCTCGTTTGATGTAAATATAAGAGATAATTCATAGCAGGTCCCTGTAAGTTAGCCAGCAGTAACAAAAATATAAGAAACAGTTTATAAAAATACAAATAATGACCTCTGGGATGCTTGAAATTGCATGAGAAAAAAATGCCCAACTTGGGCACTTTCCTGAACTGAGGAGCTGACAAAGCATGTGTAAGCACACTTCCTCAACAACAAAGTAACTGGTGTTTTCTAGAGCAGAAAGCTCTGCTCCTGCAGCCTAAGACCTGGTGATGTCTAGGTGGGCAAGGGCTAGACGTGTACACCAAATGTCATGCTACAGGCAAGACCAAAAAGCAGAAAGTACTGCTAAGCATAGATTTATGAGACTCCTCGTTGGGTATCTCAGCTCTTCACAACCACGACCACAGCCTGCAGCTCAGACTACTCTTTCAAGTCCTGTTACTGGGGTCCCATTCAGCTGCAGAGCAGTGTGTAAAAATGAATAAATTGAAAAAAGAGAAAAGGAATACCTAAAGATGTTTGCTACTGGCTTCTAAAGCAACCATCTTCTCTTTTACACTTTCTTCAATATTTACAGTAACTACAGCAAGCCATTTCACACTTCTTAGCTCCCAGCTTCAGGACAAAAACGTAATGCAAGACTGTCTTTTTCCAAGTTAAATAAGGATCTCTACAGCTCCCCCTCTGCATCCCAAGCTCTTCTCCGAAAGAGCCACAAACACTTTAGATCAAGAGGGCAAGCAGTAGCAGTGATGGCACATGGAGGATGCCCTCCTTTGGGTCTGCATTTCCACCTCACCATCTTCCACAGAGAAGACAGACAGCGACAAACATTCTTTCAGGAGTTTCTGAGAGGAAAAGAATCAAGCACTGAAGCTCACAGAAATCTCCATATAATAAGAAATCTCTTCATTTTTGGCAGTCTGGAAAGAACAAATGCAATGTCTCTGCAGACAACATAATTGCATTTCGCAGCATCACCTTTCAAGATTTCCTCTTTCATATAAAAACATTGTGAAAGCCTGACATAGAAATTAAATATTTTTTATCAAATGTGCATGAAGGTTTAAGAAAACATAATAAAGAAGCACACATATTTAAGAATTTATGAATGCCATATAACACACACAACAGCACAAAGCCTAAGCTTGTTATTGTAATATTTCTAACACTTTTAGTATCTCCATAATGCAAGAAGTGCCAGTCTCAAAAGAGACAAACCACTTTTCTTGCAGGAAATTTCAGTATGCTAGCCTTCCCCTGGGCTATGCCACTAGAAAAACACAGTGATTGAAAGCACAGGGGGAATTTTCAAAATTACTTGGAAATAAAGCACTTTCCCGTGAA
The DNA here is from genome assembly GCF_019232065.1 of Centrocercus urophasianus. Taxonomy (NCBI): domain Eukaryota; kingdom Metazoa; phylum Chordata; class Aves; order Galliformes; family Phasianidae; genus Centrocercus; species Centrocercus urophasianus. Next base: position 4,597,442 of record NW_024885088.1, on the reverse strand, counting down.
ATAGGATTCATCTGTCACAGCCACCTCAAGCAGACAATGAACTGCACAACAGCTTGAGGGCTTTTCTCTTCAATTTCACTGGTGGCTTGCACATCCTCACTCCTCCTTATTCTGTTATTTATTAACCCATCAGGCTGCACCTTAGCTTGTGCTAAGCCTGCAGCCTTCAGTGATCTGCAGACGTAAGGCAAAGGACGAGAGAAAACTGCTGACCATCACCACAGCAATTCCACAGCCTGTTATCACAGGATCAGGAGAACCAACTTCAATGTACTTGAACGTCTCCTGTTAGTCATAACAAGTGTTGACATGGATTTCCTTTCAATCACAGCTGGCTGTCCTGGATGGATTCTTATTGCCATTACACTATTGCTACAGCCAAGTACCACCCGGCTACTTCATACACATGTCCCAGGTTATGTGAGAAATCATGTAAGAAGAATCCCAGATTTTAAATCCGCTCTCCACTTTACTCACAACAGAGACCACTCTGTGGGGTGTCAGCACATAAAGCTTAGAACTTGATAAAGCCCAAATGCCAGCATCAGAACATGCCCATGCCCTTACAGAGTGAGGGTCTGGGGCCAAGGAGCTGAGTAATTTACATGACTGAGCAGCCATGTGGCAGGGTACAGCAATCTCAGGTAACAGTTAAACACTATAGTAAAAGAAATTGTACCAGTTTTAATTCCTCCAGTTTGGGATTGTTGCTTGAGGTGGGTTTTATGAGTTTCCTCTTCTCTCCTATGAAGGAAAGAAACAAGATCAATTACAATTATCAGATACGACTCGTGCAAGTTTTCCATAAAATCTGCAGTATCACTAACTGACATGTGTAGAAATTGCCATTTTTTATTTCAATTGATTCCCCATAAGGAAGAAAATGACTTATCAAAACATTAAAGACTGCTGTCAGAAGTTACATTCCAACGTAATTCAAATCAATAAATCTAGAGGGACAATCCTGGAAACAAACAAAAGTTAGGCAGACCTTTATGTATGAAATTTCAATTTCAGTTAAAGAATCAGCTAGGACTTGTGTTGCTTCTTCATTATCTGCTTCAAGAGAGTCAGAGGCCAAACTACATGCACATCACAGCATTTACTTGCTGCCGATGAAGCCAGGAGACTACTGTTGAAAAATACACGATTCATTCGTACTACAATTTTTCTGCTTGTCTCTTCAGGTCACTCCTTGGACCTTTTTCTGTCTTGGTTTACGAAGTACGTACCTGGAGTGATGACATTCTTACCGAGGAATTTATTAAGAGCAGCAGGCTGTGTAAACGCATTTAAGAAGTCTGCATCCATTGTATTTTTTCAGTCCTGGTTACCTGATAAAAGATACAGAGTAAAAGGAAACATGAGTAAAGAAGGCATGAATAGAAGAAAATAAGTGTTATGAAGAAAACAAGTGAAAGGGCTTTTTTTTTAGTTATTATTTAATGACCTGTGAATTACTTCTAAAAACAATCTGAAAATAATATTTAAATGCGTAATAAAAAAATGTAAAGTTAAAAAGAAGCTTCATTTTTTCTGTTAATAATCAGAATGTAGGGAAGGAAGCCCTTAAGCACAAAAACTTGCCTTAATTCCAACCAATTGTTTCATCTGAATCAATTAGTAAAATCATTTTTCAATTTACATTAAAAAAAAAGCTTTTGGCTTCTAGATACCAATACATATAAAAATGATCAATACTTAAGAACTATTAAATCAAGAATGCAGTAGTTAAATTAGACATGAGCTTACAGATACAAGCAGTTTCCTTTACTAGACCATCTGGTACAGTTGTGTAAAAAAAAGCAGCTTCCTTCTGGGTATACAACCTCAACTTGATGTTAAATTAAGTTGCACAGCTTCTCAACAATTTGTACCTTAAACACAGACTGGAGAATGACTTCCCTACGCAGCCTAGCCATCTTTGAATGAAAGCAGAACAGCAATACACAACACAGAGATGCAAATACCCTGTCAACAAACAATACTAGAGGCAGACTTTTCTAAAATGGCTAGGAGCTGCACAGAGGACAGCAGAAGCCAAAGAATGGAGCTGTGGGAGTAGGGTGGGGAGGTTGTATGACACTCATTTGTCCTACCAAACTGAAGTTCACCCTGATACCAGCCGTGACCTATGAAGAAGGGTCTGGCAAAGATGTCCCTTAGTGTTCTCGAATTAAACCACAGTACAAGCAAAGACAAGTCTGATTTTTTAACCACGCATACGTAAATCTGTTCCATGTTGCCTACAAAACACGAAAGACAGAACTAGGCTCTACAGGATGCTTAAGTGGTAGGAAAAGTTCCAAGTGCTTGCTTTTGCAGTCTGTGTGTTCATGTAAAGGTTGATCGGCCAAGTCCACAAGACTAAGAAAATTAGGATGCTTTAACATGGCAAAGACTAAAGCAAGGAATAGTACTAGAACCTGAGCAGTCTCTTTTAAAAGTTTGTACAAAAAGGATAGCTCTTCTTTAAACCAAAGATCAGTTAACTTCAGCAGATCACAGAATCGTGGAATATCCCAGGTTGGAAGGGTCTGACAAGGATCACAGAGTCCAGCTCCTGGCTCCACAAAGGACTACCCAAAATCCAAGCCCTATATCTGAAAGCTTTGCCCAAACTCTCCTTGAAGTCCGGCACTTGGTGCCATGCCCACTGCCCTGGGCAGCTTGTTCCGTGGCCCAACCACCCTGTGGTGCAGCCCCTGTCCCGGACCCCCAGCTGCCCTCCCCTGACAGCTCCATGCCGTTCCCTTGGCCCTGTCGCTGTCACACAGCGGAGCTCAGCGCTGCCCCTCCGCTCCACGTGAGGAGCTGCAGCCGCCATCAGGCCTCCCTCAGCTCCTCTGCTCTGGGCTGAGCACACCAAGGGACCTCGGCTGCTCCTCAGACGCCTTGCCCTCCAGACCCTTCACAATCTTCATAGCCCTCCTTGCTCCTGGAGCAAGAGAGCTGCTGCAAATGCCACTGCACAACTGCCCAGAGACAGTTTCCAAAGTGGCATTTCTCTGGTAGTTTTTCACTCAAAAATGTATAATCCTCTTTTGCAGACTCAGTGTTCATTAAAGACTCCAGTCAAAGTCCACTATGAATGTGTATTTTAATACAGATCTTGCCAAGCCACAATTATTGCTAGGAAGTGGCAATTAAATACTTTTGCATATCAGTCTTGCAAACAATTTAGATACAAACCCAACAGACAATCAAGAAAGAAGAGTCACAAAGCGATAACTGTCATTATGGCTGCAAAACTGAATGTTGTCACCTGAAAGGTGGATAATAAATTAAGATACTTCGGAGAAATTGAGTCACTTAGTGCCTGGGGAGCAACTGAACTATCTGAGGTGAGACTGTCTAGAGGAGGAAACTAGGAGGAAAGAGGTAATTAATACAGAGAAACCTAAGTCCAACTTAAATTAGATTTCTGGCACTTGTTTTGTCTTGGAAAGTTCTACTCTAAAGCCCTATGTAATAATTGATGTAAACCACAACTTACCAACTCAACTTCACTGCAATATCCAACTTGCACATCCCTTACACTTCCTTTGAATATTTACACATTAAAATAAGGCATATTGCCTGCCACATCCTTGGTATCTTTTTGGCCAAGGAACCCAAGCATCAGAAAGCTACCTTTAACATTTGGAAGCCTATAGGAAAGGGTCTGAAATTAAGAATTTACACTAACGAAAGGTAATGTACTCCAAGGACTAGGTCTTGTGTGTTGTACTTGGACAGAATGGTAAAATGGCGATCCTGGGTGAGACAAAATGTCCTGTCACCTGATATCAGAGATCATTTGGATGCTGCTGGTCCCTTACAGCACCCAAAGTCAGATGCTTAGGGGAAAAGAAAATAGAGCAAGCGTTAACAAGTTACTTCCCTAAAACATGCTCACAAGCTTCAACACCCTGCTGCTCACCCTTTCTAAACCAAAACTGGAGTCCTAATAATTTGATGCTGTCAAAATACTTAGTTCTCATGAACTTCCCAGCCTGCCCATGAATGCATGCCTCTCTCACCATTCAACAGTGAGGAGCTGAAGAGCATAGCGCCAACTGGTATAAGGAAACACTTCCCTTCTGCTTGCTCTGACCCTAGGCTACTTCCTCTGAAGCACCCCACTACACCTAAATGGAGAGCCATTACTTCATTTTCTTCACATCTTTATGTTACTATGCTGCTACAGTACACCCTCAACAGTCATCTCTTTCCACAAAGAAGCACACCCTACATCCTTTGCAGAGATGCCATTCTGTAACTTCGATCATCTGAGCCCCCATTTTCAGAGCCTTCTCCAATGCTTTTCCTTTTTCAATGGCTAGGAAGCAGAATTGCACAGGTTTAGGGCGGTGCCCTCTGCATTATTCTGCATGCCTTTCCTCCTAATTCCTAATATCATTTGTTTTACTGATCACTGCTGAGCCGATTGAGCTGGCACTTTAACAGAACTGTCTATTAAAACTCCAAGATCTTATTCCTAAATACCAACACCCTGCTCTGAGCCCATCACTTATCTGTAGAAACAGTATTGTGTTTTCCCACTATGTGTTTCACTTTGCATTCACCTATACTGATTTCCAATTGCCATTTCAGAGTCTAGGAACTGCAGCTCCTTAGCATTTAATAGACTCATTACTTGTTACTAATAATTAGCACTCTTGAGTAGCCTCTTGTGACAAGTTTCATTGCTGCAAGGCTTGATCCTTGGTAGTGGCCTTTCAAAAAGTAACCTGCTGCAGAAACAGCGTGAAACAGAACAAAATGGGATTTGGACTCCTCCTTGGGTTTAATTGCTTAATGAGAAATCAGAAAGGATGGGAGATTTGCTCACCTGCAAGCTTCCAGGCTTCCCATAACCTCTGCAGTCTAGAGCTCAAATTCACTATCCAGAGCTCTTACTGACATGCTATTTTTCTCTGGCCTCCTGCATGAATTATTTATCACTATTAGGAGGAGAGATCATTCCAGGAGACAACTGTTTGAATATTGATTGTAGTGGCATTTCACAGTGGAATTTTTTAATAAAATTGAGCTTTAATTATTGACTATTCAAATGAAATGGCTTTATGTGGTCCTTTGTTCTCTTTTTCTGAGATGTCACAGCCTTGTTCACTTTAAAAGCAACAGCTGCTGTATTCCTCTTGCACCACCTGCCGTGGTGAATTTTTGGTAGGCCGAGAACTGGATTATTGCATAATGTTGCAACAACGACAGATAAACCAACTCATTCTCTTAGTGAGCCACATCAGCTCATCTCACGTCAGGTCTTCTCACAGTCTGACTCCCAGATATCCCTGACATATGATATAAAGCACTGGTGAGAGGACATCTGAACTGACTGTAGGATACACACAGGCACTCACCGACATTACCAAATTGTTTCAACTGCTGAACTTCCTGTTTGAACAAGACAAAAGCCCTGCTCTGCATCAGCACGAGCACATTTCCTAGGAACAGTTTTCTAAACAGATCACACAAACAGGGAACAAAACCCAATTCTGAATGCTAGAGATAACACTTCTGCCTTCAAAAAAGCAGAATAAATAAAAAGAGAGAGAGAACACGCACTGTGCGCTCAGTTTAAAACTTATTTTTACTTCCTTGTTCAGTATCAGACTTTTCAAGAGTCACTAGCATCAGAAGAGACACTGTCTCAGCAAGAACAATCCATGTGAAAGCATTAAGAAGCATAAAGTCCTATAGCTGAAAAAAAACCCCACCAAAACTCCCCCTGAAAGAGTCCCAAACTTACTGTTCAATTCTTCAGTATTTCTCTAGAAGCTTTTCTCACAGCAGCGCGATGCAATTGCTCAGGGGCTCGGTTCCATTGCAGCCCCTGCACAGGGCAGCACGAAGCGCGCACACTGTGCGTGGTGGAAGCTGCACCACACAGCACTGACAGCACTTGAAAATGAAACCAGAGTCATAAGCGGAACTTCATTGTCTGCATGCTCAGTTCCTGCTGGAGACTGCAATAAACAGAAATACAAATGCAGGAAACATGCATCCTCACAACTCCTGAAATGCCAGAAGGTATTAAGCAAGATACTGCCATTGTTTCATAGCACCACATCGTTTGCTAGTACACATCGCTGCATGTTTTCTTTGCCTTTAATAAAAGATCCAGTGACAGATAAAATCATCATGCTACATTACACCTCTTACTCACGGCCCTTAGAGCATTTAGTAAGGCAGATCAGCACTTTTCTTCCTACCTGGCAGAAGTAGAAAGGCAGAAGGAAATAAGCTCATTTGTCCTTGGACAGCTAATTAGTCACACCAGTGCCCCAGATGCTCATCTGATACAAGAGTTACCTCTGCTAGGCAGATCTGATACTCTGCCTCCCCTTTTTTTACCACAGATTAAAGAGAGAAAGCTTTCCACAGCCATCACTTTCCCTGGACATCACCTTCAGGTACCGCTTACAGTTGTTAAGTCTTCCAGAATAAAAAAGCAACAGCTCTGCAGTCCTCCATGAAATCCCAGAACAAGACAGGAGACAGCCACACTAATTAAGCCAGTCTGTTTTAACACTATTAAGGGACTGACTTCCGTGTTTAGCTCCACACTATAGATAAGAACTAATAGTTCAGCATGAGCTAAATAGGGTAAAGGAAAGTGAGATGAAAACAGACTTCCAGGTGCTATGAATTCTTAGTAACTGAGAAATTAACTCCAAAACTTTCATCTAGGGGTTGAAGTACAAACTTAGCATACTCTCTAAGCAGAAAAAAAAAGCACATTATATCAATTCAGAAAAGACCAAGAGTACATTCTAACCTACACAGGAGTGCAAGCCACAGCCTAGAAATGTAGGGAGTAAAATCCAAAAAAAGGACAGCTGGAAATGCTGCACTTCTGAAATCCAGTTTCTTATCAGCAGGCAGAGTGAGTAGGAGCAACTAAAATTTGGGGAATTTATCTGTAGTTATTAGGCCTTTCCGTGCTTCATCTAGCAATTCATGTTTCTTTCTTAAAAGTCTCAGACAGAATGCAGTGCAAGACAGGGCAAAGAACAGTCTCGAACAGTGGATGGGCATATTTTTCTTCCAAAATACCAGCAGTGCATGAAGCATCCAGTCTTCTGCGGAACGGCACTAGTAAATTCAGTGCCAAAGTTGCATCTTGCCCCATGAGTGTTTCCATCCATTCCCAAAGCATGTGTCATGCACACAACCACACGCACCTAGACTTCTTATAAAAATAGCCACTGAAGAACAATTCATGGAATTGGTGGTACTCCCACCCCTAACAAGTTCTGATCATATATTTTCCTGCTTTCCCAGATGGCTTTGCTTTATAGAAGAGATGCTCTTTGTCCCCTCACACTGGAGCAAATATATGGATTTCCAGGGTCATTCCACACTTTGTTGGGCTCCTGGCTTCCCAGGTGCTCTGCAGAGACATTCAGAATTTAAGTTCCATCGTGCCTGGCTTCCCTCCTACTCAGCTGTAGAAGAACTCGACCCTGAGACTTTTAAAAGTATCAGACAGCATAATTCAGTTATCTCTCGTGGAAGGGAGAAGATGAACAACATGATCAAGCAGGACAGCAACAAAAATGCTGCTGATGAATGAGTCAGACACGATTTTATCTAACTGTAAAATCACATCACCAAGGCCAGCACATTGAGACCACTGCTTTGCTACGTCTACATGGGTCACATGTATCTAGGACCCTTGATAAAGAAGATAGCTGAAGCCCATTATCTTTCAAAGGTTCTTCCCACTGATTTGTCTGCTTAGCAGGAAAAAAAAAATAGAAAAAAAAAAGAGATGTGGAAAATCATGGGATCATCACTTATTTATTTATTTGAATAAATAGTACAACAGTCACAAAACCATGCACAACACTTCTGCTGTTATCTTTAGCAAACATAGCATTGCATTGGAACTTGCTTACAGTACACAACTCTTGTCACAAATGACAAGTCCAGAATTTTATTTGCAAGACTAGTTTTTAGTAAGATATCAAGAGTAAACACTGTTAAAAACTGTAAAAAAGATTCTTAAAAAAATACATTAATACTGAAAGCACTGGGGTATGAGAAGGAGGCGTGAGAAGGCCCATAAGTTTTAACTGAGCAAAAAAATAAAATCTGCTTTGCTGCTTTTTTATCTAGAGAAATAGGATGCAGCCAAGGAACATCTGGGCTTCTTCTGTTGTAATACAACTCACTGCATCTCAATACGTCAAGCAGACACACCTAAAAGGCAAGTTGCATGAACTGGAAAAGACAGACAGTATTTAAAAATGTGGAAACTTTAGTACTGCAGAGCATTCAGCATTCCAGGTGAACTCAACAGGGTTCAAATCTACCCCACTGGTACCCAGGGGAACATATCTAAAACTCCAGTAGAGCAAAGAGTTTGTGAATAACATTCTAAACACTGACTTCTCTTTTTGAGAGTAAGTATCTCGTAACAAAGCCATGACAAAAACATGTGCTTAGAGAAGGCTTTGCCTCCACTGCTCTTCCTGTAAACTGTTCTGCTTGCAACTAAGCTCCAGTTCAGTTAAGGTCCATTCCCTCTCCCTCTTTGGTCAACAGTAAAGACAACGTTCTCAGGAAGAGTGACCTGGTTATACAACAATGAGCTAAGGAATGAAAAATGCATTTTCCCTGTGCAACATGTACCATCTTGAAGAAAGATAACTAAACCCACAGGATATGACACTGCCCAATGTTTCAGTCCTGTCTTGACCAGCTGGGATGTTAACATAAGAAATGCTAAAAGAGATCCATGCCTCAGATTGCAAAGGAGGGATTCAAGTTTCTGCAGAGTAACTAGAAACACCTAACTGAAAAAGACAGAGACTCTTAAAATTTGTTGTGTCCACATCTGCTCACAGGCAATTCAGATATCAGATGTAGTAAATTCCCATCTCAGGAATAGCCTGTTCTTCTCTCAAACCAAAACTGCTCTCATCCACCTCCTCTTCTTATTTTCTGTTTGTTTTTTATATTAATATAGCCAGTAATTTCATGACTAGATTCTCTGGAGGTCTTTCCCAACATCTCAGATAATAAAGATAGCACTGGCATTTCCACATCCGGGGGTGAGTGGAATGATGGCTCTTCTAAAGACTCATTTCCCACATATGCATGACGTTAAACAGAAAGTTTGAGAGACATTTCAGTTCAGTCATCTTCCAGCCTATTTCATAGCACAAAAGTTAGATCAATTTAATTAACTTGCCAGGAGAGCTGACCCACCTGGTCTCAGTGCTTCTACAAGTTCCCTCTGCAATAACTGCCAGCACCATGGTAGAGTCCAATGGTCTCATCAGAAATTCAAGTCCTATAGTACTAGGCACTGTTATTATAAACAGCAAGAGGTCTGTTGCTCCTTAAGTACAAACAATGACTCCCAAAGAATCCTACAGAATACATGGACCTGAATTTTTCATGGAAAAACGGAGAAACTTCCTTTCACTTTTATTCTGGAGGCATGAGGGGAGGTGGCATGAGTAATTCATTACTAGAATTCAGAATCCCAAAATAAGAAATGAAGAAGCAGAAGCCCATTTGCCTTCTTCCTGAGATTAAAAAATGTTTAAGAAGTAAAGGAGAAAAAGTCTATTGTAAAATTTCTACTAAAGTGGGATGACACTGGACGACCTGAAATCAGCTTGAAGCACAACTAAACATCATTGCCAAGCTTCAACTTTGAGAGTTAACCACTGGCTTGCACTAAGTACACTTTGCCTTTAGTAGAAGCCAGGGTAATCAACGAGGTAAGCTCTTATTTACACAAAATTTCACTTTTAATCTTCAGGAAAGAAAATACTTTAAAACTGTTTATAAATGCTTGACCCCCAAAACTGTACAGGTGCCAGCAATTTCAAGAGGAATCCAACCCCTTATCTTAGTTACATGAAATGAAGTGACAGCCTTTGAACTGTCAAGCTCGTTAGTCTCCACACACATCTCAGAAAGGACCGGGACAGAAAACATTAATCCAACCTGGGCATATTTGACAAGCTCCTGATGACTGACCTGATTGAAACTGCATACCTAAAGGATGACAATGGTTCTAGCAAACATATTTATCCTAGAAAGGAGATGAAATAAAAAGAGACCTCAAAAGACTAGATGGTTATGCCATTGCAAGTCTTATTCTGTGTAAACACTGAATGGAAATAACAGAGTAGTAGGAGGTTAACGCAAAAACCGAAGCTTAGATATTGTCTGTAATTAACCTTAACCTCATTCACTCAATAGAACATATTAAACTTTATTTAATAAAAAAGGCACAGCTTCCCAATAAATTTCAATGCTGATTTTCTAATGGTTAATGGTTTCTAATGCTAATGGGTAAGTCTGGAAAATCATCAAGTGAAAGAAAGGTTATTATAGAATCAGAGTCCACAATCATGAGTAAAGTCTCAAGTTTTCCCTGCTAATTAAAATAGTTAGTGGTATATTTCCTTTATCAAGAGAATATTTCTTGATCATAGCAAACAGATTCAAGAATATCTCCTGGTAGAAGTATAAAATATCTACACATTTTTAAGTGACCTAGAGATTACACATGCATAACTTTTAGTGGAACTGTCATACAAACAGCTACAGAGATCATAGCAATTTTGGAAAGGATGCAATAAGTATAGCATAAGGCACAAAGGGAATGTGCAGAGGGTGTTTTCATTGGATTTTTTGCCTAAGAAGACTGGTAGGATGAGGATCTCAGCAGCTTCCAGGATCACTCCACATTCTTGTACTTTGTGAATAGATTGTATAGAACCCTCAGGGTAGACTTCAGGTCCAAGTTGACAACATCTGTGGAAGAAAAGGAAAAATCCTTTATTTGCATTTTGTTCTCCACCATTTGCCCTCAAAGGAATACAAATCTTCACAACTCCGAGCCTGTAGGAACTGCAACAGAAAAGTTCCAATCACCACAAACCAAGCTATTTAAGTATCATACAAGATGCATTTCAAAACGCCTTCACAGCACTACAGTAACAGCTAACATCCCTGGGAAACAGAAGAAAGATAATTCCCTTCTCCTCCCTCTAATCTGATTAGTTACAGATAAAGCCTACTTCTGTCTGAGATGTGGGAAATGCTACATTCTGGCAACATCCCTCCTATTGGGCTGTCTGAGTTTCCACCTACATTACTAGCCATAGAAGAAGCAAACAAATACCCACACACATCATATAAGATCCTGAACCTCACACACTCTAGACACGCTTGAGCAGTGGACCCAGGTGAACCTCATTAGGTTCCAACAAAGTCAAGTGCAAAGTCTTGCACCTGGGTCATGGCAACCTCCACTGTCAGTACAAGTTGGAGGGTATAAGGATAAAATACAGACCTGCCAAAAAGGACTTTGGGAGTACTGGTGGATGGCAAGCTGGGCATGAGCCAGCAGTGTGCCCTCACAGTCCAGAAAGCCAACTGTATCCTGGGCTGCATCAAAAGAAGTGTGGCCAGCAGGTCAAGGGAGGTGATTCTGCCCCTCTACACTGTGCTGGTGAGACCTCACCTGGAGTACTGCAGATGTGGAGTCCTCAGTACAGGAGAGACATGGACCTGTTGGAGCTCATCTAGAAGCAAGCCACAGAAATGATGCAAAGGATGGAACACCTTTCCTATGAGGTCAGGCTGAGGGAAATGGGGCTGTTCAGCCTGGAGAACAGAAGGCTTCAGGGAGATCTGATAGTAGCCTTTCAGTATCTAAAGGGGCCTATAAGACAGAAGGGGACAGACTCCTTATCAGGGTCTGTTGCGATGGGACAAGAGGAAATAGTTTCAAACTAAAAGAGGGGAGATTTAGATTGGATATGTAAGGAAGAATAAGAGTGGTGAGGCACTGGAACAGGTTGCCCAGAGAGATGATGGGTGCCCGGCCCTTGCAGACATTCAAGGTCAGGCTAGATGGCGCTCTCAGCAACCTGATCTAGCTGGCCCTGTTCACTTCAAGGGAGTTGGACTAGATGACCTTTAAGGGTCCCTTCCAACTCACATGATTTTATGATACCCACAACTCAGCAGTGATATGCTCCACAAATAAATCTTAAATTCTTTTTGCAGACTCTAAGCTTTCTATTACTTAATATCCTTCTTACCATGCTAGACCAGGGAACAAAACAATTCCAATAAAAAAGCTTTTCCACCAGCACCTCCCATCCTATTACGTTAATAAAATGCCAGGAAATGCCACAAGTAATCCAGGCATGATAGTGAAGGCTGAAGAAGTGAAAATAAAGGTTGGGTAAAACATGCAAAGCGGGAATAGTGGAAGAAGCAAAAGATACACAGGAAACAGTATTTATGGAAGGAGAAGGAAGCAAGAATAGATTTTTTTTTTAAATCACACAAGGAATTAGAAAGACTGCAAACAGTTAACAGGTCAAGTACAATTAACATGAGGTCCAGGGGAAACAGCTACTGCTTGTTTTGAAGAATCATTGCCAGGACCTCCCCACCCTACATTCCCACCTAACAATCTTATATCCTCCACATTTCATCTGGGATTTTCAGTAGCCTCTCAGAATTTTCCTGTATTACTTCACCTGTATCATTTATGAATTTGTATTTTGCATTTGCGTAAACGTGGCACATCCTAAGATGTGCTGACAGCAAGTGGCAGCAGGAAAGAGCAGAAGCAAGAGCTAAGGATCAGGCTATGACACAGGCAGGGCTGGAAGGGACCCAAACCAGCAGCACCAGCTGGACAGACACCAGCCACCTGCCCTCACTGTGCTGCTGGAGGCATTTCAGGCTGACTCACTCTAATCTCCAGAAACACTGTGAGCTACAGTGACTGCTGCTGATCACCTGTGTTGATAATCTCGAGGAATCAGAGGTATGCAAGGGTTTTTATTGCTAAAAGAGGGAGTGGACCCAGCTCTTTTATTTGGCAGTGCAACGTTATGTGGATTTAGAGTCAGAAGAAACAACTGTGGTTACATTATTTGAACTCAAGTACAACACAGTCCTCAGGGTACGTCCTTGCAGCAAGGAAGGATCATGGTATTCTGAGCTAAAATGGGGGCATCACTGATTGAAAGTTGAGGAAGGTGACTCCTCCTCTCTCTGAAACCTCACCTGGAGTGCTGTGTATAGTTCTGGGCTTTCCAGCACAAGAAAGACAGGGACTTATTAGAAAGAGGCCAACAAATGGCCACAAAGATGGTTACAGGACAGGAACATCAGTTACATGAGGAAAGAAAGCTTTGACTGTTCAGTCCAGAGAAGAGAAGGCCTGGGCAGATCCTATCAACGTGTACAAATGCCTGAAGGGTGTAAGAGGACAGAGCTAGGCTCTTTTCAGTGGTGCCCAGTGCCATGACTGGCATGGCACTGGGCAACAGGCATATGGGTACAAACTGAAACACAGGAGATTCTTTCTAAATATCAGGAAATATACTTTTTTCTTTTTTTTAATTTTTGTTGTGTGAGTGATGAAGCAGTGGCACAAGCTGCCCAAGCCTGTGCAATTTCCTCCTTGGAGATCTTCAGAAGCTGCTTGGACGTGGCCCCAGATACCTGTTTCTAGCTGACCCTGCTTGGGCACTGGCGACAGACCTCCAGAGGTATCTTCCAGCTATTATGTGACTCTGTGAATTTGACCTTCGAAATCTTGCCCTGATCTTACTAACCAAGTGATGGCTGAACTTAAAATACAATGTTAACATTTGACTTTTGTTTTTCTTTTCAAATCTTCCAGTGGTAGAAATTCCATCTAATATCCCTTGACAATTCAGACTGATGGTTAATTACCTTCACCGTTACAAAAGATCACTGTAATTCTATTTTGACTTTTTCCTATCTTCCGGACCTTGTTATGCCTTTGTTTGTTACCTTAAAAAGTATGATATTCTAAGATGCATCCTCCCTGTGTGGGTTATTACAGTGTTCCTTACTGATGTCTTGAAGGCATTCCCAGAAGTAAGCATATCCTCAGCACCATGTTTCTTATTTTAAGATGAAGCATAGACAGTCATAACATTCCTAACAATAGCTAATGAAGTGTTAACTGGAAGTGGCTGTCAATCATGTAAATATTTAAAATATTCCATCATTTTAAAACTTTCACATCCCGTAACAACTCCTTTTGAGGCTAAAAAATTAATCCAGTAAAACACAGTTTTGCTGCAATAACTCAGCATCAAGTTCTGCTTCAACCTATTGAATTGGGCTGGAAGAACAGAGAGCAGGAGTTCTGTATGCTCCTCTTTTTGAATATCACTGGTACAAAGGAACACTAAAACATCAAACCACCTCTTTCATGAAAGCACCACAGAAAGCATGGGCTAAAACTAATTTAAGAGGCATTCATAATACAATTCCAACAAAAGGGCATGAATTCACCTAGCACATTTTCCAGCCTATTTAGGGAAGAATAACAGATCAGTTTGGCATTAACAAAGAATACTATACTCACTTTCTAAAGACTGCTGGAGTCTATGACAAAATAAATTCTTGTTCTAAGAAATACGTATTACATGGCTGTACTGTCAAGATGCTGATCCTACAGAGGATTTGATGGAACTACAGTGACAAGCAGAGCCCAAGACAGCACTGCATAAATCAAGAAGAGTTTGTAACCAGATCACCAAAAGGAGAAAAGCCTTTCAGTTATCTGACCCCAAGAATACAAACTAACTGTAATAACTATGAGAATTAGACCATGAAAAGCTCCTGCTTGGACTGTGATCAAGAATACCAGTCAAATGTATAACATAGCACTGCATAGCTCCTGAAACTTTCCCTAAAACTTGACATGCAAATTTCAGTAAACCTACTCCAGATAAGAAACACAGGTTAGCATATATCCTAGACAACTAATCTTTGAGAAAATTGTTAAGTTGCACATTACAGCTCCACTTTTTAATACTACTCTGTTGTCTCGAATGGAGTTGCACTTGAAATGCACCTGACATTTATGTCTCTGTATGTAGTTCAGAGACATGTGTCATGCCCTTACCTTCAGGACGAGCTTTTGGTTTCTTGAGTCCTCCATCTTGCATCAGCTCAAAAGCAAAGGAAACATTGTGGACCTGAAAAAAAGAATTATTTAGAATCCTGAAGTTACACAGGCATTATAAAACCTTTAAACGAATTTTTAAAAGATGTCTTAGTCTCTCTACTCTATTTGATATATAAAATGATAATCCTATTTAAATCAGTAAAACACATCTACAAGTTTGGACATGACAGAAAGTACTCGTGAGGGACTAAGAGAAGAAAGCTTGTGTCATCATAGGTCAAATATTGACTTTTTTATATACAGGAATTTCAGAATTCCAAATATAGAAAGATGACTAGTGTATGGGAACTGTTGATCACGGCCTGAATCTCTGATTGACCACCTGAGGCAAGCAATGAGTCAGCTGCAGGAACACAGGTGGAGGCAATTCATCTGTGCTGCCAGGAAGGGATGAAGTGTGGCTCCACCTCTCCTAGATCCTATTGAAGTGCTGACTGTCACTGAGGAAGGATCTCTCTCTGGAGATTGCTCTTTGTGGAGTTTACTGCAAGCCTACAACACTGGTGAGGGTTTTCATTTATTTTGATCATCTTTCCACTGTGATAATCTTACCAAGCCTAACCTCTGTATACTTATTGACTGTACAGCCAGGTACCCCAGGAATCAGGAAAGTCCATTAAGCTCTGATCTCAGTCTTTATAGCAGCGACCAGGGAGCTCCCAGTAACAACTGGAACAAAGCTGTGTTTTGTGGAGCTCCTCCTGCTCATACCCAAGCTCAGTATTTCCAACTACAAGGCAAGAGATGAGTTGCCATCCTGGCAAATGGAATGTAACAGAAGTGACATAAGATGACAAAATACACACAGGTGTGTGAGAAATCAGGACACTAAATGAAATATTTCTGATTAACAGACTTTTCTGCATTATTATCAGCTGTATTCCAAATAACACCAGCATCACATCATCAAGGAACAAGGCATCTTGGTGCTTTACTTTCTTCTACTTGGAAAGTGATAAAATTCAAATCAGATTTTTCAAATAAAGGTAAATGAAATGCTTTGTGGTGGCAGTTACTGAGCAGACTGATGTTGCAAAATAAGCTAGGCACAGCTATACACAAAGGCAGACAGCTCTTTGAGAAAGCCTCCAAAGACCACACATGAACGTAAAGTCACAGAAAAGAAAGCAGACAAGAAGTAAAAATACAAGAAAGAGGCAAGATTAAATGAAGACACTCATTGAGAAGTTAACATCATAGTTTAAAGAGATCTGCACAGCAGCTCTCTCTGCCATAAGCAAAGTAATTTGGATTATGAATTCTGTGCAGTTCTATCCCTGCAAGTGACAGTTTCAGAGATGCACAGCAAAAAGGAGATATTTAATTAAAGCTACTCATCTTGGAAATTAGGGAGTTCCGCATACAAAGCTCCCCTGCAACAAGGATGAAAGGCCCCTTCCACTGGCATTTATTGCTCAGGGCTTTATTAATCTTTTTACCTGCTCCAATTTCCCCTCATTCACTGTGACACAGCCAATCATTTTCCAAATGAAAATATTTTTTTCCCTGCCCAAAAGACAGTTTACCTCATGCACTTTGAGTTACAATTCCTCTTTCCTCAAAGCAAAGCACAGAAATAAAATGTTACCTCAGGAATAATGGATAACACTAATTTAAACCATTAGCAACAAAATCTTGACTGAACGAGCACTGACTATGACTCAGCACTCAGCATTTCTAGAAAGGGGAAAAACTCAAGCTACTGTAATAAAAAAAGCAAGAGAAAGATATAAAAGCAAAATTGTTTAGAAGGTAATATAACAACATTTTCCCACTGCTCTGAGTTCCTGTACATTATAGAACATTCAGAATTATTTAACTCCTCTCCTATCTAGAAACTCAACACCTAAACAAGCTCTCTTGCCAGAGCCTGGTTTCCTTCCTTCAAGGAACCCCTTTAAGCTCCCAAACAACCAGTTAGCTACAAAGGCTGCCAACAAGCCCTGCGTAACTTACAGAACTGGCATGCTCAGCACATTAGGCTGGGACTGTAACAATGCTCACATGGTACATTTCCAATTACTCCTGCAACATTGAGATGATCCACTCAGGCAAAGCTGAGTTGTTCTACCAGTGGTGAGTGCTCTCTCTCAGGGAGCATTACTGTTACTAAAGTGTGCACTGAAGTCATACAAAATATAACGAGACTGCATCTTACAAAGCTGTTTCAATCCTCTATCTTTTTGCAGTGTTTCCTGACCTAATCACCTCTTGCTCCAGTTCAGCCTACATTAGACAAGTTGAAACAACCTAAGACTTCAAATAATCCACTCTTCTTCCTCAATACTCATTTTCTCAATCCTTACTAGATAGAAAGAAACCACCAAAAAAGACAAGCCAATACATTCTCTCACAAGTTTAAGTTAGCACTATTGGTAATGACCCTTCCAGGAGCTGGACATGAAAACACACATCTGTCCTCAGAAACTGATTGGTGACTTTTTGCCTGATCCCTCCCTGGCAGGATCAGGCCTCTTGGCCATCCTGGCTTTATACAGCTACAAAACTTGTTATCAGTGAGCTTTCAACACACAGTTTTTAACCCCAGGTTAACCAAAAATCATGCCCTGAGTACCACCTCTTCTACTCCACTGTATCAAGCATATCAAGTACATATCAATTAATGATATTTCATTTGTAGAACCATTACAGAAATTACAGAAAAAGGACTACTAGGTATTAGGCAACTGACACTAATGAGATGAGGGGTTGGTTTTCAGGGCTGACTTACTCTGTGACTTCGGGAAGAAACTCTATCTCAATCCTAGTGTATAGGGATGCAGATGAAGCAGAGCTTCCCGTCTCTCAACTTTTGCCTTTCTTGTCTATTTACATAGAAAATGCTAGGCAATGCCAGGCATAAGCTCTACTACTTAACACAATCAAGAATCCTTGAGCACAAAAAGACTTCAAGCTGTATGGCAAATTAATAAGTCACTTTAATTATGCAAAGTATTACACAGCACAAAGAGTTGTTGATCATGTTATCAGTTTATCTCTTCTAAATATTCATGAGTTTTATGCGGCAAATGATGCTTTCTTGCTCAATTATGGGGAATTTACCTGTTAATTTCACAGGCAACTTTTGATCATATTAACTATCAAGTGCCACAGCCAGTATACCTTTGCCACAGCTCCTGAAGATAAGAACGTATTTACTGGGCACAAAGAGAAAGGACACAATGACTGGAAAACATCATGTGGAAACAAAGCAATACAATCTGGAATTTCTACCCACCTTTTGATCAAAACTTTCAGGCGTTAAGTAGAAGTTGTGAAGTGGAACAAAATAATCCTCAAGGAGACCCATGAGCAAAACCAAATAAACACCATCTGCAAACTAAACAGAAATATTGGTGACATTTCTAAGTGGAAGCATCTGTTTTCAAATAAGCACTCACAAACAAGTGGAACAATTAATGCTTGGTCCAAACGATGTACATTAATTTCTGCCACTGTTGTTTGCTAGCACAGAGGCTAAAGACAGTTTGGGAGTCACCGACTTTTCCTTCCATGCACAGCAAGAAGTTGATGGCAAGTGCAATTAGCACTCAGGGCTTTGTTTCATCTGCTCCCTGGATTCACCTATACCACTGGCATCATCAGCACAGCTGAGCAAACTCAATCACACTTTCCTTAGAAGCGTGTTGCTATATACATATGATACAAAGCTTTATCCCTACATATGGTAGCATTGTTTCCTCTACTTTCATTTCCTGAATAAAACAAGTCTATCAGCTATAACACTAATTCATTCAAGAGCATCTGTCAAGTAATGTTTAAATCACTTATATCCTGTAAATACTTCCAGGCAGTAGAGATTAGAAACAATTTAGCTGGTAGTTACATACAACTGCCACTCCTTAGGGGTGCTGAGTATTGAGTTTGTCTAAGCAGAGGCCAAACTCAACATCCTCATTTATTAGGCTACTGAATACTTCGAGATGAGGTAGAAGTATGTAAGCTTGTTCTTGGTTGTGATTATTTTATTTAAAAGCTCATTTTAAAAATGATCTTTTGCTCCTTTGATTTTCTTGAAGAGCCTTGCCAACTTTACTACTGTGTTTAACAGAGCTTTCTTGATTAAAAGTTTAAAAAACAAACAAACAAACAAAACAACCAGCCTTCCTGGAAAACATGATTTCACACTGAATAGTCACAGTCCTATTTCTACAGTACGTAAGAACTACAGTACATAATAATTCCAAGTGCAGTCCCGCCTCTCAAGTCATGTATATTCAACACTCTGCCTCTAATCAGAACTTCAAATTAAAAAAAACTGTCACAGGTAGGAACCTTAACTTCATAAAGAATTTGTTCCAGCTCAAAATAGACTCTTCACAGTATCCATAAATACTACTATAATAAATACTCTCAGCAGTACTGTTCGGTATTCCTACCGGAACAGGAAGACTACTGGCTGGTGGAGGGGGGCAGATGCTGTATATTTCAAACAGAACTCTCTCTTGTGATCCTGGTACAGCATATGTGACATCTTCTAACCTTTTCAAAAGTAAATTGCTGGATACTTCCAAGACATTAAGAAACAATTTCTAGAGACGGAGCAGATCAAGTCACCCATTTATTTCCGCAAAGATATAAAATATCAGCAAATGACTGGTACTAAACCAAGTCACTCAAATCAGCTACCAGTACTCCAGGAATAATTCCCCAGATGTCATGATTTTTTTATTATTATTATTATTTTTTCCCAAGTGCAATAAGGTAACCTGTCCACAGCCCAATGAACTCTAAAAGAACACTTGTTTCTGCTTTTAAAACTCAGCCAAAAGTCAACCTGAAAATCACTTCGTTTGACCTCCAGAGTTAGAACTACCCCACTGACACTTAAATTCACTCTTACTTAATGTTTCCAAGCATATTCTGTACCCAGTTTAGTGCTACAGGTGGGGGGGCTCCTGCAGAGCTGACTGTGGTGGTAGACAGTTACCTCAGCAAGCTTTAAACAAACTAACCTGGATACCAACAGCAGTCAAGCCAAAGCAGTACATGAGCTCAGAGTTGCTAATCCACACTGCTGAGAAGTGCTCACAGGATAAAGAGAACACAAAGGCCTTTGTGGCAATAGCAAAATTGTTTCCAGTCCCTCTTCGATGTGATCAAAGCTAGCACTGATATCACTGTGATGAACTGCATGCTGCAGGCCAGACTCCTCCTGAGAGCCCCAGGCAGCCAGCTATTAAGAGCTCCCACCAGCTCATTAGGAGCCCTCACTGCCAGTAAGACACAATCTGCCATCCATCCATAACTATAGCAACAGCTTTACAGCACAGCACTTTGATCCAGGAGACAAGTTGCCCTGAACAGTCATTAAAATGGACATAGTGAATACCCATGAATTTCACTTTAAAATGCAAATCCCCAGCAGTATGAAGCATATGTAAATAAGAGTAAAGGAAGCTAACATCACTGAATTACTTTTTAAAAGTAAAAGCCATTACTATTTAAAAGATACTATAAATTCATGTGCTCAAAGAGAAGCGCTTCTCTTTGAGCACATCAGTAATACAGTTTAATGGAATAAGGGTCTACATTTGTCATTTACACAGTTTTAGACTACATTAAAAAAAAACCAAAAAACTTACCTGAGTTTCTAACTCCGTTACTTCCAAATTCAGTTTATTCAAATGTTTGTTCACAAAGGTGATCAGAGACTATAAAACACCAGAACCAGTAATGTTAGAACTATAGGTGATGCCCATGTTAAAGGGTTAGTATACTCTTAAGACATTGTTAAGCTTAATAAACACAACTCTGTTGTTTGCTTTTAAGTAAATAAGTACATAAAAATGAAAACAACTGAGTAGTAGAATCACTTTTGTTGCAACATAAACCAGGAGTCACCAGGTGGTGCTATTACACACTTGTTAACTTTCCCAGTACATAAAGCATAATTCAGCATGGTGTGAAAAAGCTGTGATGGCATTGGTTCTTTTGCAGTTTCTTTGTGAAGATGAGGTCAGCAATAGGTGCATTTACTGTCCACCAGTCTTTTCAGTTTGTTAAAGAATATCCACTGAGTGAAAGGCATCAGCAACACTCAGCTAAGACGGGACCAACAGCACACAACTCTGTGCCCATCTCCGTTTCTGGAGTGATGTGCACTTAAAATGGCAGTCATGATTTAACCGAAATCTGCACTGTGCATTTTTATTCACACATGCAGAATCCTGCTTAGCCAGTTAAAATATCAAAGCAGAAATCTGATAGCCTGCTTAGAACGCTTTCAAAAAGGACAGACAAATGGTTGAAGGCAACACTTCTGTAGCACAGGTAGAGCAAACTTAACTCTATCAGCTTTAATAAAATACTTCCAGGAGACTTTTGCCACCACCTGGTCTCGTTACCCTTCGGTTCATCCCCTCCTTGCTGGAGGACAGCACTTGGGGTATAAAAGCATGTACAGCTGTCCAGAGAGAATGATTTGTATCACTGCAAATACTTTGCAGAGTGGCTTTTTCTAACCTCCACCACTTTGAATCAGATAAAGAAGTAGCTGCTGACATAGTTAGACAACTACATGCAGCACTGATCTTTTGCAGCTTAGGCGCAGTCGAAAATGATGTATATGGCTGCAAACTGTCAATGCCTGTATCAGCACTACACAGAAAAGCCTGGAACAATAAACAACAGTAACCAGACAAGAACCTTACTGAAGCTGATCAATCAAGGTACCACCTGCCTCTAAAGCAGAGCTCTTTTGGAAATAAACATCCTTCGTATCACTTTAAAATCCTTTTCTTTTATGCCAGATTTCTCTGGATACCTTTTCCAAAAACATAAGAAGAAAGCAATGAAGAAAATAAAATCTGAATTTTTTTTTTTTTTTAATTATTATTTATTTTTTTTTTTTACCTTTTTGACGACGCTGAGTTTGTCCGGTGCATGATCAAAAAGCGTGTCAAAGGCATCTCGCTCTGGTTTTACAGGAAAAAAATATATTAAAATAAATATACCTCTAATAGCCGAGTACAGGAAGTATTTTATGTTTTGTAAACTTAAGGGCCTGTCTAAGGAAGATGCATAACAAAGACCCAAGGTAAAAGTAATCACTTTGTTTTAGTGTCTACCTAATTACCAGAGCAAACCGCACTAGAAATTTCAGGATTAACTGCAAATACATTGACTGCCCATTGTTGTCCTTCATAGTTGGTGGAAGAAAAAATAAAGTGAAACAAATTTTGACCATTCCCCAACCATATCTTAATCGGTGAGACACTGAAACCTCACCTGATGGTACACTTGAGCCATAATAATAGCTACATTCATGCCCAAAGGTCAGCCTCAAAATCAGATGTTCATACAGTTAATTTTATTCCTACTGGTCATACAATTGACTTCAGATAAGCATAAAACTGAACACGTAACTAGAATGTGATTTACCACTCAACAAAGAGCAAAGCTTACGAGCAGTATAAATATTTGAATCACTGTACAATGGTAAGGGGTCTAATTGCTCTACAACGGCATTGGATCCAATCTAAAATCTACTGACATGAAAAGATTCATGCAATATTCCACACGGGCATCTCAGGGCTGACAAATTTTCTAAACACTGAGTTGTCTGGACAACATTTTAAATTGAGTCGTCATCATCAGGCGAAACAAGTGAAAGAAAAACTAAAAATCTAAACAGTTGCATTTGTGTTTAAAAAGAAATGTGTCCATTTATATTTAAATTAAGCAGTCACACTGAAGAAGGTGTAACTTACTGGTGGGGGCTGCAAAGATTTTTGTTTGCAGGCCACTAATAATGGTAATAGGAAATACTGCCTGTGTAGCATTTTTACTATTTATTACATAGAGTGAAAACAGACCAACAAGGATTAGTCTGAAAAACAACAGCAGTGCACTCGACGATCTGATTCTTCCCATTATGTGCAGGGTAAGAAAATCTAATCCCACAACACACTTCAACCCTGTGACATTGCTCAATCCAGTGTCTTGAACTCATGAGACAAAGCAGACAAGATTTCTGTGCTGGATATAAACAAATAAAAAAAAATTCAGGGTCAACTTTGTTACTTACCAAATCTTCCCATCATCATCCTGCAAGTCAGAGAAATTAAAAACATTGTGTTAGTTCATGAATAATCACTTTGAAAAGACAAGACCATGGGCTTAACAGGTCTTTTCCTGCAAGATGCCGAGGGCTAACCGTTCCTATCATGTCAGGAGGCTGGGCATGTTGCAGACCTGATGCAACGTGCTGCAGTGTCCCCAGTAAATCACCAGTGATATCAAGGAGATACATTTGAAATGAATTGAAATTATGTATACAGAATTGTGATTTTTTTTTTATGCATCACTGTTTTTAGGATGAAGAGTGAATGAACACGTTTCTGTGGACAGTTTTCATATATATAGTCAGTAGAAACTATAACACATGGCTCAGAAAGAGTAAGGCTCACTTTAATCTATTTTATCTGAAGAAAGAAAACATACATCATATTTGACTGGAAAGTAAACAATACTGCCACGCATCAACTATATACACAGCCCAGTGACGTCACCCCACAGATGTTTATCAACTGAGCATCAGGCCCTGATTTGCACAGACGAATTTGAAAGTATTCAATTAATGCTGGAGTCTGCTGATTATTGCATCTTCTGTACCTGTCCAGGTATGCAACATATTAAACAGTAGCCTCTTTTTATGTATCATTAAGTAGCTTAGCAAAACACATGCATAAACACACAGAAGTAACTGTAAACATCTTTCTTGCTAAAAATAAAAAATAAAAAAAAGTCCAAACCCTACTACACAGATTCCATCTTACAAACCACATCAGAAGGAGAGAACAAGCTAACTACACTGTTCAAGAGTATAGGAGGAATAATCTGTCCACAACACAGAAGCAGAGCTCAGATCCTACAAAGAAAACTATGGATCTTTAACATCCACACAGAGATGTAATGATCTCATTTTTGAATGTTTCCATCTGAAATATCTTCCCCACTGAGCAAGCCACATGGTACTTCATTTATCTTCAAAGTCATGGAAAGCTGAGCCAACTCCACAGGGAGCCAATATGCAGAAAGACTGAAGGAGGGCTCGCGTAACCCCTTTTAGAAAAGTTGACTTCAGGCCACATGAAGGAGAACCTCAGCTTTTATTTGCAGCCAAAATGCATGTCTTCCCTTTTCCTTATAAAAAGAAAATGTAAAAGCAGAAAGCAGAGTAAACCCATTGCAAAAACTGAGAGTAAAGACGTTTATTTATTTTTATTGAGCTCTAGCCCTCAGGTACTCTACGAAAATAAGAGATCTCATCTCTTCTTACAACTTTATCAGTATAATTTCAGTTTTGAGTCATTGCCTTTCATCAAAGTAATCTACTCCCAGAATATCTGCACTGGTCCTTAAGAGAGACAACATGTCCAGACAGAAATGAGTTATGTATGGTGACCTGCAGAAGAAGGAAGAAAGGCCCCCAAGTGTCACTTCCAATGAGGTTCCCAGATAAAAGCTTTTTTGATAGAAGACTGTCAAGAAAACGCTGTTCTCCTTTGTAACGTATTTCCAGGAGCAGTTGTTTTTATACAGTTAAAAAGCAACACATTAAGAATTTTCTTAATTTAGCAGGGGTGAGGATGAGATTATTTTTTTGTTTTGTCCCTGTGAAAAGTTTCACAGACACAGACTCAAACTAAAGCATTCTGTGCTTACTCTGTTGTAGTCGTCAGCTCCTCTGTAACATGAGTTGTCTGAAGA
Organism: Centrocercus urophasianus; assembly: GCF_019232065.1. Taxonomy (NCBI): domain Eukaryota; kingdom Metazoa; phylum Chordata; class Aves; order Galliformes; family Phasianidae; genus Centrocercus; species Centrocercus urophasianus. The sequence continues at coordinate 4,572,697 of NW_024885088.1, read as the reverse complement.
AGGCCTTCGCGTTTCTGGAAGTGAAGGGGGAGTTAGAAACAGAGATTGCATTAATACAGGAGAAGCTCATTAGAGGCTCAACAACATTCATCATCTTTCAGAATCCCAGAGGAGAAAACTGCGTAAACCATGCTTGCTAAGGCAAAGTTTTGTACAGGTAGAGGTGAAACAGCTGACACAAAAGGGCTCACTCCTACAACAGTAGCATTTACCAAGCAGACATTCAAATGAGTATTTGGGAAATTTATATATATTTGCAGCCAATAAACTCACTAACAATTCTCTGCCTAAGACCACAGTCAACACTGTGCCTGGAACGCACATTAGAGAGTTTGTCAGCCTCATCTTAAACACCCCAGGGTTATTTGTTTTGGTCAGGGTCAACCAACACTTTGATACTACCAGCAGCCTGGCTCTCAGCAGAGGTCTAGCGCTAAAGAACAGCTAAAGAACAGACTGCCATCCCCTGGCCAAATTTCTGTTGTGCTGGCAAAGCCCTCAGTGCACAAGGGAGGCTCTCTGAGAGCAGACACATTACTGAAGCCACCAGTCACACTCCTGCCAGCAATCACCACAGAAATGTAGAGAGCATAAGAGACCTTAGTAGTGATTTCACAACAGACAGCATCTCCCTGTTACTGGATTTTGTTTCCTTGCAATATTTTTCTGTATAAGCAAGAACTCTTTAATCCAACAGAGAGTATTTGCTAAGACCATTTCAATCCAGTTTCCTCAGCTCTGTTAAGACACAGCACTTCAGTACAGAGGTACCAACATTCCAGTGTTTTGGCATGTGGCAGATGCTTTTCTGAGGCTGGAACTGTTTTTATCCGATTCAGAAAAACTTCTCAGCATCTCTTTTCTATGGTCCCTTACAACATTACAGCACACAGCTTTATTTTCTTCCCTCCTTCTTCTACATTAAAAAAGATGACATCAGGTGCTCAAATATCAGCAGTCATCTAGGAACCAGGTCCTGTCAGAATGACTGAAGACACAGTTAATAATGAAAGCTGCTAGCTTTGGTAAGCAGGGAAACTGCCACCCTCAGGCACAAGCTCTTCGCACATACACAATCTCAATCATTTTCACCAGCTGAACCCCAAACAAGAACTTATTAGGCAGAATAGCTTTGAAGAGAAGCACATCCTTCCCCAGAAGCAATCTAAAATAAGAATTGCAATTAAAAAAAAAAAAAAAAAAATCAGTAACAAGAATTCATTCCTTTCTACTCCCTATTCAACAAATGAGGGCAGTGCTGCTTTCCCAAGCCACCCAGGGAGCCTTGCTGAGAGCAGAGTGGGAGCCACTGTCTCCATCCCTTGTGCTGCAGCAGCTCGCTCCTGAGCCTGGCCCAGAGCTGGATCCAGCCCTCTGGCCATGTCTTCCCAACACCTCACCTCTGTATCACGAATACATCCAACCCTGCTTCCCCAAGGGAGCCACAGGAATGGTGCGAAAATTTTGGGAAAGACAGCCAGGATGACAGCATGGGTGGAAAAATGAGGAAGCATCTGACAGGGCAGTGTTTTAATGTGTATGAAACAATGTTATCTTTATTCCATCTCACAGAGACCCTGTTTTACTCACATCAGTTTCTGGATCTTTTGGTCACTATGTGCCCTGTGAATAAAACCTCAGTAAGAGGTGACTAGTGAATAATGCCTCCAAACTGCTGATGAGACAGAGGGCTGGATACCCACGCTGATTTCCCAGTGGGTGGAAATGGCAGTACTTCCGTGCAGCCCTCTCAGAGCACACACACAAGGCTAGATCCCTTGGCCTTGCATTCCAGAACAAATGTCATCCATCGATAAAACTAGGATTGCTTGCACAATTGCCACCAGACACATCTTCATAGTGCCTTTCCTCTGACCTTTCTGCAACTCAGGCTACAGAGGAATCTTCTACCAGATCTTCCACCAACACCAAGGTGGGACATACAGCAATTTTAAAAATGAGGAATAGGAAAGCTGAGTGCAAAAGACAGCAATTACTGAGCCTTGCAAAAATAACCAATGGGCAGGGAGCCTTACGAACAATTTTTACACTCGCTTCTGAGACATTTTTGTTTTCCTGAATTACAGTATTTCTACATCATGCAAGCTCACGTTTCAATTATCAAGAGACAGTCAGATGCAAGAAAAGTCTCAGGATTTCCAATTCTCACTGGAGCTTCACAATGAAACCATGAAGTTTCAATACTCCTTGCCCTCATTAAGAAAGGCTGGAACAAAAGTGAAACACTGACACCATTATTAAAACAAGTACAATCTTAGACTCTTAACTCAGCACTTCAAGGAGCTGTCAACAGAATCTTAACTAAAAGACTCACCTAAACCCTTGCTCTGCTAGAACACTTCATATATAATTTGGATTTATGTTGCCATGCTCACATTTTCTATTTTATTTGGAAGGAAGATCTAAAAAAATCAATTTTGGATGTTGGATTTCAAGACAGGTTTGAAATTAACTAGATTTCAGGAGTTCCACTCTTGAGAGACACCTCATGGTGTTCATTATAAAACAGTATAAGCAGAAGTGTTTTTCTGCTGGCTTAGTATTGTTGCTGCTCTGGGCAGGTAGGAACATAGATAAAGGTTTTTCCGGACAGGGAAATTAAAGCAGAAAGTCGTCTCCAAAGCAACTGTGGATTTTCTGACCAAAATACACACCAAAAGACCTCAGTATGTTTCTGACAGATACACTGATCCAAGTACAGATTCTTCTTAGAACAGTAACTGAGGAAGGTCTCAGTCTGCCACCTTAGGACTCCAAAGGAAGGGCAGAATTCAAAAGAATGCCAAATCATTGCTGGTCTGTGTAGATCTTGATAAACACTTCCCATGTAGCATGGTGTTATCATAATACTACTTCATTTTATAGATAAGGTCACTAAAAATCAGAGGAAAAATTACAGAAGAGAAAGCCCACGACACTTATATAAAGATAGAAAGTATTCTGTACCATTCTTGGGTTGGCTAAAAAATGCGTACAAATTCATTAAGTAGCAAAATTCTAAGCCAGCATGACAGTTATTTTCACCATGTAAACACAGAAATTGAGAAGGTTAATTCAAAGTGCCAAAGTTACCCATGAAAGTGAGACTTAACTACTTCGGCAAACTTCAGTATTGGTGTGTTCTTGCACATTTCTCCCACACCTTCCAAGGTTTTCTTGCTCTGGGATCAATTCTGTAAAGCTTAGTCACTCTACACTTTACAAACTATTGATCAGTCTCCTTAAATGTATATTCAGATAATAATCTTACATTAAGTATGATCTAGTTTGAAAGAATTCTAACAATTACTAGGATCTGTAATAGGAAATTATTTAACAACAAAATTGATAATTATAATAGTTTTCTTACTTAGGTTGAAAATAATGCTAACCTTATAACCATTTTTATTTTTGTCAACATAAAAAAGGCTACATACAGTCCATCTAAAGAGGTCTATGTTACTAAAAGAGCATGTATTTTTAGACCAGATTACAAAAATGCTGAACTACAAAAATTCATTTTTCCAAACCATAAGGCAGAAGTTATTTCTTCTGCGGGAGCACTGCAAAAGAAACACACTTCAGTTCATACCTTGTCTTGCATTCCACTTAAGTAAACAAAACTGAATGAGGCAAGCAACGAAACAAGCCTCCTCCTGCATAGGCCCAGCTGAGGCAGGCTCACAGCCAGCAGTTGTCATAACCATTTCCAGGATCCCAGAATCTAGGTCCAAGAGCAGGAGTTTACAACTTCTCAAGCGTAAATAAACTTTCCTTGTAGATGGCATGGGAGTTCGCTTTCTTCTTTCTTTCCTCTTCCTTCCTTCCTTTTCCTACTTCTAGTCAGCCTTCATTTCAGCCCTGTCTAATCTCCTGATTCGAGGACTCTGGTAAATCAGATCCTCTCTGTATGTGTCCTCTCTGCAACTCCAGCAGAAAAGGATGTGTGGACAATTGCTCCAAAGAGTTCTATCCACTACAGGATGTGAAATAAGCTGTGAAAGGACAAGGAAAGGCAAGTTTTCCCTCATTACTCCAGGGTTTTCTTCTGACACATCACAGTTACAGAAGGCACTTCACTGCACTGGGCAGATTTCTACCATGAGGGTGACAGAGGACCGCTGACCACCATATTTTTTTTTCCCCTTTCCTTTCTAAAGTAATCAAAAGAAACTAAAATATAAATTAGTCTTCTATTTACATTCACATTACTTCATACCTAATTCACTGTTCCTAAAATGAAAGAACTACAGCAGTCTGAAAGCAGTTTAAAACTGTCTCGAAAAGAATGTATACATTTATTGTGAGATAGGGAGTACCTGTCAATTACCCACTTACTCTGTACCTCTAGAGCATTCAGGTACGGAGTCTGAAAAATGCTATTATTTAAACATAAAGCAAAATGAGGGTTGACTAATCAACGATGATGCAACTGTATCTTGTAATGGTATCAACACTTGCAAAGCAAAGTACAAGATCACTTCATCTTCTTGAAGTGGCATGTACAGAAGGCACTTCCACAGCCTGTTACCAGCAGCTGAGCCTGCCTCGCAACAACAGCGCTGAGCACCACAGCAAACAGTCATGGCTTGATCAGAGAATGGCCAGATGCAACAGATCTGCCTGGTTTTACAATCGTTGTTCAGGAAAGCTGGGTCTACATCCTGAAAACTGCACTGCCATGAGAGCTTCAGTTGGAATGGAAGGGAAGACAAAAAGCAAGAGCAGAAATGCTCTGAAAGTTGAGCTGTTGTAGACTGAAAGGAAACCGTTGATGTCAAGCAGAGAAAGGAATAACTATAGCAATATCTAGGGCAGGAGGGAAGAAGTCAACACTCCTTGGATGAAATCTATTCTGCACATCTAAGGAAAGCTAACAAAAACATAAGGCTGTGCAAGAAATGATGGAAACTACACTAGTGTGCCAAGGAAAACAACACATCTAAGTCTGAATAATAAGTCACTGGGGAAACACAACATCAGTAACAGGCTTCACAGACTGAGATTCTACATGTTGAAATTCTTTCTGTGCTATTTGTGTTTCAGTGGCTTCTCTATACAAATGCATGGCAAAAAACGTTTTCTGAAGTGCCAAAAGTTACAGACACAACTCTCTTCTATACAAAATCACATCACACTTCTAACTTCATACTGCAATAGAAAATCATGTAATCGAATAGGTTTGAAAAGATTTTCAACGCGATCAAGTTCAACCACTGCCTAACACTGACATGTCCACCCCTAAACCACGTCCCTAGGTGCCACATCCACATATCTTTTAAATATTCCTAAGGATGGAGACTCCACCACCTCCCCATGCAGCCTGTTCCAATGCCTAACTGCCCTTTTTATGAAGAAATTATTTCTGACACTTAAACCTCCTCTCATGCAACTTAGGCCATTTCCTCACATAGTGCTCCTAAACATGTTAGAGAGAGGATGTTCTTGGAATCATATTTAATCACACAAAATGCATCCCCAGGACTGGAACTCACTAAAAAACTAGGATAAGAATTTTCTAAATGAGACTCGAAGGCAACAGACAGAAGCAGCCCAGCAGCATGAAATCAGAATAATAGAGAGTTGTTGTTCTGATAAAATTCTTGTCAAAGTTCATACTCACTCGTACAACCACCACTTGTACAGACACATGTTCAGGCAGTCGGATGGGAGCCCGGAAATGCATTGCCAAAGCTACCAGAAGGTGAAGAATGGAAATCAAGTTCTTGCCATGGATTGCTGCAGGGAAAAGCAAGCAAACAGAAGAATACTGGCATCTTATTTTAAACAAACATCTCTGGGGAAAAGGTGGAAGAACTGAAACATGTCTACAGTGAAGATTATCTTCTTTCTTTTTTCCTTCTCCCTTCTTTTTCCTAAATTAACAAAGGCAGCAGAGCCTAGATTCAACTCTCATCAGGTTACGTAACTAATTTAGGAGTCCAATCATTTCAGCTCCCTCTGTAGACAGTGAAGTAAGAACAGTCAGAATCAATCACTTTTCTTCCACTGTACTGGAGAATTCTGCTTTTAGAAGATGTTCAGAGTGTTAACACAAGCTTTCCTGACTGTAAAAGACAAACGACATTCACCACCTCAGTGAAACATCTTCTCAAACTCCATTCTCATTTTTGGATAATAACTGGCCAAACTAGAACTTGGGGCACTTTCTGCTAAGCCTCTTAGAAACTACATCTTTAAACAGGACAGTGTAGTGGCCAGAAGGCTTAGATCACCCTCTAGAAATTGAATGATTGCTTAATTTCTCGTATTTGTAGGATTTGAATTCATGAAGCAAACAAATTACTTTCTAATAAAAGCATATGCTTAAAGGAATAGCATTCCAATTATTCCATAGCCATGTATGCCTGTCTTTAAAGTCTACAGAAAGTGGTACCAGTTATAATTCACACATGGATTTGGTAATATCTTCTATGCAAATAAATACCCTATTATCATGCACTCCTTGTCTATGAAGCTGAGACAGAAACCATAGAAACGTCCTTACAGTCAACGTTCCACTTGATTGTCCAGCCATGGGGTCGAAGTAAATCATGGACAGCTTCCAGGACCGTCTGCAACTTTTGTTTCTGACCAATCTCAGACTGAGTCACTTCTGCCACGTTGAGTTTACGGTCAGCCAATTTTTCTGTATTTGAAGAAAGAAACAACAAAATGAAACAAGCAATACCGGATTGATAAAGGAGCTGGGTGGGAATAACAAGTGCAGAGTACTGGGGATCAGAGCTGGACTCTGCTAGAAATTTCCCAACAAAATGATTTTCCTCAGAAAGCAAAATAACTGAAAAGCAAACCTTTATCAAAATGTGTCAGTTCCAATAGGCCCTGTGACAGAAAACAAGTAAGGTCTGGCAGAACACACTCACCAAGCAGGTGACAAAATATTTAGTAACTTTAAGACAGGGATCAAGTTAGCAGTAATGGTTACTGTGCCTCCCGTTTTCTTTCATTGCTGAAAAACATTGGGCATAACACAGCCTTCCCTACACAAGCAACTTCTATCAGTTTAATGGACTTTTCTGATAACTGAAGTTAAGTTAGGACAAAGAAGGGACAGGCTGGTGTGGACGTTTCTTTAACTTAATGAAATCTATTTCAGGCTAGCTGAAGGTCTGAATTTAAACTAAAGAACGTGTGCCTCCTTAAGCCATCGAGAGAGTCATAGGTTCAAACTGATGTACTGGAAGTGATTTAAAGAAATAAGTAAGCTGGAACAATATTGTTGTGTTGTTATATTGGCTTAGTTGATTGCTCCCAGAAATGAATTAACATTGCATTATTTTCTAAAATGACATAACTAAAATTTTAACTTTTTTTCTATAATAAAACTATTTGTTGTAAAAATCATAGATAAACCACTTTTCTCTTCTTCTGCACTGTGGCCTTTGCCAAAGAGGCAGGAGTTGAATGTCCTTCTCTCAAAGAAGAGAGCTGAGGAAGGTGGGATAGAGTTTTCCATCCACCATAGCAATGGAAACTGCTGATCTCTTTTCTCTCCTCACTCTGGAGAAAAAATGGTCAAACTCACTGCACTAGCAAGTCAGGACTGGATGAACATACAACAACTAAGCATTCCAGTCTTTAAAACAAAAAAATATATTTCATCAAAACCTTTTTCACAACACAGGATGGGCTAGACAAACATTCTGAAGTTGTCAAAACATACTATTTCAAAAATGGAAATATTTCTGGCCTCAAGTTTAAGGACGTGTTTCTTTTGGACATTTTACATAGCTGTATATATATTTTTAAATGTCAGAAATATAGCTTTCCTTTAATAACCCAAACAGAAGAGACTTGCAGGTTATTGATTCATGAACGCTTGCAACATTTTGACAGTTTCTATCAATCTAACAATTTGTTATCAGAATCCGAATAGTCTTAATGGAAAAACGTTCCTTAGCCAGAATGTCTGTGAGTCTTTTTTAAGCTGGCTGCCAAAACATGTAAGCATTATTTTAAATTATCTTAGATCTTTTATTAAAAAAATAATCTATCCTACAAGATTCATTCTTTTTTGTCACACGTTACAGCTCCAATCCATTCTCAGCCCACATGAACTTCCAATCAGCAAGCAGAAACTAATTTCCCTTTACCCTGACACCAAAAGCACCACACCACCCCAGCCTCTCTCATTGGCATTACTCATACTTTGTTGATAAAATCAACCAAGCAAGGAGCCCTACCTAAACTGGTCTGATAATCATTTGCTCATCTCCCACTTCAAACAGCTTCAAAGTAACCCCACTGACAAGCTGCTGTCTTTCATCTGCCCATCAAGGCAGATCTTTCTGTTTGTCCATCAAGACTAATATTCTTGAAATACCTCTCACAGACAAGGAATGGTATCTGCTACTTGAAGTTTAATAACCCTACTTGTTGTTAGCCTTTCCTGTAGGCAAAAGAAAATATGACTTTGTTGTAAAACTGGGGATTGTCTTAATCATGAGGCTTCAAGCATCAGGAGCACCACCGCCAGGCATGACAAGCTTTGCTGCATCTCGCATCACTGAGAGGGCATGAAAATGGAAAGTTTCAGGAATAAGACTTGCTGAATAAATCAAGAGACCACTGAAAAATTCATGTTGAGACAACACCACACTGATGGCTTCAGGCCAGGGAAGAAGCATTTGCTCTCCAGTCAGAGGCCAAACAGAGAGAGCATAAAGAAAAGTCAGTCTGAATAAAAGTCTCAAGCCTGCAAGATGTACATGCCCACCTCTCCTCCTGTGTAAGTCCAACTGGTCATGCATGTATGGACAACAAAGCACTTTCTAAATGCATGCAGGCCTGAGGGCAGAAACCATGGTCTCCACAGAGAGCACTGATTTCTTAAAGTTCCCAATACAAATGGCTTCAATAAAATAAACTACCATCTGCCAGAATACCAGCATGTATATACCCAAAGTACCATTTTGCCCTCTTATTATCCTCCGACATCAGACTGATGTCACACGCTGTCTACTACCTTCAGCAGTGAGACAAATTTGCTAATCCATTTCCACTATTTTTCCCTAAACCCCCAGAAAGAACTTGGAGCAGTGCCAGCTTACCCCGATTATTTCAAAGAGCTTCCAGAGAAGATGCAGTAAGAAGATGCACACCCTGGTGTTAAGACTGGCAAAGTAATTCACAGAGAGATTTAAGTAACAGTGAAAGACTTCAGCTCCTTTTTCTGAATGCCTTTATTTAGGAGTACAGCACCAGAGCAACCGTCAGCTGAAAGTCCTCTGACAGTGACATAAGCTACCAGATACTATCCCAAATTGGGAACAGTTTTGTATTCACACAAATATTGCACACAAGTTGTTGTTTACAAGTTTTACAAGCTTATGTTTGCCAAAACACTGCATGCATTTTATTTGAGGAATATGTGCACAAAATTCAATAAGTAGCTTCAGTTACCACCGATAGAATTAGCAACACTTAATCCTCTTTCCCCTACTCTGACACTTATATCCCATATCTCAACCCTATTGAAAACTATTTCAACTATTGAAAACATGTCATAGGCAGACAGCTCTCAACTTACTTATTTGTCTCCAAGAAACAGGGGGGATCTACAGTGAGTACCTGAACCTTCAAGTCTCTTTGCTGAAAACACCCTGGTAAACCACTACATAATCATTCAGCTTTTCTTGGTTTTGATTCTTGCAAAAGCACACACTGCAAAGATGCAAAAGGGTTGCAAAATCAGAACTGCTTAATTAAATATATATCCTCATGTACCATTTGCACTTAAAAGCACACTGTGAGTATGTGCCTGCTGTCAAGGATTCTCCTTTTTTTTTTCCTTTTCCTAAAAGTAATTCTTTATGAACTCAAAAAAACCTCTCAGCCCAAAAAACTTTCAGGAGAAAACTATGAAGACAAAAGTTTGGACTACATGGCTTCTGCTTGACCTCCTCTTCACCTTTTTTTCTGCCACATTTCAGTTCTCTGGACTACTACTAGTTCCCAAATGAGCTACCTAAGAATGATCCTCCCCTTTCGAAGGAAGAGTGCCCCAGAGAAACAGAGGAGAAGCTGACAATGTAGCTATCATTGAAACAAACTGTACCCTTGGTGAGACAGTGAGTTACTGCACAGCTTCATTACAATCCACATCTTTCAAAAGGTTTAATTTGGGGCTTCCTTTCACTTTCTGGAGCCTCCTTCTCTTGTGTGAACTCACCTAGTAGCTTCTGCAGTACCTGCCCATCATAAAGGTCCTCTTCAAGCTGTTTCACAATGATTCTCTCCTCCACCAGCACATCGTTAATCCAGTCAATTAGAACCTGGGAGTACAGAAAGAGGAAGCAAATGTCTAAAAAGCACCAAAGCATGTTCCTTCAGGCAGTAACTAGGAACAGAAAACAGAACAAGAATAACTATATTCGTGTATTCCTTAGTTACAGAGACAAATAAATAAATGTTTTTGCTGTTATTGCTTTTATTTCAGGTCTAGCAACATGGCAATTCTAATGCCCTGTATTTCTTTGCATTATATCTTCTTATTACACTAATTCTAAAGCAGAAGTAACCAGTAGCTCTATAGCAACAACCTTTGCCAATATCTAGCAAACCTGCTCTCCATGTCTCAAGCCTCATGCCTTACCTGTTTTAAGTGATCAGCAGGCCTGCCAGGAGATGACAACAGACCCCTGAACCTGCAAGGCTCCCAGCACTCCCACTGTCATCTTTGAGTAGACACAAGTGGTAGGGAAGAGAAAAAAGCTTCAGAGGGGTGAAAGTGAATATTGCCACTAAGAGGAACTAAACACACTCATTAGGGAAATTGTTGACATTAAGCAACCAGGCATTTTAACTTCAGGTATTACAAAACACAGAAGCCTGTAATTATAATTTTGGTCATCTGGGCCTGATAATCATTCTGCAACATATGTAAGTGACAGTCCCCATACACTGACAACCATAACTATCTGCAAAACAAGAATATAAAAAAAAAATTAAAAAAAAGACGTTTAAAAATTAAAAAAAAAGGAACTGATTTAAGTTTTCAAGGTGCCAAAGATAATAACTTCCGAACAGTTATGGGAAAAAAAGCATTACTGAAGTTGGCAGTAATGTTTTCCTCCAATTTATTATTTGGAAAATTAAATGCCTTTTGTGAAATAATGCAGTTCTGTGGGAAGAGAGGTCAAGTTGTACTGCTAAAGCCTTGACTATAAGGGCAGAAGATATTTTGCAGATATGCAAAATACAAGCAGAGCCACCTAAAATAATGTGCCTCAATTAAAAACCTCTGATTTTTCATTTGCTTCATACAGAAGGGCTGCTCAAAAGGTAATGCCTCTTATCTTATTAAGTTGGTCCACGATGTCAGAGGCAGATGGTGATATGGCAGCAGAGGTTGAGCCTTCTGTATGAGAAGTACTGAATTACAGCCTGAACCTCTGATTGACCACCTGAGGCAAGCAATGAATCAGTCCTGGGAGCACAGGTAAAGGCAATTCTCCTGTGCTACTAGAAGGAGCAGAACCTGGCTCCACCTCTCCTAGACCCCATTTAAGAGCTGACTACCACTAGGGAAGTAGATTGCCCTTCTTGGAGTCTTCTCAGTGAGCTCAGATTTAGGGTAAGCTTTTCATCCATTCTTCTTTAGTCTGATAGCCTGTTTAGCCTAACTTTCCTGTATATTTCTTAATTGTAACATCTATACATTCAGTGATTACACACCTTCCCACCCATGTTCTTTTACATTTTGCTTATGTGACAGATGGCAGAAGAGTGGCAGTCTGAGTAAGTAGATCTGACATAGAAGAGCAAATGAAGCAAAGGTGTGTCACTGAATTCTTGCACATGGAAAAAAATGCACCCAGTGACGTTCACTGATGCTTGCTGAATGTTTACAGAGAACAAATGGTACATGTGAGCACAGCGAGGTGGTGCATACTGCATATCAGTAATGGCAACATGAAAGAGAAGCCACGTTGTGGACAGCCATGCAGATTTTTATGAGTGCATGCAGATTTTTATGAGCAGCATACAGGCTCTTGTTCATTGCCGGTGAAAATTCATAGCTAGTGGTGGTGATTATGCTGAAAAAACAGCATTATGTAGCTGAAAATCTGCTCTATCAAACAGTGTTATTGAGCTCTTTGTATCTGTTGTGGTGTTCATGGAAATATATAAGTGGCATTACTTTTGGAGCAACCTATATAAAACTGGATTCTTCAAATTCACTTTTGATTAGATCCTATAATTCTGCCTCTTGGCAGTTACAATAGCTAAGAACTTTGTTCCATTTTAATATTCAAGAAATTATGAAATAAAAGGCAAATAAAATAAAGGACTGCACTGAAAAACATCTCTTTTCATGGAGGCATGAATATCTGACTGTAGGTCACAAGGATATTTAGGTTAATCTTGCTCTGGTGTCACAGCCTGATAGAGACATCATATGGAGATAGAGGAGAACATTGATGATTACTCTTCCTGCATTTCATCTTCTAGCAGCTGTTCAGCTGTCTCTAAATCAGGTAAACTCTCAGCTGCTCATTTCTCTTCTAGGTTTAAAGCTGTATGGCATGTCATCTACCATCAGGAACAGGGCACCTAGACTTTGCATTTCCTTTGAAAACCTCTAACACAGTTAGCTCATTGGAGATTGCCAGCAAAAGCCAGCTGCAAGAAGATGCAGCCCAAATAAAGCAATAGCGCTCTGCTCTGCAGGTGGGAAATTATCTCCACATTTGGAGAGAAAACTCTTTTTAACTATTTTTGTCTCTCTCAATTTTATTTTTTTTTTACAGGGGACAGAAGGACATTTATGGCAAAGGGCTGCAGAGACAGGCAAGTTAATAAAAAAAATTGCCAGAGCTGAAAGACAATAAGGCCTCAAACTATTCACCAATGGTACCGAAAAGCAACTCCTAAATAATGAGATATCACCAAGAGAGGTTTCAGAAGCCTTTCAATAAAGTGATTGCCCAGTTCTGAAACGATACAAGTTTTACACATGCAGACATCAACAGAAAACTAACTGAAGAAATCACATTTATAGATTTGGGTCATCCATGAGATTCAAAGAGCAGGCATTCAAAAAAATCACCTGAGGTTCAGCTGAAACTATCAGATTACAATCACAATCTGTTTAAATTCCTAATATGAAGATGCTAAATTATCTGAAACCTGTAATTAACAGACCATTTTTTCCTCAGCTGAATAGTATTGCAGTCAGAATACTGCAAATGTCAAGGAGTTTAAAATAGAAATCTGGAAGCGCTTCCTAATGTAGGAGTGAATATCCCATTTTCAAGACTGTAGGTAAAGAAGAATTACAAAGAAGCTATGAAAATACTTTGATATGGGTACAGGCTATTTAAAAAAAAAAAAAAAAAAAAAAAATTACATTATGTACTACTTAAATGTCTCTGAGAAACTTAACGCTGAAAAATATTTGACAGAAATTACATTCCAAAGATACAAATTGTATGAGGTCTAGCCAGAGTTATTTTATTGTTTTAATAGAGTAATATCTGAAAGAAAAGTATCCCAGAGAACGTTCTGGCTTTTTTAATAGTCAGAGTACAGATCCAGCTCTGGTAGGAAATTGAATTTGCAATTTGTATTTATAAATAAATAAATAATCCAAGTATTTTTACAGCACTGGAAGACTGACAAATGTTGCAATTAAAGAAAAAACCACAACCCACAACCTTCACAAAATTTGCTGTTTTACCTCTTAATTTCCTGATCACGTCTTAATTAGGAGCCTGGAAAATCTTTCTGCACTTATTTTTATTTCTATTTTAAGTTTCGCAAGGGACATAAAGCACTGTTTTGCTTACTGAAATGACTAACGCAGAAAAATACTGTCTGATTCTCCTCTCACAAAGTCAATGCTCCAGATCTTTGTAGTTTCTCCTTCATGCAAAGACAGAAGCTGAAAGTTTTCAGCAATCTGAATGTCTAAAAATGTAAACAGCTTGACACAGGCATGGAGTACTTGGTGGGAAGCAGACCTAAGGAGCAGCCAGAGTTTTTCCAGCGAGTGAGAATATGCTCAACTAAGTTAGGGCTATGTTTGCTGCATTAAATAAGAAATGTAAAGAGGTATACTGCAAAACCAAGGAAAAACTTCATTGCAAGCTTGTTGTCCCAGTGTCAGTCCCAACAATATGCCTCCCCTTACATGTAATGACTGGTGAAGCCATCACCAGATCCCACACGTTGCTGGTAATCTTCTGTGTGCCTGAGGCTCACCCTGGTCAGTACTTGGAGACTCGCAAAGCAGGATACAGATACACAGGGATGCTTATGCCTCTTAGTCAGAACACATCCTTAAAAAAATCTGCTTTTCTATGTATTCAGGACTAGCACTGATTTTAAAACTTCAGTGTAATATTCGCACATCCTGAAAACCATGCCTGCTTTCCATGCAGATCCACACTCGTGGAAAGCATCTCAGAACTGTGACAAATACTCAGGCACGGGTGCTTATAGTTCTAAAATTTCCAGTGGTACTCTAAATTTTGACACATCCACTTATTACATCATTTTTGGCCAAATGCATATATCTGATTAAATCAGCCACGGTGCATTACTAAACACTGAAAACTGAACTTTGTTGTGAGGGAGACAGTTGAAATTCAGAAGTGGTAGACATCTAGAAGTAAAAATGAGTCTTCTGCCCGGCTATCTGCTTTTTAATTTGTGCAAGATGGGCTTTCACTTCAAACTTCACTAGCTTTGTGAAGTGTTTTTGTTCTACAGGCTGGCTACTCCCACAGCAGTGAGGCACATTCAGAGTTAATGTGCAGAGTTCAAGGGCATAAGGACCCCACGGCCACTGCTCCAACAGCAAAGAATAACATGAAAAACAAAGCAAACTACATGAATGAGTCTGCCCCAATGGGAAAACAGGAAACCTGCTCACCAAAACAGCAAGAAAAGAAAACCCTGATTTTAATGACCCTTTTCGCCCTTGACTTCTGGGAGAATGAGGAAGCACAGACCAAAAATACAAAAGCTTAACTGACTTTAGGGTTGAAAATGGAAATGAGCATCAGAAATTCATATTCAGCCTTAGAAACTAGTGACTACACGCAAAGCACTGCCAGGCCTGAAAGGAGAGAGAGACTAGTGAGTTTTTAGGAAGCAAGGTTTCATTTAGCTTTACTTGAAACCTTGGTCATTTGTCACTTGGCAAATAAGCGACGAGGAAAAGCTCACGCACTTCAGACACTAGAAATAAAGTACTTTTTGTGTAAATTATTTATACATATAAATAAAAACACAACTCCTCTCTTTCCCTGACCTGAATTTTCAGCTTTGGACCTGTTCAGCCACACCCCAAATTGTATTTACACGCAGGGCACATGAAGTGATGAAGAAAAGGCTGCTGGCCACAGAGATAATTTATTTGAACACATCGGAACATATCACTTCATACTGACAAACTGTCAACGAGAATACAGTGATATTCTCATGATGATATGATAACAGTGATATGATAACAAATAACACTTTAAGGCATCATTTCAGTTACTGACAATTTTCATATGTGCAAGAAGATTTAAAGTATGTATTTTTGCAACCCCAATTAAGCAGCCTTCTGTGAGGTTATTCACTGTATATCTGCTTTAGTACAAATGAGGAATTGGCTGTTTTTTTTTTCTTTTCTTTTGGTTTCTGCATTACCACAATAGTACACAGCTTTTCTCCCAACAGCTCCGTCAAAATCACTTCCAAATGCTCACGAAAGCTTGTACTGATTAATCCACTACACATATAATTCCTATGGCACCAGGCCTAGCAGAAATTAAAACAATATTTTGTGGAGACAAAGAGATATCACAGCAGCATCAGCAAAAGATATCTCTGCTTCCTCTTTGCACTAAGTTCCACCTACCCTAACGGCATGTGGCTGACAAGGGAACAGAAACACTCAAAATCAGTGATGGCAAACCATTGGCATGTCATACGATGGTGCTGAAAGGGATTTGGGCTGGCACCAACGAAGCTTAGTCATACTGCCAAATTTTAAAAGGTATCAGGCCCTGTTTCTGCTATTGACACATTCCTGTTAGAGAGGAAAAGGCAGAGAACCACTTCGCACTATAAAAACCCCAATCCATTCAACCCCTTGATTCCTTGTTATTCCATGGAGATCTTTGATTTCAAGCTCTGTGGGGCCCAAAGCCTCTCCCACTGGCTGCTGCTGTGTAGCACTTAACGGGGCTAATTCTTGTCTAGCACTGGAGCTCCCGGAAAACTTAACCAAAGAACACAAAATAAAGAATAAATTGTTTTGTATGTGTGTGTGTGTTCTTCTGTGGCACAAAATAGGGTTTGCCAACATGATTTAAACCTAAATTTAAACCTTGCCTAAATAGATTCACACCGACTGTATTAAATGTTTCTCTGCTAAGCTTCTGTAAAAACTCTGAGAGGTATGCAAATGCTTATCAATTACTTAAATCAGATCATTTTTCAAGTATGCACTCCACAGGACACATCTCCTTCCTTGGGGGATGATCCCAAGGAAACCATCTCAGGTTACATGCTGCTCCCTGCATCAGCTGCTCCAGTTTAACTGGTAGTAAGTTACTCTCACTATATGCAAGTGCAAACTGATGTACTGAACCAGAGTGTGATTCTGCAGTACATTTGAAATGCTCAGGCTCTAGGTCTGATTTTCATTCCTCCTGAAGGTTTTCAGCCTTTCAAAAAAGCAAAGTATAACCTTGATAGACTACAACATCCAGGGAAAACTCACCACCTCATATTAAATTCAATAGCAAAATTTTCAATTTAAAAGCAATGTTGATTTCACTATCAAGTCTCCTGAATCACAGAGTACATTTGGTTTCGTTACTGCAACAACTCTTGTTCATCTGAATTATTCATTACAGTATTTCTGCTCTATTAGCAACAAAACCACAGTGTATTTTGAAAGAGTGGTGCAAGGCCACTGCACCTTATGGAAGAATTAATGGATTTGAGAATTAACAAAAAAAAAAAAAAAAAAAAAAGAATGTGCAAATTCACCTAATTTAAAAAACAGAACACATCCCAGGTAAATTAGAATAACAAAGAAAATTTGAGGGCAACTCCTTGCTGAACTCCTCTTGATGTGGTTTTGTAATCCTAAACACATCCTTGTAATGTTAATAATAGATCATTCCACTTGTTTTAAAGATTTATCAGATGAACAGTTTGCTGAGACATTTTGTGATGCATTTGCTTGTAGATAGAGTGAACACGGTTTCCTGAAATGAATGTGTTGCAACCAGTCCTCTATGTTGAGATGGACACACTATCCAAAGTTTTCAGACCCACCTAGCTACAGCTGCATGGTTGTTTCCAACAACAAAAATATATGTATTTTTTAATGATGTTAAATTAACAAAGAGAAATTGCAGCAGGAATCACAAGCAAAAACACTTCTTATAAATATATCATGTTTGTTTAGAATTGCCAGCACTTGTGATCAAATACCTGGTATGAAGACAGGCTGAGGGACCTGGGATTGTTCAGCCTAGAGAAAAGAAGGCTGCAGGGTGACCTTGTTGCAGCTTTTCAATACCTAAAGGGAGCCTACAGAGGAGAGGTGAATCAACTCTTTGAAAGGGTTGATTACCGCAGGACGAGGGGAAATGGTTTTAAGTTGAGGGAGGGGAGATTTAGGTTGGATGTCAGGGGGAAGTTCTTTACAGAGAGAGTGGTGAGGTGCTGGAACAGGCTGCCCAGAGAGGTTGTAGATGCTCCATCCCTGGAGGTGTTCAAGGCCAGACTGGATGGGGCCCTGGGGAGCCTGGTCTAGTATTAAGTGGGGAGGCTGGTGGCCCTGCATGGGGTAGGGGGGTTGGAGCTTCATGATCCTTGAGGTCCCTTCCAACCCTGGCCATTCTGTGATTCTGTGAGGGAAGAAGCCATACATCACAACAGCACAGCTGAGAACACATTATCATCTTGCTAGCATCTTGGGTAGGTGTCTCCAGCCACAACACACACTCAGGACACTGTGGCCCTCGCCCTAGCCTATGGTTAAATTACTGGCTACTTCCTACCTCTCTGCTACATAAAATATAAATACAGGGATAATTAAGAAAAGGAAAAAATAAGAGGCAGAACCATGCAAAACAAAGAACCAAAGCCACTTTCCACATTCAGGGCAGAATGGATGTAACCCTCTGCTCCAAGAAGCCACTGAAAGCAGAACTGAAGATCTAGGAGAGAGATGGCTCTTTTCACAAATGTCAAGTCAAAACAGTAGGAATTACATAAAAGATAATCAGAACAAACTCTGATGGTTAAGAACTTGTAAGCAACTGAATTACTAGGTTGTTAGTTAGCAAGTTCTCATGGAAGAGCAAATCACTGCTTAGCTTAATGCCATCTTCTTCACATATACAATGGCTTCAAAGTGTACATAGTTAGCCTAAGTTGTCCGTTAGTTCACTCACCTGTTGGTCTTTGTCCCTGCCCCGGAGACCAGCAGGTTACTCAACATGGAAGCTGAAAAATTCTAATGGCTTTAACTAACAATTTGTGGGAGCACTCTTTCTCTTTTTCTTCTTTTAATACAACAGAATACAGGGCAAGAAAAATAGCAGTGTGCCTACCACACGCTTGCTCATTTTGGTCTGACTTTTGCCTTCTCTGAAATCTCTCTAATGCTTTCCAGGGCTCTTTCCTTATTTTCACAGAGACAAGAAACCTAGATTTACATGCACTGACCTGCAGATAGATCCAAGTTAAGCTCTGAGCCTCGCTTTAATAATCACAAGAGTATAAGAATGGGCAGTAGAGCTGTACTCCATAACTAACATGGGCACTTGAACCTTCAGCCTTTTTTTGTTTCTCTCATTGCTGCTTTTAGCCTTGTTTGTCTTTAGTTTTCACAGACACACTTCAGTAACAAATTGTTCCTTCTTAATTGTATGCTTGGTAATCAGCTTGTAAATGATTTTGGCTCAGTAGTTCAAGATTTTAAGAAAGACAAAGAACCAATATCCTACCTTGATCAGTTCTTTGAACTTAGGATCTTCTTTAGAGTTAGGATCAATCATAGTGCGTTCCTCATTCTCCTCTGTTCAAATAAAATGGGAAACTAGTTAGAAGAAATGTACACTTGAAATACTGCAACAATTACTGCTCATGAAGTGGCCTGTCAGCTGATATAGAAATGACTGTGTCCAATCATCAAGCTGGCAGGGGAATATCCAGTGATCAAAGCATTTTTAGACACAGAAAGATAGTAACTTCCTAAAATAAGACTGTTTCCACTGACCTTCTCCAGCTCAGAACACATCAGAAAAATGACCATCCTCCATATTCTGTAGAGCATGGTAATATTAACATGCCAAAAAGGACAGCCGGTTACTTTCCTCTCTCTCCTCAATTTGTATGTGATTTCTTTTTTTAAAAACCCTACCTAAATTACACTATCCTGAAAAGCAAAGTAAGCTTATGACACTATAGCTGCTAAGACCTCAACTGACAGTTTGTGCTTCCACATTCTGCTTCCCTGAAACCTGGCACATAGCAAGGGTCACATGCACATGGCCCTGGTTGTAAGAACTGCTTAACTTCTAGGAAATGAAAATGACTCAAATTTACATCAGTTCAACTTATGTTTGGAGGAGGAACATAAAATACATTTTTCATGTGAACAGTCTATTTCTTCCATTACTATGAGATGGAAAGATCTGAGAAATACTTTCCAATGGCCAGCAAAACAACCACAAGAGGCAAGAATGTAAAGATTAACATTTAGGATGGATGACTCAATATTGAATAACTGGAAGCAAAATCAGCTTACACTCAGTAAAGCTAACAACTAACCAACTTGTGGCAGAATTATCTTTACAAAAGCATGTGTGGACAGATACATCACATGCACGTATAAATGCTCCTGTAGATATGGATATTAGTATTTAATAAACACCTGGAGCAAGTCTCATATTTTAAAGTTTGCTGCATGCTTTCAAGAGGTAGACCTCTCCCTGCACCCCTCATTTGGTAGTAAACTGACAGCTGTGATTTAAGTTAGATCTGTTCAAGCAGATAGCAAACACTGCCTACTAATTTATCTATAGAACCCTTAAGTTTATCTTGAGAAGTAATATAGAATTCTACTTTCCGTTTGATTTTCCAGTTCCTTCCTGCATGAAAACAAAGGAGAATAGGTGTTTGGTATGACCAAAGGTCAGGTCAGTGCTACTTTGGATTGAATAACTCTTTAAAATCCAACAATGACCCATTTGCAGTGCCTTGCTCTTACAGCAGCATTTCGGTCCCTTCCCTAACCAAGGTAGCCTTACAGCAACTCTAATCACAGTGCTAGACTCTCAGGTGACAAATCTAATACTCACACTTCAGATAAACTGTACCATCTGTGTGTGTTACCTTAGGCTTTTCCCAGACATTTGTGTTCAGTATTTTGCAGTGTCCCTATTCTTTATTAAAAATAGTAATAATAATAATAATAAGGTCCTTCTATCCAGACACACCACAAATTTCAAAAAAACTTACAGAGAAACCTGATTTTTTTCTGTTGCTTTTTTTCCCCATTCCTTTACTTCCCCATTATTCATTGGGATGAGTCAAGAAGTCTTGCTGTAAGGAAGTGGCACCCACTACACACCCAGAAAGTTTCTAACTGAAATCCTGAACAAGATTTGACCCATAATAGTACACACAATTCACCATAAAGTTCTGTTTGAGAATCAAATATAATCTATCAAATCTATAAAATTATGCTGCTACTCTATAAGAGACTTATCTTCTTTCTACAAAGCATTGCTTGCTTTACATATTTAATCCTAGTCATACCTAATTACTGATTTCAGCATAGTAAATGCTGATCTGTTGGTTATCAGATCCCATTTTGCTGCACCACCACTTAAAAGAGGCAAAACTAACTAAAGTAATAGCATCTACCACTTAAGGACAGTGAAGCACATACATTTGAGTCAAGGCAGTTTAATGGTCCCATAGGAACCACAACACACTCTTTGCTATGGACTTTCTGTGAGTTGATCCTTCAGTTCCCCACCTATATGTGTAAAGATACTTCTTTACCAAAGGAAGATGCCTGTTAGGAAAAACAGAGTGAGATATCCTTGGACCATGAGTTAATGAAACTGAAGCAACTCTTAAGCAGACAATCCCAGCACCATTTTCCTTCTAATTCTTTGCAAAATTGCAACTTGCTGTTTGTTTTCTGGATGACCAGAGAAGAATGGAATTCCTCTGCAAATTCATTGACCAAGTAATCAGTAATTGCATAGTCAAGGTCTGTAGCATACTGTACCTAAGAGAGTATCCTCTGGATGGATGTCCACAGCGCTTGGGTTCATTGGCGCATTGATAGCATTTTTACCTTCTTCTTGCAGATCACTCACTGAGGAGAAGGGAAAAACAGAAAGACTGAAATAAATACAAAGTTTGCAGATATGCAAAGGCAGAAGAGACATAATTAGAGCAGGTATCTTGTAGATCCATTTCAGAATGAACCCAAACTTTACAGAATGAAGGACTGCAGCTGCAGTGGAAAATAAAATCCAAGGAACATCCATCCACAGCTTCTTATTAAATTGAGTTGAGTCACCAGTCTACCAGCTAAAAATATTTTGCAAGAAAATCAACACTATGGTAAAAATAATGTCAGAGTGCTTCTTTCTCCAGAAGGAAGGGGTATGAGCTGCAGAATTGCCTGATCCAGAGCAGACAATTAACTATAAAATCTAATTCACTTTTGATAGCACTACCACCGCTCATCACCACTTTTTCCAACAGCAGAACACGAGTCACTATTTGCTACTGGCCTCATTAAAAGCCTCAGAGAATCCTACCAAATAATGAAAATACATTTAATTCCTGCATTGACAGTGGCTGAAAAATAGATGTAGCATGGTCTGGTGAAAACAAATTTGGAATCTTTCACACCCCCAAACATACAGCTCTCAGTTTGGAAAGTCAGTATGGTACTCTGCATCATTAAGAAGGACATTAAAATACCTCCTTACATAATGTTACATGGGAGGAACTAAACAACCAATTGCTTAGTACTGTAGGACTTCATAGTAAGGAAAGTCCTAGCAGAATTATAGTATTTATACGGTCTCTGACATTTATCTCCTCTTAAACACAGAAAACAACTACTTACAGTGAACCTTTAAAAATACATGCGTCTGAAACAGAAGATACAAACAGACAGCAATAACTCATTCATTAAGTGACAGTTCTGTGTAAGCAACAGCTAAAAGCATTTGTGTGTGGCCTGCTCTCTGCACTGCACAGCTTTTCAAGGGGAGCAGAATAAAGTTCACAACTGCAAACCAAACACAGCATCTGCAGGCTGAGATTTAATCACCTGATTAAACGTCACTGTTAAATAAACACTTAATTGCCACTTTCATGCATTCATTATTAGTTTGGGAAAGCTCTCCAAAGGTCAGAGAGCTAAGCGGCCTCAGTCACCAGGCCAAGGAGCTTTCAAAGCATGCTCTACCCTGCACTGTTTGCATGCTCCCAACTACAGCTTTCTCCCTCAAGCAGCTCCTACAGGACCTGCCAACAGGAATCCATCCACAAGACGGCATAAGAAAAATTAGGTGGAAACTAGCTACCAGAAGTGAATATTTTTTAAGCCTTCTTTTAACTACAAATGCCCACATGCCACTTAAAATCACATTTCTTTCTAGATGTACCTTTCTTATGATTCTTACAGCATTGCTTCTATCTGTGAACATCAAGTGTTCAGTAAGGACAGGGTACTGGTTTAACTAGTGTTCTACAAATGCAGAAGAGATTTCCTAAGCTTCTCGGGGCCAGGAATGCATGCGATGTGCTATAGAAACAAATTACTGCACACACCTCAAGACACAAAATTTTTAAATGCAGCTGAACTGTTTTTATCCTCAAAAGTTCCATTACGTCATACTTGCTCATTTTTTTTAAATATCAAGAAGAACCCTTCTTAACACAGATCTTGTTCTTAAACAATTTACTAAACAATAACAACAAAAAAAACCATCAATATAGATGTGTGTATTAAGCCCCCACCCTCAACACCCCCTCATGACATGGAGAGCCACATAAAGCCCTCGTACTTGCCTTCAAACCCAGTGAGGCTCTGCCACAACAGGACCAGAGCATCCTCCCCTGCTGCATCAGTAGCAAGCCTCCCAAAACCCACTGCCCAGAGAGCCTGTGTTACAGGGAGCTTCTATGCCACCTTCTTAGCTGAGGAAAAGATTCCTGCTGGAAATGTAACCTCACATACCTCCTTTTTTGCGACGCTTACACAGAAGTCCTGCCATGTTGCCCCTTCCAGCACCCAGAGGTCTGTCACACGCATCCAGACAAATGGCACGGGTGGGCTGAGTGCTGAAGGGGCAGCAGCAACTGGATGAGAGGCTGACGCCTCGAGGCTGCCAACGCCTCGTTAATTTGGGCTCAATGATATCAGAGCAGGCACTCAGATAGCTCTCAGCTGTCTGGTGGAGGCAGGCGCCAGAAGAAGGGAACAGGCACCCTGAGACTAGCTCCCAGCAAGGAATCCTCCTTGTCCCTGTCACTTCTGGAGACGGCCGAGCACCTGGCATGGCTGGCTGCTGGCTGGCTAGGGCAAGGACACTAACAGTCCTTCACAGACAGCATTTTTGATGTTTTCTCTGCTAAGAGTTTCCTGTGGCCAGACCGGCAAATGCTAGCCTCTGCAACTTTCCAGAAACAGTATTTTCAGTGTAAGGTTTATGCTTACAGTAAAGAAACGGGTTGCCCATGCAAGAGCACATTTTAGCGCAATCAGAGTTGGACTTGCACATCAGCCACACTAAGTCCCACTTGAGGTACAGCTGCTGCTTCTTGCCTGCTATCCGCCTGCCCATTCACAGACCCTCTTCTTTTCCTCTGCCCTTTCCTGCAAGAAATGTTTTTTTCCTGTTGCACTGGAGTAATTCTTCATCTGTACTCTCAATGAGATCTGCATCAAACATCTTTCTCCAAAGCCCAATAATTCCATTTTACAGGGCAGCCAGGAAAGCTGCAGTAGGGGACAACAGCAGAGGCAGGAGATGGAGCACAAACACAGACTATGACTACTTAGCCCAGACTGGCTCCAGCAGACACAGTTTCTGCTCTGAACTGGTCTGTTTGCTGCACCAGCACAGCATGCCATAGCAGACATCACTCAGCCATGCCAGTAGATCTCCTGCAAACTGCCCTAGCACCCAGGAAATGGTCCCCTGCTCAGAGAGCATACCCCCACCTTGACTCCCAGCACAGGCTCTGCTAAATGCTCACAGCCTTAAGGTGACACTGGCTGACAGTCGACTGAGTTGTGAACCTGCACAGAGCAACCCAGGTGTAAATACAGATCCAGAAAGACAGTGCCTTGGAAAGAGCTTGGGCAGAACTAGCTGGGATTCCTCCCAGATGTCTGGCTTGGGATCCCCCCGCTGAGCTGATGCTCAACTAGCGGGCTAGGCATCCCAACTCCTTTGGGCCCTTGGCAACCAGCTCTAGCAGAGTGCAAAAGCAATGATGGATGGGCAAGTTGCCAAGGCATTCAGCCAAAGCCCCAAGTATCTCCCTCATCCAGAAATTCAAATTCAAAAGAAAAAGGTTACTTCTTCACCAGTCCCCTGGAAAGCAGCAAGGGCTTCCTGGCAGCTCTCCGACGTTTTAAAAGTCCCTGGCAGTACCAGCAGTCAACACAATTTTGTCACGGCAGGAGCTGCGCTGGCCTTTCCAAAAAATTAATATAACAACCAGACTGCACAAACACATGCAAAACAGCACTATATCTGTAAGCCAGGCAGGCTGTGTTGATGCAAGGGATTAAACGCAAACTGCAAAGAACAGCAGCAATCAGCTGCAGGATGGTGGAAGCACCACCACAGCTGTCAAGCATCTCTCACAGTAGGGAAATGACCTTTAAAGTCAGCAGGAGCACTGAAAGAAGTTTCTCCTTTCTCCTTTTTGAGAAGGAGCAAACATGGCAACAATTTCATCCTTTTCCCCTTCAACTTAATAATTCTAGTCTTATATATATGTATATATATATATGTATATATAAAGGATACAGTGGAGTTCATCTCTTAAGTCTTTACTGGTCTCTGCTTTGCTATTCAAAAGCCATCCACAAGCTTCAGCCTCTTACAAAAGCAAATGCTACTTAATTTTAGCCCTGGTTATTTCTGACTACTGGGTTCAGTCTCCCCCACAGAAAGCAGCAGCTGCCACAGAACCATCACAGGGCTCTGGGTATAGTGCTTTCCTTCTAACTCAACCAATGCTGAGCTGTCTCCTTAGCACTGCTGGACCACAGCTTTTATATTTTATACTTTCATCTCATGATTAAACCCTAACTTTGGAAGCTATTGTGCTGCTTTATTACTCTTGGCTCTACTATTCACGACTTGTTCAAGTAACTGTCATCCTCTTTGGTACCAGCAGCATGCAAAAGGGAAACGTGCACAGACTGTACAACCAGCGCTGCACAGAAAGCTCTTCTCATGCCCCCAGAGTCTCACTGCTCTTCAAAGAGATACAACCAGGACCAGTGGTACTTTTTCAACCAGCTACTTGCTTGCCTGCAACTCAAATCCTGAGAGTTCTGAAAACTAGAAAGTCAATATAAAACTCCACTGGTACCCCATGCAGACCAGTGGCACAACACTCCTTCCCTCCTCCAGAGGGACGCACACACCAGACAATTCCTCCTAAGGAACAGCCAACATTAAAAAAAAAAAAAAAAGAAAAAAGAGAGTTTGGCAAAAACTGGTATTTCTAAAGAAGACTGTTGTACTGGCACATGTCAAACAGTCCCCAAGCACGGGGAATACAGCAAGGAAATACAGTGAGGCCCTTTGTCTCTGTTCTAGGGATGAACCACACACACAATTCACCAGCCTCTGCCGCATTTCAAATCGCTTAACATTTACAAAAGGCTCTGAGATCTTTTGATAAAGACTGCAGGAGAAAGACAAAGCCTCCGTTAATTACAACAGTGAATTAATAATCCCCTGGCAGATCAAAGGGAAAGACTGCTTCAAATCCACATAAAGGCACTGCACTGAGAGACTGCATTCAAAACAGTAGAGTAATAAGGGAAATTATTTGTATGCCCCAGCAAGCAAAAAAGGCACCCACAACAGCCAGACTTTGCCACTTGTAGAAACTTAAAGCTAAAGACAGTTTTTGGAAAAGTGCTGTAATAATCCTTTTGCTTCGGTCTCAACAAGCAAGCCACAGTTGCAGATACGGACAAGTTAAACTTAAAAGGATGAGCGCGGCCTGTTCTGTGACTGCCTGAACAAAGATCACCCCCCTGTTTTTGTCAGTGTTAAAACAGTATCGGTTGTGATGTTAGTGCAGGCAATAATGTCAACCAGTCAGAAACCTTTACAAAAAACTGGAGCTTTGTTTTGTGCCAGTTTTGTGACAGTGAAATACTGTTTTCAGTTTTTCTCCCTTGAAAATTCTTACCTAGCGAGCTATTTTTTATTGGGGTGATGAAAAAAATATTGCATTTTTGGTGGGTGACACCTGTGTTGAGACAATACCAACACTGCTATGGCTGTCCTAAGCAAGCTATTCATATGTAACAGTACCCCAGAATGAGGAAGGCAACCTTAAGGGTGGCAAGACATAACCTGGGAGAAAAGGGCTCCAAGCAGACCACAGCAACCACAAGCAGCTTACAACACTGCCAGCACTGGCAACGCTACACCAAACCAAACCAAATGAGGATCTGTTATTACGAAGCAGAAAGATTTTTAGCCATAATGGAAGGGCTCACTTTAATGCAGCAGGAAAGTTGAATTCCACATAAAGCCAGATGCTGCCTGCTGAACCAGTTCTCTGCTTCAACTCAATGTTCCGCACAGCCCCATGGATGCTAACACAGGTGCTGCCACGCCAGAAGGAACCTCCAGCCCTCATCCAGCCACAAACCGCACTGTGAAACCTCCCCTTAGCCTACCAGCTGTAGGCAACACAGCAGCCAATTGACGAGTGCCACTGTACTGCTGAGTAACAAAAAAATGACCCTTATGCAGGTATTAATTTGGCTCTGGTAAAACCTGACAAAGCTGGAGCTGACCCACAGCTGCATGGGCACAGATTGATAATGATAAAAGCCAAGGTGAGCCCACAATACCAATGCAGAGCCACTCTGTACAGCTTTGGGTCTTTCCAGCATACCTATCAACCCTCCTCCAGTCTTGCAGCTGCATAGGACAAGGCCAGAACTTATCTTGTCTATTTTAGTGCATTTCTGCTTCACTCATGCAATAAGTCTAACACGAACTCAGTGAACACTTAATCAGGAACCCAAAGAAATAAATTCCGTAAGGCAGAAAAGCAAGATGCATGCTTAAACACAGCATATAGAGAGCTTTGGAGCTGAAACAAAAACTCCACCTTGGGACTCATCATTTTTGTGGCGAGTCCCTACTTCCTGTTTCCTTAATTACTGTGCTGAGCCATGCTTACGTAGCTGTCTGCACTGGGCAGGCATCCAGGCTGCCAGCAGAGGGGCACTCCAGACTTCACTTCCATCCCTTGCTGCCACACACCCCTTCCTCTTCATGCACAGAACCCATGCTACGACACAGCATGGGCACAGTGTGGCTGAAACTAACCAGATGAGACAGGGAAAAAATAAAGTTAAATTTTACCGTGCAGATACACAGTGGCTGAATAGAAAAACGTGGCAGAAATAAGACTGAGGAAAAGAATGATGTTTTAAAACATATATAAAGCTACAGGTCAGGTTTTCAAGTAAGGAAAGTAGCACTCGGTAGCGTACTCTGCAGACAGGCCAAACTAGTCAGCTCTGCTTCAGTCTCCCAGCACTGACATTACATTGCTAATCCCACAGTACTGCAAATGTCACAAGTTCTAAAACCAAAGATAAGGGAACCACACATTCACACTTTAGGGGCTTGGTCTGAGATCCCTACTAAAGCAGACTGATTTCAAGGAGCGCCAAGCATCACAAAGACTTCTTTAACCAAAACCAACTCCAAAAAACAGAATCAACTCATTAAGGTACGCAAGTCTGATGAGTCCTACCAAAGCCAGTCACTGAGAGTCAGTAGCAGAGCTGAAACCATCATTCAGGCACAGAGATGCCCAGTCCATTCATCCAATTCTTGTTTTCTCCAACATGACAATATCAGAGAAAACAGCACTGAAGTTTAACACATCCCCCAAGCTTTTTCTCTGATCCCATATACAAATCCAACAGCTCAAAATTCATCAAGCTCAGTATCAAAAAAGTCATTACTGTTGCTCATGGCAATTAATTCATTATACGATTGAATTTACTTCCATCCTTCCACTGCCTTCTTTCTGCCTTTCCCTCATGATTTGAGACTTCATCTGTAGATACCCGAATTAAACCCACTTAGCCAACTAGAAGCAAGAGTAGTTTTACCTGCTTTTACCACCTTCCCCACATCCTTAACCCCCTTTCCAAAGGGGCAAAGAGATTGACAACCACCAAAAGCAGTCCACTGTGTAAACACAAAAACATTTCACGTTATTTCTTTTTCTGAATATGTCAAGAGCAGTACAGAGGAACAGACTCACTTTTGAAGGCAGTGATGGCAGATGAACACATAACGTAACACAAAAGCACTGTCTTCTCCAGCTGATGGCACAGAAGTCAACAAACAAGCTCTAGACAAATGGAAAGGAGCTAGAGCTATGACTTGCAATTCAAAAAAAAGCATCTTTTTTTTGCTAGTGCAGCTTGATTCCACAGGAAGAGTAAGCTGAGATAAATGATCCTGGAAACCACAAAAACTGCATATGACTAATTGATGGACTTGCCCCAATGTCACTCAGAAAGACAAGGAAAACTCTGAAAAAAAAACTTGTGTTTGCAACACGTATATTTAGGATTTTCTGGTGATTATTACATTTCAGTTCAACAGAACATACAGGACTAATGAGGGGATATGCAGTGCCTCAGACTTCAAACTTTATTCTAAACAGCAAACACAACATTTTCTGAGTACTTTTTGCTCCTACCTGCCTGCATCCAAGGCAGTAAACATATGTACTGAAAATGAACTGAAAGATCTCACTAAACAGGCAAACTGAAAAAATACAAAGAAGTTTCCTCAGGGTTTCCAGACCAGTGATATGTGGAAAATTATTTTACTTGTTGCTTACAGGAAGACTGCCAAGGCAACCACTTCAGTGATAAGAGCTACAAACCCCACAGTAACAGAAAGTTCATATTTCAGAGCCCACGGTCAGATAAAAGTCAATCCACAAGGGAAAAGCACAGAGAAAGTAATAGCTCCAACAAGACTACTCAGACACTTAATTCTGCCTGGTTTAAGTATGAGACATTATCATTTCCTAACCATGCTGCTGAACACCACACCGAAAAAAAGAAGCCAGGCCTCACATTGCCATTCGAGTTCAGTCTCCCCAACACAGTCCTCAAGGAATAAGAAAATGTGACCATGAAACAAAAGCCAATACAAGATAACGTCACGTTTCACCAAGTGTCAAAAACAAGTGCAGTTACATTATCTGCTTATTTGGTTAGCATGCCAATGCTTCATACAGTGTGCCATGCAGCTTTCTGTGGTCTCTTTTAAAGGCTTTACACAGATAATATCACATCTCCAAAGCTAGAAAAGGTGGCTTTCCAGTGAGGCTAGGTATTTGAAGACCTCTGAACTCAGCTCTGGTCATTCCCAAGAGTTTTACAACTACACAGCCTCTCTGACACTCCCTCACATAAAGAAGCAGTCAGTGCAGCAAAGTGGTAAAATCCATGTCTTCCTTCTCAGTGGAAAGGCAGACAGAGAAAGAGAGGAAAAAAATTGTACTCTTACTAGTACCTTATGCAAAAAAAGTCAAAGGCCCCTGATGGGAAAACAAAGCTCCCGTGTACACCCACATGCTCAGAAATCATTATGCCATAGACTTGTCATTGTTGTGCCTTTCATGAAATGCACTTACTGCAGCCCTTGAATCTAACTTCCTAGGAAGCCACAGGAGATCAGAAGAAAAGCTCAGGGTGGAAAGGACCTCAGGAGGTCTCTATGTGAGCCTTCTCCTCAAAGTACAGTCAGCTCTGAGATCAAACCTGCCTGTCCAGAGCTTTATCCCATCACATCTTAAAACCTCTGGGAACGGAGACTGCACAAAGCCTCTGTGCATCCTGTCCCATGGCCTCATAGTCCTCATCATTAAGAAGTTTTTTCCCTTTTTCCGGTCTGAATCTCACCGGGTTCAATTTATTCCTGTTTTCTCTTTCCTCCACTATGCACAACCATGAAGAATCTGGCTCCATCTTCTCAGTAATCACAGACTCTAGAAGGCTGCTTATAGAAGATCTCCCTGAACTCACCTCTTCCCCAGACTCAGCAAGCCCAGCTCACTCAGCCTGTCCTCACAGCAGGAATGTTCCAGCCCCAAGTCATCCTGGTGGCCTACTGTTGAACGTGCTCCAAAGTACAGTCTGTACCGAGGAGCCCAAAACTGAACACAGTACTCCAACTGGGATCTAGGAAATGTTGAGCACGGGGATGCAATCACTCTTCTCAACCCACTGGCTGTCCTCCTGCTACTACAATCCAGGAGACAGCTGCCCATCTTTGTTGCATGGCAGATGGCTTGAGGACCTGCCCAGCAGAACCACCCCTCAGGCAGAGACTCTATGTAGGGTCACAGCAGGATCTTTAACCCCATTTTCTTGCACATGGATCAGTTACTGTGCTCTTCCAATAAGTATGAAATCTTTCACATTCCAAATCTTGTTCTGTAGAATCACCTGGGTAGCTGTGCTGCAACACAGCAAATTGTTCGGCCTCTCTGGAACAGCAGTGCTCACCACTGCCTGTGCATTCAGCGTGTAAGTGGAATTCACATGCTCAGGTGTTTTCATTCTTTGACAGTCCTCTTACCAACTACTGGATCAACATCACTTTTGTTTATCAAATAAAGGAGCCCAGTTGAGGATGCCTTCTACCAGGATTCTAGCATAACACCATGAATGGAAGGGAAAGTCACTAAAAATTGCAATTACTGAAAAGACATACATGATACTTACAGAAAAAAAATACACACTTCTTTTTGGTTGAAGAACAGATCCTGAACTACATCAGCAGATAGTGGTGCCTATGACTTGTCTGGTTAACATGTAAATGACAGGAATTAAACAACCAGGAATACACAGTTGAAAAGACAGGATATAAAACAAACAAATGCCAAAATAATGGCTCAGTCAAACACAATTCCTTAGCTTTCTTACAGCTCATATACTGATGTCAGCAGAGAACAGCCACAGTGACCACATTTTTTAAACCAGATGATGCTAAACTAAATGATAATGATGATAATGATAGGATCCAAAATGATTATTTAAGCTACACCTCTCACTGAGTTAATACAACTACACCTGCAGTATTGCAGTAAAAGCAGATATTTTCAAGACTGTGGCCTAATCTTGACACATTGTAAATGGCCAAGAGGGAAAACTGTAAGCCTGAATCTGTGTGAGTAGTAAAAGGAAAATCTCTCAAGCACCCACTTATCCCAGACACTTCATGGAAACAAGTTTAAACCTTTCTACTTCAACCACTGAGTAGATAGTGGGTACCAAAGGCCAGTGCCTCTCATCTTTCCTGTACCATCTCTCTGCCCCAGTCAAGGGACCCTCAAAGGACTCAGCTCCACAGATTCAGAAAAATGTTGCTGCAAGGACTTGCAAAGGTCCAGCTCGAACATGGACTACTGCCATGTTAATGAGATTACCTGAGACTGTCTCCACTTTCACATACAAAAAAATGCCTTAACAGTTCGTGCATCAGACACTGCTTGACATGCAATTGAGGCAGCCTGGTTTGCTGACAGATACAGTCATCTGGCACAGCAGGACCAATCTGAGCATGACATCTCGCATCTTATTAAAATCTATTTTCCCAAACATAAGGCTCCATTATACAGTCAAGATCTCTGACAGACAGAATTCATTAGAGATTCAAGACATAGCTATGCACTCCTGCATCCTGCCTAATTTTCCAGTGGAACCAATTCACTACAAAAGTATTGGGAGCAATGCATGGAGAAGAAGGCCAGCAATAGCCATGAGGGACGATTTTACAACCCTGATGCTGAGGAAGAATATTAATTAGGAAATACAAGCCTGTACACCCTGGTACTTTCTTTTATTCTACAAGTTCTGAAGGAAACACTATCAATTTGCAAAGCTTCACTGTCCCTAAATCTGTGTCCTGGACTAGGCAAGCCTCAGACCAAACACCACCATTCTATTTTAAAAGTGACAAAAGTCTGTATCTGTTTAATAACATATATACATACATCTGCCAAACAGACCTAGTGGAAAGACACTTTCTAAGGATTACACATTTTTCTATTTAAAGCCAGTGAAAAAGACTCTGTGCTCCATGAAGACATCAGAATCACTCTCCTCTTCATCCAGCTCTTACAGTTTCTTTTCCTACCCCAAAGAGATCATGTATGCAACCACCTCAGCTAATAAAAAGATCAGTAATAAGGCCACATGGCAGCTATAATGGATAAAACACTATTTCTTTTTTCCATTGTATTTCATTACGGTTCAACTACTGAAAGAAAGAACTAAAGAAGGAACTGGAATTCCAGGAGTCAGAGCAGCTTGCCTATGTTATAAACAAAACACAAACTGTATCTGATCACCAGACAGGTTTCAGGGATTGTCAGGAAGCCAGGTTGGAGGAAAAAAAAAAAATCACTGAGAGGTACACCTGAATTCCCAAAGATCCTTTCAACTGCCCCTGAGGAAGCCAAAACCAGAACAACATGGTAAGGCCTCCCTTCTGAGCCTAAAGGTTCTGGAGAGAAGCCCACAGATGGCGTACAGTAACAAATTACATGTCCAGCACTTATAAATAGAAGCTTTGCTGTGCAGATGTATGTTCTCCCATGAGGAAGTGACAGTGATTTAAGCGCCCACAGCTCCAGGCCAGCACACGCTGCCAGGTGTGTATGTTCTCTCCACATCTGGCTTTCAGAGCAAGACTTAGACAGATTCAAACTACATAATACTAAAACCACACATATTAGCCAAATATTTCTCCACTTTAATTATATATACATGTATGACACAAAAAAAGTTAAAAATAAAAATACGTTTTACATATGTAATAAGAAAAGTTAAAAATTTTGTCTTCTCACGGCTTTCTACTTCATCAACAAGAGCCCAAATTAGGAAGCCTACATCTGAGCAGGCTGAATGCACTTCACCCCAGAGAGATCCGCTGGTCACTGATCTACAGATTGCACAATAAAGAGTTCCTGTTTCCCCTCCACACTCAGCCCACTCCCAAAGGCAAACAGGGGTCACTGTCACCCACGTCAGTCAGGCTGGTTTAGCTCCCTTGCCCACAGCTGAGGGTGCAGAGGTGGAGTTGGTGTGTACTCTCACTGGGCAGCCTGTCATGCAGCAGAAGCCTCAAGAGCCAACCCAGTGCTTACCCTGCCCTTCACCTTCTCCCCTCCTAGCTACAACACATGCCATACTTCCCTTAATCTCCCATCCTCAGCCTAGGGAAGAGCCAGTGTCACGTCTGAGGACTACTAAAGGCACGTACACCACAGTCACAGGGGCAGCACATAAAGCAAGGGCCGCTGCATGTATGTGCCCTATACCAAGGGAAAAACCTGCTGCAGACATGCATACTTTGCAAATTGCAGCCAATTGCATCTGACAATTGCATCACCTGATTTTGCAGTGCCCTGAGGGAGAAGCTAAGCTTCATCAGTAACAATGCACACATACAGCACATTTCACAGCACAGACAGAGAATGTACAAGAGCGGATAAGCAAACACAAAAGCCACCACAACAAAGAGTGCAACTGGAGCATGGTGCAGAGTAAGGCACCTTTCAGTGAACACCGTGACAGATAATCTGTACCATGACAGAACCCACACCATCAATCAAGTCTAGACTAGCATGGGTTGATATAGGTCTGGAGCCATGTGGTTGACTTTTAAACTGCTGCCTTCCTCAACCAAACATCCATCCACACAAAGAACCTGGATGTTTGTGACAATGAGCAGAGGTCAGAGCAAAAAAAAGACACCATCTCCCCTTCCTTCATTTTTACCAGCTTTCTGGCCTCCAAAAGCAATTGTGAGGAGTTTGAGAGATGGCTTTAGCTTGCTGGTGCAGTGAAGACCAAGTGAAGACCACTGACATAAGAGCACAGAAAGGTTAAAAATGGAAAGAGAGCCCAGGGTTATAAGGAGAGGTTGAAGCCTTCAGCATTATCAGAAGCAGCATGGGCAACAACAAAAACAGATTATGCCACATGAAGAAGACTCTTCCTCCTTATTTGTTCATGTCATATATCTATCTATCAGTACTATTATTTTCCCATTGACATATCATTTCCCAGGAATCCCAACAGAGACCACCCCTCATAGGTTTATGCTGGCAAGTCAAGACTTCTAGTGGTGCCCCAAAGATTTGACCACATGATTCCCTTTGAAAACAAAAAGCAAATCCCTCATGAGCAGCTTTCAAGTACCAGCTACTGTGCTTCTACAGCCTACAAACCTGAAGCTTCTCAGTTGTGTTCATGACAACTGTACACAGAAGATACACGCACAAAATTTTCGTCCCAATGAAATCGCAAAACTCTTAACTGTTGAAACACCAGACCCTCTAACCAGCAGATTCTGCCTCTCGCTGGCCTCACTGCAGACCATATAACCTCAGATCCCTTAGCAACAAGTTGTTCAGACATGCTTCTGCCATGAAAAGAGCTTGCCAGCTAATCTCCCAGATCTTCCAACATCAAG
The DNA here is from genome assembly GCF_019232065.1 of Centrocercus urophasianus. NCBI lineage: Eukaryota > Metazoa > Chordata > Aves > Galliformes > Phasianidae > Centrocercus > Centrocercus urophasianus. Next base: position 4,537,877 of record NW_024885088.1, on the reverse strand, counting down.
GTATGATCTAAAGCTCAAAGCACTGCGCTGAAAAATTTGAGTAGCTTCTTGTGTTTTTTGGATCAGCTGGCCTGTAGCAGCTCTTAAAATACATATGCACTGCTATGCACAGCTATACTTAGTCTTCTAGATTCCTGTATTGCCGGCATGCAAATCAGTAGGGTATATGTGTATTTATAAGGAGATCTGAAGTACCACAACTCTTAAAGAAAATACAAGCACTTAAAACTGTGCGATAACAGGCATTGCAGAACACAGCCTAATCTTCTGCACAGACCCACCAGCAGGATCAGGGATCCCCCATTCACATTCTTGAGCAAACAGCATCTGCACAGACTTTGCATGAGGTCACACACAACCCTGCAGCTCCCCCGCTCCACATCAGCTCCGCATGCAGCCCTCCATACATCAGAGTCTCACAGGGCTCATCCATATGCTCCTCATAAGTGAAACTGCCAGATGCCTGCGTGAGGAAGTCTCTCCCAAGATGTCAACATTAACAAAACCTTTAGAAGAAATGAAGAGAAACAGATATCGCTGGACAATTGCCTTGAAGTGAGGTAGCTTAGCTTTTAAGGAGAAAAGAAGTCACTCTCTAATTCCTTGCATTAGTATTTCTAAGAATCTGAAAGCATAAATAAGCACCTTGCGAAGGTTTTACGATAAAATATACCAGCGTTCTTACAATTAATTTTATTTTAATGGTTTTAACTTCAAAGATAAAGCAATTCTAAAATGTCTGGTTTTGTTATATAACAGCAAGTAATTTTTTTTCAATCCAGATCGCAGAGCAGCAGAGCTATTTTGCATGCTCTAGCTGCAGACTGTGTGGAAGAAAAACTTTCAACTGTAATTGGAAACTCTACTGTGTCGGTGAGACATGATACCTAAAGTTGTGTAGGACAAACCATCCTCGCCTTGACATGGTTACAAGAGTAAAACATGATTTTTATGACACTGTTAAAAAGATCATTCTTGTGCACGTTAAGTTTTTCTTGGTGGAGACACTGACATAAACTATCTACAATAAAACGTTTGCCAGAACAGAATACAACATCAGAACTGCATCAGCAAGACAAGACTAAAGACGGATCTGGTCAGAGGTACAAATGAGCCCTACAGGAAAACTCAGCAATTAGGCTGCAGGTTCTGACTGGAAATTTAGGACTCTTTCTCTGCTTAAATTTACAGTAGAAAGTTCAATTTGAATTATGTGCTTATGTCTGCACATATGGATGTGTACGCATTATCTAGAAAGGTATGTGGCTTCAATATCGTTATATGCCAATTCTTCTCTTTAAAAGCAAATAATTCTGATTAACCAGCATCCATCTCGTCTTCTGATCAAGTACTGCAGCAGCAACAGCCCACGATGATGCACAAATCAATGTGCTTCCTGCCAAGTATCCTCTCAGACTGCAGCAAACATTCTTGAGTGAACCAGGAACACAGAACTCAACCCTTTGCACTCTGTACTTGTCTCTCCATCCAGCTGCAAACTCAATTCCATACACTACAAGCACGGAGATTAACAGAAGATGGAGCAAGTTCTACCACCAGTTTATTAAAAGGAAAAGCCTTAAAACACAGTGATTATCAGGTCAGCTGATAGCCAAAAGCAACCAGAAGCAGCTTATATCACGTTGTACCTCAGAGATTTATGGGAGGCAGATTTGTTTCCTCTCAGGTGAGAAATGCAGGAGCAGCAGGTATCTTTAGGTCACTCAGCACTTCACTGCCTGTCAGAAACGCAGATGCCCCTCAGGAGTATAGCACAGGCACTCAGCAGCAGCAGACTCTATCCTGAGCATGGGCATCAACCGAACACCAAAGGCCAGTTCCACATCAGAGCAATTCAAGTAATTACTCCTCCAGCACCAGTTTATGAGGTAGGACACATGAGCACAGCCAGCACAAAAAGCCATCCATCCTGGCAAAGAATGCTTGTGAGCAGGACAAATCCCCAACATAAATAACACTGCCAGCATGAGTGCCACCTGCAAGGTGAATGAAGATTAAGTTAAGACTGCCTTACAGTCTTGTATCTTTCTAGGATCTACATCAAAGGCACCTCTCAGAATCATTTCAAAGCTAAATACTTCTGTTAGAAGTCTCAAGCAGCCACTAAAGCAAAGCTATAACACACTGAGACAGAGGAGTTCAATTTTTTGCAGCGCATTCACACCGACACACCTCTAGAGACTATGCAACAGACAGCACTGAAACAGAGCTTCTAACAGCATTCAGCGTGTCCTGTTCAAATGAAAGATAATGAGATCTGTTTTCCAAGCTAACTCCAATTCTCCCATCCTGTTGTGTTCAAGGGGACACCTTGGAGTTGAGATGTACTCATCATACAAAGAGGCAATGAGGTAGATCTAAGGAACATGCTTCTGAACCAATTCTTTCTCCGAAGAGCAATTACCTGCACAAGCAGCCCCATCAATTTTAAAGGAACTACGAAGAAACAAATTTCTTCCAATTTAATTCTGCTTGTAAGCTTATTTCCTCCTGTTCTTCCCTCAAGAAAGCTGAAATGGATTGGGCAGCACAAGCAGTTCTACCTGAACAATCTGGAGATGAGCTTCAACTTGCATAGTGCTGCTGGATACAGGTGGTAATTTAGCACCTCTGCCCAAGTACCCCAACACCAGAGAGGCAGGAAAATATTCCCAGATACAGCATCTCACTGTTACACAGAGGCACAGACCCTAAAATCACTCCTTCAATCTGCCCTGATGTGCATAAAGCTTTATACTATGCAGCTGCCTCCTGCAGCAGTCAGTTCTCTCCACCATTGATGACAAGCACCACACATTGCTCTTTTCTGGAGCATTTTCCTAATCTCTACGTCCACCCTCAATTGTGTCACTGGGAAACAACACTGAGCAAAATTAAGCATGTTGTATTTCCTTGGCTGATTCCTCCACAAAACCTATGTATAGATACACACACAGATAATAATAGAAAATTTATTTTGCCAAACACCTGCTGCCCACGTCTTTCCTACAGTGTCATGAGGAAATCAAAGGACTGGAAGTAACCCAGCATTGAAACTGGCAGCAAAATAGCTCCTTTATTTCAGTACAAGGACATCACTTGTTTAACAACAGGAAAAAGGAGACACGTGTATTTTTTAGTTCCTTTTATCAATGCAGATAAAATACAGCATTATTCAGAACTGTATATTTTAGAGGGTCTGGAAAGTAGCTCACAGCCAGCATCTGCTATGGGTTCTATCAGCACTCCAACAGTTTCCTAAGCTACTTAAAGCTGATTTGGCAGAGATCTGCATAGAATACCCAAGGTATACCGAGACAAAGGTACTTCAAAGTAACACCAGGCAAACGAACATTTTATGCACATTTCCATATAACCTCATGCGGGGAAAAACTGTAATCCAGGTGGTGACATGAGCACTGGAATTAACACATCCTGCTTTTCTCACAGTGTGTGTCACAACCTATTGTAACATCAAGAAATACACAACCCCGCCCAGCACTCTCCCCACAGACAGTTCCTTTTCCCTTATAGCTTCCCTCCCACGTGGTTTTTTTCCTATCCTACATGGCTCGAGATCACTCATAGCTTTTCCTGCGCTGGTGCTCCACTGAGATCTTTCTGTTGTAACTGGTCGCTCGCTCTGACAAAGTTTGCGGTCATTTAATCATCCTGATGGCTGGCAGTTTTCTCTCCTTTTTAGCCAAACGATGGGTTAAAAACATTCCTAGGAAGGAAGAGGAAGGAAGGAGTCAGACAGTGAGATCACACACCATGGCTGTAGGAAATTGGATTTAAAACTGTTTCCCGATGAACAACAGTGGTTGTTGTTTCTTTTAAGCCAGCGTTGACTAATAAGTCAGTTCAGTCATAACAATTCAGAAACGAAAGTATAAAAAGCAGTGGTGTAAAGCAAAGGTTCGAGGGACAAATTCCAAGTATTCCAAGCAGTTACAGAATCTTACTCTTAAAATGTTGAGGAATTGGACCTGAAATCGTAACCCTACCTCATCTCCAGGCACCTGCTAACAAAGCACTACACACGCCATGCTGCTAAAGCAGGAGTAGCAGCAAAGTTACTAACAAGCCACAGTCAACACCTTGAATATCACCATAGTCACTATCATCACCATACTCAGGAATGGGTATTTACCATCCCACTGTAAAGAAAAGTTACAAACTTACAGTGACAGCCTTGATAAGCCTAGTGAACACTCCTCTGAACATAAGCTCCCTAGAAATAGATTACAGCATGTTATGAAGGACTTTGCCAAAAAATATTTACACTCCACTGCTTATGGGTTGATAGCCACATATAACAGTTGTTTATGGCATGGCTGCCAATCACAATTTAAAAAAGAAACCCCTATTAAGTAATAAAACCTTTTTTCAGCATCATTCTACTGGATCAGGCTGCCCAGAGAGGTTGTGGATGCCCCGTCCTTGGAGGTGTTTAAGGCCAGGTTGGATGGGGCCCTGGGCAGCCTGGTTTAGCATTAAACGTGAAGGTTGGTGGCCCTGCATGTGGCAGAGGGGTTGGAGATTCATGATCCTTGAAGTACCTTTCAACCCTGGCCATTCTGTGATTCTGTGAGCTATATAGCTCATGGCCAAGTCATGCACAAACAATAAAAGGATAATATAACTGGACTCCAACTGCTGCATGGACCAGTTTAAAGGTCTGTACACACATACAGTCAAGATGGCAATAAAATTGCAGAATCATAGAATGGCCTGGATTGAAAAGGACCACAATGATCATCTCATTTCAACCCTCCCTGCTATGTGCAGGGTCACCAACCACCAGACCAGGCTGCCCAGAGCCACATCCAGCCTGGCCTTGAATGCCTCCAGGGATGGGGCATCCACAGCCTCCTTGGGCAACCTGTTCCAGTGTGTCACCACCCTCTGTGTGAAAAACTTCCTCCTAATATCTAACCTAAACCTCCCGTCTCAGTTTAAAACCATTCCCCCTTATTCTATCACATAGCAGGCCTGTCTTTATGCTGTGATACAAAAGACACGCTAGCGAAAGTAAAATGTGTTAAGAGCTTTGGTTTGCTTACTTCTCATGCCATTAGAGGCAAGAATGGTTTGCCTGTGGCAAGTCAGCAGCCAAGCTTTCAGCTTGCTACTGGGGACAGCAGTTGGTGGGAAGGACAGTAGTTAGTTTTGGAAGATCACTGACCTCTGCTGGTCCACTGAGTGCTGAGCAGCAGCTGCCTGAAGGGAAGCAAGGAAGTCCCCACGGGTGGAGTGGTTCCTCAGCCCAGGAGAAAGTTGCCTGTACAGTTCTTATGTGGTCAGTCAACTCAATTCAGTACCATTTTAGTGAGCTTCCAACTTACTTCTGCTTCACAATCACATACCAAGACTGAGCTTCCAGCCCTGCAATTTGCTTCTGTGTCCATGTCCCAGTGCAAGCTTTGGAAGAGCCTCTCTCCCCAACGCTGATCCCAGCACAGCACCTCTTCACAGCTGAGCCCTTCGTCCCGTTGGTCAGAGCTGTGTTCTCCATGGCCCACATTTCAGAGCTACCCCACTATGGTGTGCAGTAACCTGCAGAGCATGCCTTCCACAGGCCTTAAAACTTCCAACAGAGGAGAATCTAGAAGAGTAGTAAGCTATTTCCCCTTAAAACAGCAGCACCACAGTGCTGTGCATAAACACATCATAAACTGTGCAGAGGAGGTGGTCTGCAGGCATGGGCGCTGTCTTTTCTCTGTTCCCCTTGTGAAACTGGAAGGAATACTCTGACTAAAAGCTGAGTCACGCACTTCCATTTCCTTCACACTGGCATAAGCATGACCACGCTGTCACTGCAAGATACAAGTCTCCAAAGAGCACCAAAGGCAGCTGCTGAAACTTGCTATCCCAGAGCTAAAGGGAGCTGTGGCCACACGGGCTGCCAAAGCAGCAAACCAAGCCAGTGGCCTCAGACCATACCCTAATAAACATCACCTTGCCATGCTGAAGCTTCTTGTTGAGGAATCGAAGCTGTCAACCTGTTCAGGTTTGAAAGTCAGTTCCAAGTAAAGTATGTTTTCCAAGCACGTGCCACCATCCCCTCCTGGGGATGGGCTTTCTCTATCACCTTCCTTCATCAGTAAGTGACATCACCAAAAAGGCGTAGCTGTTTCAGCAGCTCTTCAGCACAACCACAACAGAGAAACTTGATTAAAAATAGATAACAGGGGAAATACCAGAAAGCCACACCAAAACAGCTATGAGAATAGAAGCAATTTCCCAAAGCTGCATTTTTGAGGGCAAGTATCCCCAGTATTACCAAAATGCCTTCTTAATATCAGGGGCAGTGAGTAGAGAAGGGCAAAGCACACTCAGAAAGACTGGCACTGGAATTACCTCCCAGCTCCACATCCATCAGGCACCAGAACAAGCCAAGGCTGATGTTAGCCCAGCAGAAAGCCCAACTGCACTGAGGCATATGGAACCAACATCCAGATTTCACATGTGCAGACGGCCACGGTTTGGAACAAGGAGATGAGTTCCACCACAGAAGCGGGCATGGGGTCAGTAAGGGAATCAGAGGGCGACAAGAGCGCAGTCCTGGAGCAGCAGACACTTAGGGGAAAAGTTTGCACACACGCAGGGCCAGGCCATCTTTATCAAGTCCGCTGGCAAGACAACTTTTTTGCAGATAGGGAGCCGCGCCGCTTCAGAGCACGCAGTCCTATCTCCGCACAGCCTTTGGTGCGAACAGGCGATCGGGAAAACACGCGGCGGCGGCAGCACCCGGCCAGGAGGCCACGGCAGAGGTGCCCCGCCAGGCTGTGTGCCCGGGGATGGGCGCAGCCCCACTGTCAGGACCTCCTCCACAGAAGGGGAACGCCAGCACCCTCGTGCCCTCTATGACCCAGGCTGGCGCACTAGGACTGCGCCTCTATGGAAGAGCACCGGGCGAGACAGCTGTAAAAGCCACGGATAGACCGGGAACAAAACACAGGTGGATTTAATCATTCCCTCGCAGCTTTACCACTCTCGCGCCTCTACAGAGAAATAAAGACGCCCACAATCACCTTTATTCCCAGAAGTTTATTTTACAGAAGCAGGGGCCGGGGCTCTCCTCCGGGACCGGCGCCGCTCAGCGGCCACCGAAGAGCCCCAACCGCCTCCACGCCCACCCGCGGCGGCAGGGGCCCTCCCGCGCCCGGAGAACAAAGGGGGTTCAGCCCCGCCGCTCCCGCCGCGGGTTGCCCGGGAGGGACGGGGACTCGGATGCGCTCTCCCCTCTCCCCTCCCTCGCGCGGGCGAACTCACCCTCCTTGGCTTTCTTCTTCCTCGCCAGCGTCCCGCCGAGCTTGCCCAGGAACGACTCGTCCTTCTTCATCCTGTGCGGCCGCAGCGTCGGGGAGCGGATAGGAACGGAGGACATGGGGCTCCGCCCGGGGCAGCCCGCCCGATCTCTGCCCTGCCCGAGGGGCGCTAAAGCGGTTCGCGGAGCCGAACAAAGCCCAGCAGCGGTGGAAGCGCCTGGCGATCCGCGAGCAAGGGCGAAGAGCCGGCGGGGAGCGGGAACGGGTGGCGGTGGGCGTGCGAGCGGCGGGCGGGCGGAGGGCAGGGGGCGGGCTGGGAGCCGCCGTCCGCAGCGCCTTGCCACGGCGGGAGGCGGGCCCGCATGGCGAGCCGGCACGGCGCGGGGAGAGCCGGGCTGCTTCCTCACGGCGCCGGCAGACAGAGCGCCTCAAAGAACGTAATTAAAATAGCGTAGAAACGTGAAGTTTCAGCCAGCTGTGCTGCTGGCGGCGAGGAAACCAGGGCTGAGAGCCCCTGCGCTCCTGGCGGAGCGGGCGGGCACGGAAACAGGAGATCCCGGAGAGTTTTCGTTACAGCGCGGGGCAGCCTGACGGGGGCTCTGTGAAATGAACTGAAAGCAGATCCACGAGAGTCCCTAGCGTCAGGCTGGACCCTGCAAGCTCTCGTGCGCATACTTAACTCCTGAAGCAATACCTAAAGTTGTGCCCGTGACCTCGGCCAGTCCCCTGCGGCACAAGGACACCGTTACTTACCATTTCATCTGCATGTAATTGCTCTGATTTTTCCTTGTTGAAAGTATTATTTTACACAATGACTAATGGCATTCAAGAAAACAATGCTTTCTCACCTCAGTGTGCCTCTAATAGGTTTTCTATCTGTACTGGAACTACTGGGTCCCTTCAGGGGCTTCACACCTCCTGCTTCATTCTGCAAATCAAGAGGAGAGCGACAGAGACTATGCAAAGCCTGGATCCGAGCTGTACTTACCAGTCTGGAGCAGCACCTGCAGCTGCTATTAATGTTCTTCTTTTAATGGATTAGGTTAGAGGTTATCATATGCTTCTGCTCTAGCACCCAAAGCAGCCCAGGAACAGGAGCACTGGCCATGTGCTGTCCTGCATTGCAGGCTTTTGAGATGAAGGCACCTCAGATGAATGAGGTTCTCTGAGAAGTGCTGCCCCATCTGGAATTTCCTCCAGCCCTGCACTACCATTACAGTGTGTGTTTCCACACAGCTTCAGTAAAATATTTTACTAAATAATGTCTATTTCAGATCTTCACATCAGCAGCTGTGGGCCAGATTTGCATCAGGCTCCTCTAGATGGGCTGGTGAGCAGTGATCCTGCCCTGCTAGGCTTCCCACCAGGAGCCCCAGACACACAGGCTTAAAAATGGACTGGTGTCAGATCAACAGCTTGGGAAAACCTAGGCAAAGCCTCTCGGACGGAATCTGACTCTTCTAAAAACAAGCGAGACAAAAACCAAATTGTGACCATCCTATGGTCCATAGGTTCATAGGATGTCCACAGTGGCCCAAAGTGTCCACAAAGATCAAAGATCTGGAGCACTTCTCCTGTGAAGAAAGGTTGAAGGGATTGGGCTTGTTAAGCTAGAAGAAGAGAAGACTCCAGGGAGACTTCATTATTTACTCAGAGGGCAATGAGGCAGTGGCACAGGCTGCCCAAAACAGCTGTGGATGTCCCATCCCTGGAGGAAATCAAGACCAGGCTGGAAGTCGCCCTGGGCAGCCTGATGTAATGGGTAGCAGCCCTACCCGTGGCAGGGGATTGGAACTGGGTGGGCTTTAATTTCCTTCCAGCCCAAGCTGTTCTGTGATTCTGTGACTCTATGCTTTAGACTGTAGGGGAGCACAGCAAGCTCACAGCAAGCAAGTATATCAGGGCAACCTGTGAAACCTGAGTGCATTTCCCTGATTGCTCGATCTCCATCATGGACACAATGCACTGGTTTTGTGATAGCCATTCACTACAGAGTGCACACAGGTAAGGCACCCAGCCTGCTCTGCCAGCTGCCCTGCTCTCCCATATCCCCCATGCAAAGCACTTTCACAGTGGTGTTGAGCAATATGCAGTTCTGTAGGATGAGTTGCACCCCCCGGAATAACAAGAACCACTTTGCCAGGTTTAAGAGCTGCACAAGCTGAGCAGCATAACCGAAAAGTGATACTAGCGATGTGAGTAACTGGTGTTCAGACACAGAGTAAAGACAGGGCATGTTTAATTCATTTGTTGCTTTAAGTACTGATCAGTCCTGATTACACAAAATCTCTTTTCTCATTCACTTCCAGAATTTCTTACTCATGATTTCAGAAATTAATTTCAATAAGTGGAAATCCTGCTGAAGACATCGGTTATAAGTTCAGCTTCTCTTCCTGTTTCCTCAGTGTCCCAGGCCTGCCAGCAGCCTTCAGTTCTGATCTTTTGTGTTGCAAGGTCCTGTGATCTGTGTTGCATGGGGCACACAAGAGGGGGTGCTGTCAGGATCCATCTGCATGCAGTGTTTAACGTGGAGCTGATGCAAACAGCAGTCTTCATGGTCTCACGTTCATCACTCTGGCTCCTTATCTAATGAGACTCTCGCCTCACATGCACATCTCCCTCCCCAACCCTGCTCAGGTTGTCTTCACAGATTGTCTTTACTGCTGCACCAGACACTCATACCTTGCTTTGGTACAGAAACTAACAAGTAACACTGCCTTTAACAATTTGTAGGCTTTATGTTGTGCTACACTTGGTTTTGTCATGTATGGTAAACCCGAACTAAGAATGAGGCAGTTTTTTCTGGATTAGACAACCCTTGCCTTCCTCAAACACCTTCTTTCCTGCAAATACCTCACAGCGAGTAAAACTGCCTTGTGTTTGCACATGAAGGACCTTTTGATGAATACTTTTTATCGATACTCCTTCTTTGGAAGAACAAATATGTTCTGTTTCCTCAAACAGGCATGTTGCTCATGGCAGGGGAGTTTTATGCCATGCATTTGCTAGTGTAAAAAGTGGGTTCTCCTACCAAAAACTTCAAATATTCGCCTGTGTTCAAATACATGCGCTTCAACTAGAACACATTTTTTCCAGTGAACATCTCAACCGTTAGAGCTGTTAATGAGATGCAAGGTTGCCACCCAGATTAACATGTGGTGCAAATACAGGCATCCTTCACACAGAGTGTCCATACCCCAAACCCACGGCGCCAGGCTGGCCAGCAAAGCGTGCCTGCATCATGTACAGTGGCTGTGTCAATGCTGAGAGTGTTAAGTGTTGCAAAATTTGTTAAATAAGTTCATTCTAACACAGCTCCTGCAGATTTTGGAATGCTCTAAAAATCTTCACTGAGTGGCACCCACCATCTATAGGATTTGTGTGTACAGAACAAGCACTTGTGTGAAAGTGCAGCAAAGAGCTCAAGGCCAAGCATGCATCGTCTCCACAGACAGCAATAGTTTCTGCTGTTATTTCCACTCTTTAAGTTAACATTAAGATTGATATTTTTGGTAAACAGAAAAAAAAAATACACACAATAAAACAAATCAGTGGTAGGGGTTAGGGGAGTGGGAATGAACAGTAGCTTTACTTATGCCAAAGAATGATGTTCATTGCTTAATTGCCCGTTTCATTTATTACACATCTTTTTGAAGAAAAAAAAATCGTGCAAAATTAAACAATTAGAAAGGAAGTCATTTGCATTCTATTGCCAGGTTAGACCATTTACAGAGGTAATTTCCAGTGCATCCAAAATAACCCGAATGTGTACAACAATTACAGGTCACACCAAGGCACACAGATGTTGATCTGCAGCAGGACTGCATGGTGGATGTTTCATGTCATAACATTAACACTGTAGTCTTAGCTTACACTTAGCTTTATGGCATTGTTGCTATCCAACCTCTAGAGAAAATAAAAGTCAATCGCTTCTCATGGCAGAATTGTTTTTTATGAAACTGTAATCAGAAAAGCTGAATACAAACTCCAACCAAGAAAGCAGGGGCTAGTTCACAAGCTATGCACAGTCCAATGACATATGAAACTGAACTGACTGAAGTAAAGCACTTGAAATGTAAAGACTTATATGCAAATATCTGTCAATAATTGAAAGAAAACTACAGAGATACATCCATTCACCTCCCGCTTTGGTATCTTGTTTGTTTATAAACGAAACTTTTCAATTTGCTGCATAAATAAAAAGCATATCAACCTATTGCAAAATGAAAGGAAGCTGGATTGAGAAAAAAAAAAAAAAAAAAAGAACCTCTATGGCAAAAGAAAGCAAGATCACACTTCAAAAATCAAAGCAAAATGTGGAGTTCAAACAAACAGTGATCTTCTAAATAGGAAATGAAGAACTTATGTCAGGACTTCATCAAGTGTTTGTTAGTCTTTAACAATCTAGCTGGCCAACAGCCATGCAGCGACACAGCTGCTGAGTGGCCCTCCATCTGCAAAGCGTATGCTGTGTGCAGAACAGCTTTGGGGATGCAGCTCCATCATGCATCTGCAGCCCCTAGGAGGAACTATAAGCACTGAAGTAACTACACAGATGAAGAAACTGCCTCAGATGGTACCTGCCACCTCAGCACTGTTCACACAGCATTAAGGGCCTGCAGCCATGAGGTCCAGCACTTGCAGATATTTATCACCGTCTCGCTGTCACAAACTGGGGCCATGGCTGTAAAAGCAGTAACAGCTCAACTTCTCTGTAAGTACTGTGGTATCCTAGACTGTCCATTTAAGCAAACATCATGCTTCTGAATTGCAGTTATTACTGCAGGCATTCCTTACACCGTTTATCCTTTTCCAGTCATTCACTCTATGACCAGAAATGCACTAACTGGTTTTGTTTAGCATTACAGCCAGTTCTGCAAGGATTCTGCTTTCTACCTGTCTTATCCATCCCGACTACAAACATCTGCAACAAATTTCAAATAGGACTAAGGATTAAATTATTCTTATCTATATTATACTCAAGTAATAGCACGATTTGGCTGTTGCTTCCAAAGGAATATGGGAATGCATTCCTCTATATTTTGTGCTTTTTTAAATGTCATAGGAAAATGTGGTCTTTCAACATAATGCAATACAGGCAGGGAAACAGTGACTCAGGTAAAGGCTTGTGATTTTTCCTCAGTTTATTATCACTGGTAATCCTATAGTGTGTGGTAAAGCACAGGCTGTCAGTGGATGTGCTTAAAACATCTGTTCAGCCTTTAACAAAGTTCCCCTGACCGTTCCTTCTTCTATTGCAGAGATCACAGTTTTCTCAACTGTGGACCAGCTTACTAGTGTGCAGAGACTGAAGTTGAGACAATTTCTACTCAGGAAGGCTGCCTTGCCATTTAAATGGCCAAGGAATCTAAAGGACTGAATTTGAGCAGACCTTAATAGCAACATCCACAAGCCCAAGTTCCAAAGGCAATAAAATACATCTAATTTTATCAATACGAGCAAAATGAACTTCGAACTCCTGGGAGAAAATCCTAACAGAATTGTGGTATATAAACATTTCCATTCTTCCCACTAAAAATATTTCTCTATGTCAAAATGTGGATGGTGTTGGAGGAAAAAAACTAACATTTGTTGACATTCTTAACATAGTGTCATCTTTTATCTTACAGTAACAAAAACTCAGGAATGCTTTGTTAAACATATTTGCTATAAAGGCTGTCAGATACACACACTGAAAAGATGTTCTTTATATGTTTAAATGTGATTTGAAATAGACTTCTGTCATTCATGCAAATTTTTGTTTTGAACATCTATGATGTTTATGTAAATTAATAAAACTTTATAAAAAGGGGAAGGATGTTAACTGGAGCTCTGCACAGACATATCCTAAGCTTTGTATTTTAGAAAGTGAGCTAGCAACAGGACCAGGTTTAGTCACTGTATTATTGCAAAAGCAGTACATACCAGCGGTAATAGTAATGCATACAATTGTAGTCTCTTTAAAAGAGTGCAATGTCACTGCTAAATTAGAATCATAGAATGGTTTGGGTTGGAAGGGACCTTTAAGATCACCTACTTCCAACCCCCTGCTATAGGCAGGGACACTTCCCTCTAGACCAGGTTGCTGAAACTTCCATCCAGTCTGGCCTTCGATGTTTACAGGGAGGGGACATTCACAACCTCTCTGGGCAACCTGTTCCAGTGTCTCACAACCCTCACAGTAAAGAATTTCTTTCTCATATGTAGTCCAAATCTACCCTCTTCCAGTTTAAAGCCATTTCCCCTTGTCCTGTCACTGCATGTCCTTATAAAAAGTCCCTCCCTGGCTCTCCTTCAAGCCCTCTTCAGGTACCAGAAGGCCGCTATCAGGTCTCCTTGCAGCCTTCTCTTCTCCAGGCTGAAAAGCCCCAGCTTGCTTAGCCTGTTCTCGTAGGGGAGGTACACCAGCCTTCTTATCACCTTCACGGCCCTCCTCTAGACCTGCTCCAATAGCTCAATGTCTTTCTTGTGTAGGGGACCAAGAACTGGATGCAGTACTCCAGGTGGGGTCTCATGAGAGCACAGTAGAGGGGCAGAGACACCTCCCTCGACCTGCTGATCACACTTCTCTTGATGCAACCCAGGATACATTTGGCTTTCTGGACTGCAAGCACACATTGCCTGCTCATGTTGAATCTTTCATCAACCAACATTCTCAGGCCATTCTCTGCCCAACCTGTACCTGTGCTTGGGATTACCCCGACCCACGTACAGGACCTTGTACTTGGCCTTGTTGAACTTCATGAACTTCCTCTCAAGCCTGTCCAGGTGCCTCTGGATTGCATCCCTTCCCTCTAGCATGTCATATTCTTGGATTTTAGTACTTACTATGATAGATAGCTGGAGTTGAACATTTACAGTATGCAATTCAGACTGTATGAGGCACTTAAGTATAGGTCATTTTACAGAAGTGAAACACATTTGAAACAGCACATTTTATTTTACCTACAACCACTAATTTTGCATCAAATCATTTTTATGCACTTTGATGATGGTAAAAAAACTGACCATACACATGCTTGGTCATCCCAACACTCGTGAGACTTGCAATTAGAAGTCTGAAGGCTGCGCAGGCCAATGACAACTACAACCATATGGAAAGAATCCAAGAACCAGTTTCCAATGAAGTTCTGGTATTTCAAGAAGCAAAAAATAAGTAAAAGCTGTAAACTAAAATAGCTAGTATCCCACAAATATTCTCCCATCTTTGACAAGAATCAGAGGTACAAAGAACTTTTAAAGCATAATTTTTTAATGTAGTTTCTCATGGAGTTGGAGGCAAATCATTCAGATGTCTACCAGTATTTCAAGAAAAAATTAGACCGTATCAAGCTATTCTGAACTCTTGATGTCCATTAGAGAGCTTATCTTCATATTATTAATGTGAATTGTTTCCACGTTAGAGGAATCTGATTCCTGCTCCAAACTGAACACCATCACATATCCTGAGAAAAAAACAAATAATAAACAGCATAAATGAAAAATAAGGTACTGATAAAATCAATTTTCCCTGTGCCTCAATTTCCATGAGGCACAGGTTTTCCATGTCTGGAGGGTTACAGTTCAAACTTTAGCTGACAAAGGCTCTTTTAACTAAATGCTTTGTCAATGTGTCACCCATATGGAGCGCTTACATTTTCAAAATAAAATCCATAATTTTCAAATTGCTGCTATTTGTTCACAATTCACATGAATGGCAAGTAGAAACATAAATGAGTCCTATATGAAACAGTATCTCACACAGTATTTTTGCTACTACACAGGCATGAAGAGCTCCCTTAAGCTTTTTTATTACGTATTATAATATTTTCTTAGTGTAGAATAATTGGTTGCTAACAAATTATTTGTTCTCCCTTTCTTTTTTTTCTGTAATTACACTTGCATCCATTTTTCAAGCAAAGACATTAAACTTGTGATTTATCCAATCATTTGTTTTTGGAAGGCTTAGGAAAATCCCTTGAGCTGTTTGAGTGATCATTTCTACTAAAGAAATGAAATCTGCTACACAGCTATTCACACATTTCAACAGCTGATCTCAAGTGCAATGAACTATGAAACCTGATACATAAACAGTCTTAAACTAAGAAGTACTGTGAAACAAATGTGGACATAGCCAGCTGAGAGAAAAGAGCATAAAATGTTAAAAAAAAAATCTCAAAAACTGGCATGGAATAAACAAAAGACAACAATTTTCTCTTCCAAAACCAGACAGAAGTGCAGTTACTTTTAACACTAGTTACTACTAAAAGAGTCAGTGTAAAAAACAAACCTGTCACCCGACTGTACTCCCATGGGGAAACAGTAATTAAGTTCTAATCTAGCAATGTTTCCAAGTCGGAGCACTATTCCAGCACCGTAAGACCATCGGATGTACTCTGCCAGCTTCTGCAGGTGAGCTTTGGGACCATCACCTGAATGCAAAAGACCAGGACAACAAAGAACCAGAGGAGATTGCTGAGGTGTTCAAAGGCTAGCTGGATTTTAACAGCTAGAAGCCAGACTACTTAGGAGCACCTCCTGTAGATTAAAAGCGTATTACACACAATTCTCACAAAAGCCAAGGACACTGGACTCAAACTACCCATTTCTAAGACTCTGGCTGAATTTCATTTCCCAGCATAGGGTACCTACTTGCATGAAATGAGTAGTAAAGCTTTAACCAAATCTTGTAGCAAATCTCTACTGGTTTTATAAAGGATTTATCTGATTTTCACTCCCATTCGGATGCCATCCCTCTTCATCAAGCAAGATATTCCATATCAAATATCGCTATAACCCTGTACTGACTTTCACTGGGATAGAGTTAATTTTCCTCATAGCAATCCATACAGGTGCTGTGTTTTAGTTTTGTGCCTAAAAGAATGTTAATAACACACTGATATTTCAACTATTGCTAAGCAGTACATGCACATCACAAAGGCTTTCTCTATAATCCACTCTATCCCCACTAGATAGTAGGCTGGTGATGGACAAAAGGCTGGAAGGGAACACACACAAGAGAGCAGCACCATGCTGAGGAAAGGCATAGCCCATACCATGCAATACCATGCTCAGCAATAAAACTGCCTGGGAGTTTGCCATGGGTTGCTGTTCCTCAGCACCTGGCTGGACATCAGTCAGCTGGTAGCCAACAACTGCTTTTTATATCACGTGCTTTTTTTTTTTTTTTTTTTTTTCCCCTCCTCTTTTACTTATTACAGAATGCTTGAGGTTGGAAGGGATCTCTGAGATCACCTCCCAAAACTGATTAAACAGATACTGAAAAAGCATTTACTAATGCACTGCAATACATCTTGAAAAAAGTTGGCTATGGGAGAAAAAAAATTCTCATCAGCCACCACACACCCTCATCTATACTACCCACATCTATACCATCTATGCCACCACTTTTTACTTAGTCAATTCCAAAAGCCATTATAATATCACTATAACGTCAATTAATCAATTACTACACTGATTTGTGAACACCACCATGACAAAGATACTACTGCTACCATGCCAGCTCTCCTATAGTTGTGCTATAATTTATGTGAAGAGTTAAGAAAACTACTGGCAATATGTCAAATACACGAGTTCTTAGCAACAGCTTTTTGACAGCCACTGAAATATACTGAAATATACTGAAATATACGTAGCAAACAAAATGCTTTTGAGCCAACAGGCCCTTAGCAGTTCTCTCCTTTTCGCTTTTGTATATAGAGAGAGTATACACATATTTATAGAGAGAGAGAGAGAAGCAGATTTTTTTATGTACAATTCTTCTGAGGTTTACCATAGTTAAGATTGCAGAGGTTTCCAGCATTGAGGAAGAAGTGTGTTCGGAAAAGGTCTCCAAACCCTCCTCGGCCTGGTCGGAAAGGTAGAGGAGTGTAGAGATGCAAACCTCCAGCCCAGTAGGCTTCTCCTCCCAAGTAATCACCTAGTTACAGAAAATGTTGAAATGAATAATGATTCACTCAGAAATGAATTATTCAAATTCAAAAATGAATAATGATAAATGAAAGCATTTACTGTGGAATACCTTAAAAGAACCAGGTCTTAAAGAGACAAGAACACATCCTTTAAGTTGCTCTACACTGCACTGCTACCCCTTTCACAGCTCTTGCCAATTGCTTCTAGCTCTCCCCAACCTCACATCTATCAAGTAGAAATTAGGATTTACACCATTTTTTACGCTTTCCAAGTGAACCAATCTTTTTCTTCACGCCCTCACCTGCGGCATGCACCTACTTGCAGTTCAGCAGAGGTTACCTTCTGAAGCTCTTCCACATATTTACCTCAGTTGTAAAAATGGGAAATTGATACAGCTAAGCAAATAGTCTATAATAACAGCAAGTCAGAAGAGTAAGGAATAGAACTGAGGAAATTCCTGTCTCTCAGAACACCTCTGATGATCAGATTGCCTTTCCCCTAAGCTACCTGAACATATGCTGAATCAAAAAGAGATTCAATGCCACTATTACTATCTTTCAGGACTTTTTTAAGCTCAAAGGCTTACTAATTAAAGAGACACACTGGAAGTTTGAAACTTATTCATCCCTGCTAAGGACCACAGGTAAACCTGGAAATAAAAATATGGTTTTAGAAGTTCTGAGCCTCAAAAGTAAAAGAAACAGGTGCCAGGAAAAAAAAAAAAAACAACCAGAAAAAAGAGTTCTAGCATATCCTTGATTTATTTTAGGTAAAGCCATGCACTGGTGAAATTCACGTTAAGAAGCATTGGAAAACTGCCTGTATTTTATATACATTAAAGGTCTGAGGTTAATACAAAAAGAACAAACGTAACAGTAACCTACAGAAGTCTGAAGGCAGGCTTGGTTTGTAGAAGTACTTACGGCTTCACTAAGAACTACTGGGTTTTGTTCCACTGTGAACTAATATCTAATGACACATCAGAGACATAACTCCTCTCAGAATCAAAGAACTTAAAGGGAGCAACTATCTTAAAGCTACAGAAAGCTTACAGACAGAATCTGAGGATTCATTACAAACTAATATTTTCAGTATTGACAGAAGAGCAGGAATTAAAAGTTTCAGACCGTCACTCTGGGGTCCAATGCTGTACATACTGAATCCTCGCACACTCGTTGGTCCACCAAGGTAAAACCTAGTAAGTACAAACAAATCTAGTTCAGTGCTTCACTTGAAACTATTCACACTTTTAACTTTGTTTTTCAAAATTACACGTGACTTCATAACAAGTCTAGTGAAGTCTGCTATAAGAATTTGGATAGAAATACTCTAGTTAAGGTCTATTACACGTGAAGCCAACACGGTTGACAATAATTACTTACTATAAATAAGTCTGAAGTCTAAATGATTTCTGTTGATGATCTTTAAACACAGGCACTGGAGGGCACAATTACCTAAAAAGCTGAGTTATTACATGACTTTACTTCTAAAAATACCTGCAGTGTTATTTATGCCCAGTATGAAATGTTGAAGATGGTAAATACCTCTTAGAAATAGCAAATATTGATAGGCAGAGCTACTATTATTGAATTATTCCTCCCCAATATGGAAATAAAAACCAGAAAGCATGTCTTGATTATTAACATGCACATACAGCTAATTAGTTTATTTTTATTATCCCCCAAGTCAGAGCTACTTCTGCTTCTCTATTCTGCTGCACAGTTTGTTTCTCATACATTACCTGGGTTGACTGAAAGAAATTAAGAGACATTAAAAAGAAACCTTACCTATCAGCTATACTGGATGGCTTGTCTCCAATGGGTACGAGCATTCCACCCCAAAGCGATGCTGAAAAAACCTTTGGAGAAAAAAAAGGTGTTGTTTCTCTTTTTTCCTTTTTACTAATATGTAGTATTCTATTTCCCTAAAAAAAAAATGCCATTGCTTAATAAAGGCACAGCTCCCTTTAGTCTGACCAAAAGTTTCAGGTGTTCGCAGTGCATGCATGGATCTTCAGTAACTGTAGTTTTAGGAAACTCTTGATCATTGCTGCCCTCTTTCAATGCTATGCAGTGCTGCACCTTGAAGTTTAAAGTAGGAAATTTTAAACCAAGCGCTGCTTCCACTATAGCTAGAGAGAGCACTTGTCCAGCTCTGACTTCCCTACAATTTTTCATGCCTTGAAATAAGACAAACCCTGCTGACATAAATTACTCCATGCAATTTTAAACCAGTAGGAGGTTACATTCAGAAAACAGAAATAATTTTACTTTATCACCTGACTGTAAATTAGCCTCACAAATGAAACCATTTTCCACAAATCACTATATTGGCATCAAATACATATATATAATTACTGCTTATCTATACAGTAACTCCTGGAAGTCAAATCACTGTACTAAATACATTTAATCATCTGCTTGCAGTCTGTGTACAAAGCACAAGTTCCAAGCGGTGAGCTCTACTGTCAACACTTAGGCCAGAGGTGCTGGGCAATTTCTCTGGTGTGCAGCAGGCTCCTGTTACCTTCCATCCCCAGAGGCCCAACACATCCCTCTGTCACAATTAGAGATGAGCCCATCATCAAGTGCATACACATCTCATGAAGTAGTACACAGCATATGCAAAGGCCAGGTGCACGCCAGTCCGTACTCAAAAGCAATAGATCTCATAAAATTATCTATATCTTAGGATGAGATTTGCTTCACTTTTATTCATGATGTAGCCATACTAGTTAGTCATGACTGAGAAAGAAGGAAGTCCTTTTTGCACAGCCAAGAAGTTATTAAATTACTTCATAGGGAAACATGCTGTTTTGTTCAATGGAAAGACAGCAAATACATGTAAGATGACTAAAAGCTCATCATGCTACGCCTGTTCTTCCACCACACAATGTAATGAGAAAGGGCTATAACCAAAGTGCTTTAAAATGCCTTTCTATGTTGGCCTCAAAACTTCACTGAGCTGAGTTTCCTCGGAATAAAAGCATGAAACAGCAGACAGAGCCTTACAGAACCACCACTTTATTAATATCTGCACTACGAAAGTAGCTCTGAGTTTTTCCAGTTATAGCATTGGCATAACATATTTCCAATCTCCTCATTATACCAATCCTTTTTAGAAAACTATTCAGTGACAGAGACTGTCCCAACTTTCTAAACATTATTTATTTAAATTTAGTATGTTGGGGTGGAAATTATTGCCGCCTCAGTTTTTACATCTTCATAATGGAAGTTGCTCTGAGTGTTGTAGTGAAACCACTTTTCCTTTCTTTCCCAGCAGTTTTACATATCAGAGATAATCATCATACTACATACTACACAATACATGCTACGATTCCAGAATCAGTAGCCACACGTTCATAATTTCAAATGGTGAAAGCTAACTAAACCTGACTAAAGAGAAGCCAGACTATTCATAGTCAGGTGAAAAACATTTTCAAAAGCCAATCTTACAAAAATTACAAAAAAAAGACGTGCCCAACATTCCTTCTGAAAGGAAAATAGCTCCTACGGGGAACCGTAGGACAATTCCTTCTTTCCAAACTGTCCAATTCTCAAGTGAATATACATGGCAGAAACATCAGTTTAGAAATAAGAGTATTTCACTTCCAAAAAAAACCCCACACTCAGATCTCTACCATCCATCTTTCACTTCGATCATCTTTTTTTCAGTCCACACTCATCATAAGACATAGGTTCAGTCACCTCATCCATTATTTCAACTACTAAAATATCTTTTAAAAAAATTACCGAGTCCCAGAGAAGCTGCTTATTCAATTGCAACTCAAAATCTTCTTTTAGAAAGCTCACATCTCCACCTGTATATCCAGCCAGCTCCTGCAGAGACAACAAAATTTAGAGTTGTGCTGGGTATTACATGTTTCTTCCCATGCAAAAGTCATCATGTGTGCATCCACATAAGTAGTGTTTTCTGTGTACGAAGCACATCAGATATTGAGACAAATGAATTCTGGACCAATGAAAAAGCAGACCTGACTCTCATAACTTTTCTGTCTCCTAAATAATAAATCTGTTGCTTTCTAAGCCCTCTTGTAAGCGAGAACACAAAATAAAAAAACTTGAAAATCAAGCAACCAAAATCAAATCTCTGATGTTCATTTAGTACCTATGAAATCTTCTCAGGTGCTAAACTGGGGCTGAAGAACCAAATACAAACAGTAGTATTACACAAACTGTAGTTGAATATAACAAATGACTGAATCGGTGTTACACACAGCATCTAAGAAATGGTATGTTGACTAAACCCTGAATTATAACTGCCATTCTCACTCAGAGGAATTCTCTGCTGCAGCAGCACTTCTAGTTTCAATGGCATTTCAAAGCAATCTGCTTCTGCAGCCCTGCAGAAGTTAATGCTTCTGAAGTACTAAACCCTATAGCACAAGAGACAGGTTTTCTAAAAGCTCTAAGTGCAACAAGAGTAAAAACCACGTGTACACCACTCAGCGTTATTTCTATCCCATCTTTCTCACTTTTCAAGTAGCAATATGACCAGAGTCTGGCAGCTTTGCAGTATAGTGGCAGGAAACTTCTGGAATCAAGTAAAAACAAGGGGCCACTACTGCCTATTGAGTGGAGAAGAGATACTGTCTTGTGATGAAGCACCTCTGCTAATAAATACATCAGTGCTAATGGCAAGAAACTGACTGCACAGTTTGAGCATGACACAGAAATGAAAATGTGCCTCAGTTAAGAAAAAAAAATCATGTTCTTTAAATGGCACACTCTATTCATCATCACTCTATCCTTGTCAGTTTACGAGATTACATATACGGATAATATCCAGTAACAACAGAAGTGATTTAATCCTACCTGATTAATTTTCAGCAAAGCACCTCGTTTGGGCAAGATTGAAGAGTTCCGGGAATCAATGACCATGGCATGCTGGAAAGAATCAAACAATTATTTTTCACTTCTCATATCCACTCAATATCACAAAGTGACACCATTATTTTCCAACATAACCTGTGCACACAGAGGGAGACAACCACAGCTCCAGGCTTGCACAGCTCCACGGATTTGAGAAAAATGTTTCAGCAGTCTAACTTAGTTTTAACTTCAGAGGAGCCACATCAAATAAATACATTTATTTGTTTATTTGATTAGCAATAACTTTCGGCTGTGATACACACATAGCAGCAACAATGCCCCACTGTGTATCCCCAATTTTGTGACATTAGCCTGCGAATAGTTTATAACCCACAATTTGACCTACAAATTAAAAATCAGCAAAAAAAAATGCTATAGGAAACAGTATTTAGAAACGGCACACCAACTGTAAGATGAAAAAGGTTGTTGAACCTATTTTCTTCAGCATAAAGAAGGGGGTGCAGCATGGGGGAGGTAAGACGGCAGTGCTCAGAAAGACAATGAAATCTGGCCTTGCAAGATCCCCAGCAACAACTTGTTGGATGTGCTCTATTCATTACTCTGCAACAATTCAACTTTATTTGCAGAGGTTATCAGTGCTGACACATAAGTAACCAATGCTGCAGCAATAGATGCTAGATGACAAGGAGGGTCTTTTATACAGTTCTGAGGAAAGAACACGCAAGCATACATAACAGTCAAAATGCAACAGCCAACTTTGAAAAAATATTTTCTCTTTGGATCTCCTGGATGACTGTGTGAATGACCAAGCACAGCAGAAGACATATCTGAAGAAAAACACAATACCTACTTAGAAAGCCAGACAAAAAGCTCCTTTGGAATCATTCGTAAGACTGCGATTACTCAAACTAACATACGCTCCATATAAGACAAGAAAAAAGCCTTACAGATACAGAAGATTTAAGAGAGTGTCCACTTTCTTCTCGAACAGAAAAGGATGCTGTTCTAGCAAGACAGCCAAGCTCTCTCCACACACCCTCCCACTTCAGTGTGTGATTGGTCTTCCAGATTGGAAACTACAAAAGAAAAAAAAAAAAAAAGAAAAAGAAAAGAAGGAAAAAGAAAAGAATTGAGACAGTAAGACCGTTTTGCTACAAAACTGAAACAAACACTTCCCTGAAAAAAACTCTCTTTCTCTCTCAAGCTTATTCATACATGAGCCTCTGCTTTTTCTTTCTGCAATTCTTTGATCAGAAAGAAATACTTTTTCATTCTGGAGTAATTCTGCTCCAGCCAAGAGAGTTTCTCCAAATAGGTGCAGACAACTCCATATAGCCCAGATGAAAAAGATCCTGAACTGGGTTAATATGGTGAGCAAAACAACCATTTGTCTTTCTAAAACAGCGCTTTAAGCATTAAAAACTTGCAGAAGAATGCAGTGGCATTTTCATATGGCGAAAATAAAGATTACATTCCAAGGTCTCTTTCAAACAATGACAAATTTGCACAAGTAAAAGTGTTTCAGTCATTAAGAAAGTAAAGCAGATATTTGTGAAAGCCAGCTGTGACCTGAATTATATGTAAATGAAGCATGTGCTCCACAAACACTTGTGCTACACTTACATTAAATTCTGTTGATATTCCTCTATCAGTTTCACGAAGAGAACTCCAAGGGAACTGTCCAGTTACTTTATACAGGTTAACTGAAAAACTGAACCAAAACGTTACTGGTAAGTTTGAAAGGGAAACTATTTAAGTAGGTGGAGTTTTACATTATCACAAAAAATTAAGAAACCAGCTCTGATACTTTAAGACTAATAGATCCTCAGTAAAGGAACAGACTGGATTAGTACTCAGTGAAACATCTTACTAACTGTTCCATATTTCTTCATAAAAAAAGAGATACTCAGAAATGTATTTCCTACTTTCTTTCGAAGTTTCCAGGCTGTGGCTTGAAGAATGACAGGCCATATGAAGTTTCTTTTGTTCCATAGGAGAACTGGAAGGTTACCTTTTCTGCACGTCCAAAGAGATTGGGGAACTTGAGCCCAAGTACCTATATAAATAAGGAAAAAAAACACCATTTCATAGTTTGCTAAGTTGCATCTTAATCACATGCTGAAGATAGGTACCTCTAACCTGAGAATGAGAAATATAGGCATTAAATATACTAGAAATTGAACAATTTTTTTCTTATAAGACAGGTTTTCCTTTGCAGTGGCAGCAACAGCCATCATGATACCACACATTATGGTTAGAATCAATACCCAACTTTTAATGCTGTGCAGTGCCTGCTGACATTGTGTGTTCTCACTGTATAATTAGTACTGCTATTATTTCCAGCAAGATCTCCCAGCCAATCTAAAAGGCCTGATAAATCTTTGGCAACTGCAGACTTTTCAGCAGATCACTGGGAGGGAGCTACGAGAGCTACCTGCCATGTAGGGACCGTCAGAACCATAGCAGTAAGCCAATGGAAGATTATCAGTACAGTGCCACACTGATATTTCTGTTCTGAAGAACAAGATATTAATGGCAATACAACACACCATTACAACTTTCCAGGTTTGAGATGAATTTAGGGATTAGGATAAATGTCAAATCAGTTCAACTCTTGAAGAAACATAGCTGCTGTCAAGACCAGTGTATGCTTGTGCCATGCTCTTATCACCCAAACATTTTACTTCTCAGTAACAAAATAACATCAAGTAGAAAGGGAAGCTGAGAACAAAAAGAGAAACCAAGGCAGCTCTAAGACAGTTTTCAAATGCTCTACAACCATGTATTGGATTTATGTGGCAAAGTTTTCATGGCTGGGGGCTGCAGGATTAATCTCAGTGAGAAGAGTCCAGAAGCTGCTTGAGATCAGACAGAAGCTGGTTCCAGTAGCATTCCCTACTGGTTTCTTTTGAACTGCAACATCCTGGACACTGCTCCCAGCAGCATACATGGACAAGCATTTCTCAACTCGCTTGGTTCCAATTCTCCCTGCACTTACATAACACCATTACCTGACTCGTGCAGTAACTTATCCAGGTTAAAAATACTTCTAAGAAGAAAAGGATGAGTCCCTTGATCTGGCTTATGGACCAGACCCAGGAAGAGCCATGCTGTGCACATGCAAAGGTAGAATGGGAGCAGGACTAAGCATAAGAAAGCAGGATGTACTTAAACTAGCACTACTGTTAACATCAAGGTAACAGAACAGCACAGCATTTACTTCTTTCAGTTGGTAAATATTCTTCGCACAAGATTTTAATCAGATGCATTCTGAAGTGAATCAAGTAGAAATAAGTTCCACAGTTTATGTGGCTGTGAAAAACCCAGTACTCTGCAGCCCAAAATAACTGGTACTGGGCTCAAATCAGTGGAAAACAAAAACAACTTCTAAGTCAAATATAAAGCATTCTGACTGAGAAGAAAAAAGAACCCAACATTTAAATAGATCTCATTCAAGGTAAATGCCAAACTACTTTATCTACTAAAGAGACCAGTATCTTAAATACTATAAAAAATAATTGAAATAATTTTAAGAATTAAAAAAAATCCAACATACTGAGATAGCATAACTGAGTTGCATTTGTACAACCCTGCCCGCACAAAACAAGCTTTCGCTGAACGAAAGCCTGACTAATACAAAGGCTCTTTAAAGACAAAAGTCCAACAAAGCTTTAGTAAAGCAGGATCAAGAAAATAATTCGGCCTGGATCAAGTCCTCACTTATTTAACCACTAAATTCCTTGCTATGCTTGAAACATGGAAGTTAGAGGGCTATCAAAGGAATTAATAATTATTTGAAATGATCCATACCATACTGCCTTCATTGTTGCCAACCATAGTGTTATAGCTTCCAGTTAGCCTTCTCAATTCTGTCACCTCAAAGGTTACATCTAAACCATTTGGAAGGGCATCATCTCCTAAATAAAGAAAAAACTGTATCTCTAGAGAGCTATTTAGAAAACAAATAAACACAGGCAGAAGACAACTTCAGTTTTTTGAAAGCTAATTGAACTGAATGATTATAAAGAAACTATTAATGCAAAGAAAAACAGTTTGGTAAAAACATGAGGAAGGGTCTGGAGGGCAAGATGTATGAGGAGCGACTCAGGCCCCTTGCTGTGTTGGGCCCAGAGCAGAGGAGCTGAGGGCAGGCCTGATGGCTGCTGCAGCTCCTCACAGGGAGCGGAGGGGCAGCGCTGAGCTCTGCTGTGTGACAGCGACAGAGCCGAGGGAACAGCATGGAGCTGTCAGGGGAGGGCAGCTGGGGTCAGGGACAGGGGCTGCACCACAGGGTAAGTGGTCGGGCCTTGGAACAGGCCGCCCAGGGCAGTGGGCATGGCCCCAGGGTGAGAGCAGTTAAAGTGTTTGGTCATTTTCAGACATAGGGTTTGTTTTTTGAGTGATAAGACAGGAGTTGGACTCGGTGACTCATGTGGGTACTTTCCAACTCAGGATATTCTATGATTCTGTGTTATTTGTGCGTGCATACAGAATTTTGTACAGTGGTCCAGACATAGCAAAAGGAATGCTGTCATTAGAGCAGAGCTCCCAGCACTTTACAGCTAAATGCCAAACAACAGAAATTGTCCAGTTCCCTTCAGGCTCTGGATGCGGCAGCTGTTCCAAAACACAGATGTCAAGGGTACCTAATTCTGCTTGAAGCAGCTGGGACAGCAGCCCATTGCTAACAGTCTGTGGGACTGCAGTGCTCTTGCTTCTCAATAGCGTGACTTTCTCTTGCTGGAAAGAATACTGACAAGTTTGCAAAGCAATCACAAGACAGAAAATGCAATTAATGCCTTAATGAGGAACCTGCACACACTCAGCTGCCCCATATGTCTTATAAGGTCATTTTTAATTAGAAGCACTGATACAATTACTAGTAATTCCTCTAAGCACAAGTTGATTAATAAGCCACCCGTAAAATGAAAGTACAGAAGGTATTTTCAAGCTTTTCCTCAAGTGTTTATTCTTCCTCTGAAAATGTGGATTAAGGCACAGGTACCGTAATTATTTCAGCTGTGGTGGTTAATTCATTTTTGCATATATTAACTAATAGTTACACATATATGCAGTCACACTGAATCACAGAATCATAGAACGGTTTCGGTTGGAAGGGAGCTTTAAGATCATCTAACTACAACAGCCTGCTACAGGCAGGAACACCTCCCTCTAGACCAGGTTGCTCAGAGCCCCATCCAGCCTGGCTTTCAATGCTTCCAGGGAGTGGACATTCACAACCTCACTGGGCAACCTGTTGCAGTGTCTCACCACCCTCACAGTAATAAATTTCTTCATGTCCCTCAACCTGCTGGTCACCTTTCTCATGCAACCCAGGATACAGTTGGCCTTCTGGGCTGCAAGCGCACAGTGCCAGCTCATGATGAATCTTTCATCAACAGACACCCCCAAATCCTCCTCAGGGCTGCTCCCATCTGCTGCCTAATCTGTATGTGTGCTTGGATGTAAATACACCGCTTTCATACAGACAGTGGATATAGACACACATTCTCATATATAGAACACTTACGTTTTCAAATAAAATATAAAATATATATGAAATATATAAAGGTATATGAGAGAGCTTTGGAAATTATATAAACAAAAACAATCTGACCTGTGACACAAGGAAATGTACACTATAGGAGTTTATGTAGAACAGGAGTATTACTGAAGCAATACATACCTTGACAGGTATCAATCAGAACCTCTACCTGTCTAAAGATTCCTAGACGAAGCAACTTTTCACGAGCTTCATGCGATTTTCTCATTACCTATAGGATGAGATAGGTAGCTCAGTACTTCAGCTTACTGAAAATAACCAGGATGAAATAGTTAAGGTGCTGCCAAATCACACAATATTCACAGATTATGTATACAAAGACATATATGTGCTTTCAAAACAGATCGCAACTGCTTTAACACTCAAATCCATAAAGAAATTAAACCAAGAGCATCTGGCCAGATTTCCTACCCAGCCTGCAACCTAACTGTTCAGATGCTTAAACCTATTATTCAAATTGGTTTCAGTACTTAGAACTTACACGCCTATTCACTAGGCCCATGCTTTTGATGAAAAACAAACACACACACACACATTAATCCACTTAAATCTAGACTAGTTTATAGGTAAAGACTTGATTCCTTTTTGCACTTCTTGAAGTTCAGAAAGCAGGCATGCCCTAAATAAAAAGGTAGCATGCACACTTTGCATGTTAATTTCACACACACACTCTTTTTCTACCCTATCTGGAGATAAAACTCAGTGAATTTCATGACAAATTCAGCAGTGTAACCAAGAAGTTACACTACGAGGGCACATATGCAAAGAAATTGCATACAAAAGAAGAATATGGACTACATGGCAACTGCCCTGTACAGCCAGAAGAAGACAATTCCTAGCAGCCACACTACGGGTGCTGGTCGTCTGTTCTGACTACTTTTCTTAAGCAAATTAACTGAAAGTGTCACCTGTGGAATTAGCAATTCTCAAACAGGAATGGTGAACCTGAAAATATCTCGGAGTGCTGTCTGCCATCTCTCAACACCTTTGAGTTGAATGCATCAGGAAACACAGTATCTGCCAGTACTGTCTGTTTCAGTTTGGCTTCCATTTGACAAGTTTAAAATCATTACAAAAACTGGCAAAGTTGCCTCACGTCTGAGAAGAGCAGCCCAATGCAGGAAAAGAGAGAGAGAAAATCATGACCTGAATTTTCAAACAGTAAGTCTGTTATTCATCACAGTACTTACATCAATGAGATTTTTAGCCTTGAAAACATCTGCGATTTCATACATGATAATGTCATCTTTGGTCCTTCCAAGTCCATCAAAATGCACGTGCTGAACGACCACCTAAAGGCAACCCATGTTTAAACACAAACACTGAATTTGCATCTAACAACGAGTATCAAAACCATCTACACATAAAATAAACACATGCACAAAAAAAAATTGACATAAAATCACCCATACTATTGTCCAAGCAAAAAACCCAAAGATTCCTATGTCAATTCCTGCTAACCTACATTATAAGAAATCAGTGCTGCCTACAATTCTGGAAAATTGTTCCTCTATCAAGGGAAGAGAAGAAGGCTCTAATACCAAATCTAATAGTGTTTCAAGCTGAAGAGATAGTGGACAATTGTTGCTGGGATTTTTGGTGTTATATGAACAAATCAGTCACTGCAGAAACCACATCAAAATACTCAGACATTTAAGACAGAATATGTAGGTAGCTGTAGCTAGCCATGTGTTTTATCTGCTACGGAAAGAGTAGCAGATACTTAATTCTTTCCCTGTATGGAAAGAGTTAAAACAACAAAAACAACCAAGCAACACAATGCCACAAATTATTAATATTCAAACTCTATTAAAACTGTATAGAGTAGGCTATAGAACAAAGGAGAAATAAATTATATAGAAACAAAGATACCTCTTCCGTCTAGCAAGGTTAAACACAGTATGGGCCAAAGCAGGGATCTCCTTCCACATGAAATAATTAAAAAAAAATAAATCAGCATCTTTTGCTGAAGTTAGCATTTACCTTGGTAACACAATTCATGTGATGGCAGTTTACTCAAACGTGGCCAATACTGTGCCCTGCAGATTAAGGGCAGTTGCATGGCTCACTACTAAACAGCACTGTGGATGAGGTTACTTCTTATGAGGGAGGGTGAAGAGCAGCACCTGTTAAGAAAAAACCCAGGATGTTGCCTGGGTACTCACATCTTTGTTTTCAAGAATTTCCTGCTTGGCTTCAGGCTCGACTTCAACCAATTCAGCTTCTTCTCCCAAGGCCCCGAAGTCTGGCCCGCTTGATGGAAGGGGCTCCAAACTCTGGAAGGATACAAGGAAATGGCATTTAATGAAGTATGCGATTTGCAACTTATCTTCTGCAAAGGAGAAAGGTGACTGCTCCTGAGCCTTTGCTCATCTGGTCACAGGGGAAAAAAGCTGAAAAGAACCATGAAATGGGGGGAGTTACCAGCACATTTGTTACCTATGTGTCCGTTGTCAGTTTTAGTAAAAGCTAAATAGCTTCTATGTCAAATAACCTCTCACAAACAACATCCTCAGCTCTTCCAAGAAAAATCTTATTTTTAAAGCACGCTTCCTGTGTTAAACAAGAACTCTTTCTTTTTTTTTATCAGGGAGCCACTACTTAGTTTGGGTTTTAGGGAGGAGCGTGAACGATGAACGATGAAGAAAAAAAGGTGTTTTCAGTGCACTATTTTGCTTTACACGTATCTCTATGCTTTTATATTTTAATGTCATTTAAAAGTATCCCTCCATGTGACGTTCAGGTCCCAGCCATCAGAGCTTTCAAGGTGAATGTTTTAATTAGAACTGTTTCTAAAGAATATGGTTTTATTTACTACACCTGAGGAAGTCCTAAAGTAAGACTCTTATCACAAGATGACAGATTCAAGCATGAGTGAAGGCAGGGTTACCTGCAGAAGCAGAGGTCGGGGTTGGGTAACTCAGTAAATCCACTTTTAGTCTTAAGTTACTAATACAGTCCATGCTGAATTATTTAAGGAGCACTGGGGTAATAAACTGCTGTTACACATCAGAATTAAGTTACACAAGCAATGCGTCCTCGCTAGCTCGCAAGTTTTCAGGCATACATGAAGTGCTCTGCAACCACACAATGCTCTATAGCAATACATACTGCAGCTGAAGAAAATCAAATGGTGAGGCCCTGGCACAGAAGCTGTGGGTGCCCCATCCCTGAAGGAAATCAAGGCCAGGTTGGATGTGGCCCTGGGCAGCCTGAGCTGGTTGGCAGCCCTGCTCGTAGCATGGGGTTGGAACTGGGTGAGCTTGAAGGTTCCTTCCAACCCAAACCATTCTTTGATTCTATGAATACAAAACTAAGAATATGAGAAGTTAGTCATGGCAATTAGATGCTCCGGAACCATGACAGTCCCCTGCAGCAATGTGCCCCTCAGTTGACTAAGTGCCATATAAAAGCCTTCTTGTACTCAACAGGTGTGGAGAAGAGAGATGGGCCTGGGGTCTGGAGAAACCGCCCCAGATCTGCGCCCCAGATAGGCTGGCTGCTCAATGACCACACTTAGTTAGCAATGTTGTTTCCCACAGGGCTGTCAGACCCTGGAATGAACTGAACCTGGTCCCAAGTTGGAGCATGGTACAGGCTCAGCAGGGCAGTGGCTGCCAGAGTTCAAGAAGCATTCGGACAATGCTCTGAGATATAGGGTTTGGATTAGGATGACCCTGTCTGGAGACAGGAGTTGAACTCTATGATCCCTGAGGGTCCCTTCCAACTTGGGTCACTATAATTCCACGCTGTTTTGGCCTCAAGGTTGACTCCCCGTGTCTGCTTTAAGGGGAAAGCAGCTTAAGCAAAAAACACTTTACATTTAACCAAGCAGGGTGCAGATCTGCTCTGACTTCCTTACGCTACAGCCAGCAGCACTGCCAGCCACTCCCACCTTGTCCTCCGATACCCCAGGGCCCGACTCCTTCGCGGCCCAAAGCAGGAACAGAGCCGCCCGCTCATCCCGTGCCGCTCCCGCACGGCAAGCACCACGGCCAACAAGCAAGGCAGCGCCTACAGGCGATCCCCGCCGCCAGACAGGAGCCGCGGCCCCGACCCGCTCGAAGGTCGCCAGGATAGCGCGGCCCCAAGGCTGTTCTCCCGCAGGCCCTTCCTCCCATCCCCTCCCATCCCCTCCATCGCGGCGCTCCCCTACCCGGGCGTGCACGGTGCCCATGGCGGCGCGAGCTGACGGGCGCTCGGCGGCGGCAGGCGCGGGACCGCTGCGCTCAAGGCCGCAGCACGGAGGCGGCCATGACAGGAGACCCCGCCCCAGCGCCCATTGGACGACGGAGGCGGAAGGGGCGGGGCGAAGGGGCAGTGCCTGGAACCGGAACTGCTCGACCGGAAGTTGGGGTGGCGCTGCTGGGACTGCGTGCTGCGGAGGGGCGTAAAGTAACGCACAGACACCAAACGCGGACATTTCATCTTTTAATTGTGGTTTCAGTAACATTCCATTTGAGGATACATACACACCAGACAGGAACAAAACAGGTGAAGTAGAATAGCACCAGATGTCCGTAACAAGAACGTGACAGTGGAGCTGTTTGGCCCCCAACAAAATATTATTTTCATGCTGTACCATTTAGTACTTCAAGCTTAGGGGAATGGCAGCTGAAAAACTGCTTAAAGGCTGGTCCAATGCAGAAACACTTGCTTTTGGAAAACCTCTACGTACCCACACTTAAACTCCTGAAGAAAACACTCCCATCTCTCCCCCTTACATACTGTTACTCAGCCCTGCTCCTCCCTCACATCAGTGCTCCCCCTGAGCAGCCCTCCATCTCTTCCTGGGCCACTGCTGGGTTGCCCAGAATTCATATCCACACACATGAAGCCTGCAAACATCACACGCCTGCTGCAAACACACAGCAACCTGACCTCTAAAGACAGAGCTGCTTCCTTCCACTGAAAAGGAAAAAAAACAAACACAACCAAGACATGGTACTAAAACAGCAAAATTGGTAGTTAATCTCAACAGGTACTACTTTTCCTGAAGTATTCACACACTGATACACTGTCTTGATTACATTTACACAGAACCTTTGTTGAAGGAAGCATTTACAACACTTATCACTCAATACAGATGTGATCCAGTCCACTTTCAACCCATTATTTGAGACCTATTTGCACAGCCCCTGGATACTGCTGCTTCCACCAAGTCTTACAGATTTGCTTTGTCCAACAATTGTTCCTGGAAAGCTCTCCTGGGGCTGTCAGGCCTTCCGGAGCCAGAAAGGACCCTTTTTTCCTCCCCCCAACTTGCCTGCAGCAAGAGGAAAGTGAAGGAAGAGCAGAAAAACGTCCTGAGCTAGAAGTGAAATAAATGGATCAAGAATGATTGTGCAGCAATTAGAGAGAAGACCAAAACATTAGCCACCACTCAATATACCGAGGTACGTTAACATCTGCCATAAAGTTTAACACCTGAAATTACTAATCACAGCCACTATTTTACCTGCCTTTCAATACTTAGTCAAGTATTAAGCTCCTACTGAGTACACAGAAGTCCTATGAAGTCACTGAAACTACCTGATCGCATCTCAGGTGAAAGCATCCCAGTTCTCATGACTTTTTCCACTGAAGTATTTAAGAAGGGAAAGAGCCACAGAGGAACCTGAGCATTCATTACCAGCTGTGCAATATGGACAATAACCTAAACTAACACTGTTCCTACATTATCTCATGCAGACAACTATTCCGTAAATAGAACAGTATGTTTAACATAAGGCATACAGACATAGGAGGCCACTAAAAAGCACAAATGTGTATTTCCCTTTATGAAGTACAAATCCAACTTCATTAAGTGCTATAAAAGTGATCCTGAAACGTGTTATTGGGAATTATGTTTTTAAAAAGCTTTTGTTATCAATGCTTCTTTACCAAGATGTTTGCAGAATTTACATTTTTTGTCCTGAAAGTAGATTTAAAAAACAAAAATCTCATTTCCAGAGAGACATTGTTTACTACAAACCTTACTATAGTTTACTGAGCTGGTGCTTTGACAGACACATAGTCCGTCTCTCCACAAAGGAGCCACTGTTTTAATGATCCATAAAACAGCAGAATTCCAAAGGCAGATTTCTCAGGAAGCTGTAAACATTTTTCCAAGACTTATTGGCAATAAACAAAGTGAACTTTAGTCCTTCAGGATTTAAATTTTTCTGCCAAATTGGAATTTTGGAAGCTGTGGAATCTATTTCCAAATTAATATTCTGGAGCAGTTTGGAAACTTGTCTCTGAAGAGGAGTCAAAATCTATTTCCAAACCAGATTCATCAGAATTTGGAAGAAAATTAGGATAGGAGTTTAAGTCTGACTGCTCCTTTGTCTTAGGAGAAGCACGTTT
Organism: Centrocercus urophasianus; assembly: GCF_019232065.1. NCBI lineage: Eukaryota > Metazoa > Chordata > Aves > Galliformes > Phasianidae > Centrocercus > Centrocercus urophasianus. The sequence continues at coordinate 4,503,927 of NW_024885088.1, read as the reverse complement.
CATGACTGAGTCCATGTAGCATGAAGATTCCCAGAGCCAGGTTTCAATATCCGCAGAAGAATGAGGCATTTTAAGATGACAGTATGAAGAATGAAATTCCACAGTAGATGGGGCAGTCTGACATTTTCTTAGTGGTGTGTAATTGTCTTTCCTGTTTAAGAAAGAATAATAATAATAAAAAAGAAATATCAGTAGCATTTCAATGATGTCTCTATTACTACTCAGATTTCTTACAGGAAATCTTCATATCTTCATGACAACACTATAGGAAAAAGGTTAATTCTAAATGTATTTAATGAGTTAGGACACAACAACAGGAAAAAGATCTTAGAACAACCTTATCTAGAAGAAAAGCATCCTACCATTATGCGATGTCCTGAGAAGTATATATAAAATTGTTAAGTTACAAGTCACCACACTGTTCTAATATGTTTAGAAGGGGAGACCCAATTGGTGCTTTACCACTTGAATAGTTCTGATCTCCCCTAGCTACCCACTCATGAATCATAGCAATTACTGGACATTAACAAGCATGGTCTCAACATTCACCAGGAAAGATAGTTTTTTTTTTCCTTAAAAGTTCTTTCTCATCCCTTGCAGTGCCTTTAGGGAAACAAAAGGAAAAAAAAAAAAAAAACAACACACAGAATACCATCCCTCCATACTCCCATCTAAACCATACTCCCCTCTAAACAAACTCCTGATGTACATGCTTCAACATCAGTTTTATACTTGAATTTCAGATGCACTAGAAGATACCATCCCAGCTGGTGAAGCTCCCAGAAGAATGCCTAAACAGCTCAAGTTTTCATGAAATTTAAGTCTGACTGCAAAAGAGAAGCTAGATCTGAAGACATAGGAGGAAGAAGGGAAAAAACAGAGGGATTGTTTCTTTTCAGAAAATCAGCAGTAAGTTCTTGATGGATAATGAAACACAGTACAATCCCACAAAGAATCACCTATAGAATATAGTGCAGGTTTCTACATACACAGCCTTGGGACCTAGCCATCTGAAGGGGAAATCCATTTAAAGAAAGGCTTCAGAAAACTTCAAAGTTTAACAGTGTAAACAATTCTGTGGGTAGGGATCATTGCTGTGCTTTAACCCCAGTAGGCAGACAAGTACTACACAGTCACTAGCTGTGGGTGGTTGAAAGAAAATGAAGAGATAAATGCATGAGAGTTTATGTATTGAGATAAACACAGTTTACCAGGTCAAGCAAAAGCTACAAGCCAACCAAAACAAAGGATTCATTCACTACTTTCCATCAGCAGGCAGATGTTCAGCTATTTGTAGCACATCACACATCCTGATCTGTTAAGTCTGGATTTCTGCCTTCTCAAACCAAATCTTAGGAGAGTTCATTTTTATAGCCACTTGCACTTCAGAGACAGCCTGCAAACACCAGCTCTGGTGCACAACTCACTATTACAGCAACAAGTCTATTTTAAATGGAAAATGTGGGCTGTCATTATTTTATAGAAGTAGTTCAAGATCCCTGGGCAAACACTAAGCTCCTTAGCAAAAGGTGAAACAAATGGCAGTCTTAGATTCATACCAGGGCAAGTTGTCACTGATTCCTGCATATACACAGCACTGAGAAGAGTAAGATAAGCATTAAGTCTGGAAGGTTAAATCCCATACCAGTTTGGTAGGAGAAGCATAATGAGTCTAGTTACAACTGGGTTACAGAAGAGCTCTCTTCCATGGAAACAGAGGGTTTTTATTTCTCTATATGGAAATAGAGAATTAATACAACTACCAATAGGTAACACCCCTTCATCTGCAATACACAGCAGTCACTGATGAACTACAAAGAACTGCATACAGTATACTTAACAAATAAGAGTCAGAAGCAATAAGAACCATTTAGTGCTACTCTTGAGAAAATTATCAAATCCTTTTAAGAGGGAAACTTATTACTACTTGAAGCTCTGTTAAGAAAGACCTTCTAAAAATACATAATTAGCATGCAGCAGCACACCAGTTTACCTGGATGTACAGAACAGCCTCTTTTTTGCCTGGGAATAAACTGTACCAGCAATCTGAAGAAGTTGCTCTTGCATCCATCGAACATCAGCAGGCATGTCAGGAAACCAGTTTACTAACCTACAATCAAAATACACAAGTTAGTTTGTAAACAGAGCTCATGTTATATTCCTACATAATGCATCCAACAGAGCAGCTTGGGGAGAACAACAGCTGTGTTAATTCCCTCACCAATATCTCCAGATCTTCTCAACCTCTCTAGATTTCCATCTAATTCACTCATTTCTTCTCTACAGTCTAAAGAAAAGAGCAGCACATATCACAACATCTCTGATCTATGCTGAGCATCTGACCAGTATGCGCATTCTACCAAATTCTAGGTAGACTACAAGAAATTCCTGTCTTTGAGTCCACTGTGTAGTAGGAACTTCCTGGTGAGTTTAAATGTTACCTGGGAAACAAGAACAAAAGAAAAGCACAATGGAAGTACAGTGAAGGCAGACAAAGAATAATGTTACAAATGGGGAAAAATCCACATAATTCTGTTGATTGCCTCTCATTTGAGGAACATGGCACTTCTGCATCATTTTAAGTGGCGCAGGGAAATATTTTACTGGAGTTCTACCTGAATCTACTTACAGAACATTTGATTTCTTCTAGTATTTTCTAAATAAAGTAAAAGCATGTGCAGTGCACATACTAGAATTCAGAACTCAACAGTTTAGGGTTCACAGCGTATAGTTCCTCCTTTGCAAGAGTCAGAAAACCTTTAAAATCAGCACTGCTTCAAGAGAACAACCCTCAGTAAACCTAAGCAAACCCAATAAGAAAGTTTGTTTGGCAAATAAGCTCTTAGATTTCATTCCTGACTTCAGGAAGAAGCAAAAGCACAGAACTACAGATGGAGTTAAAATACCACTGCAGAATACAGAAATAGCAGTGAATAATCTGCACAATCACAGGATTAAGGGTGCTTCTTTTGAGGAATTAAAAAGCAGCTTTTAGCAGTAAATTTATTATTTATAACGTTTTCTTAGTAGGATTATTTATATAGATTGTAGAGGCTTTAGGAGGATGCACCTTATGTAGGTAGAAATAACTCTCTTTGGACAGTTAATATTCAAATTATAGAGTATCAGAGCACCTATATATCTGAATGAGCATTCAGTTATACTCAAGTGCAATTACAAAGTGGTTCACGAGAACTTTCTTACCGTAAAGCAGCAGAATAAGCAGACTCCACAGGTAATGTATACGGTAGCATCAGATAGGATATCACCCGCATAGGGAAGAGTTTAGAGAACTGAGCATAGAATCCATTTGGTTCTTTACAAGCTTCCTGAAGCGCTTAAGAGTAATTGTGTTTGAGAAAGATGTTAGACCATTTGTCCACTCAAGTTTTGGTAATCTTCAGTCAGTACGATCAAGTGTTACTGAATAAGGCTCAGACAGAAACTGGATATAAGGCAATCTCAAGGCACTTATTGTGAGTACTCTCAATGCTATTTCAAAATATGGGAAGCACTGGCTAATAACGCAGAAATAAAAAGACATTACTCGGAACTGTTAAACAGTAAATTTAAATATTAACTTCTGATGAGATGCAAGTATTTTTGGAGATGTGAACCTTATGTATTTCAGACAGCATCCTTGCCTTGTCTGAAACTGTGGAACTTTAAGAAGTTTAAATTCTAGAGTTCCACATATTCCAGTTTTCATATACAGCTTTCAGAAGTTTCACACTTCATATTTTATTCTCCTGGGTCACTAGGACTACAAATTTCAGATCTTGAAAACACTGATCAGCATCAACAAGAAAATTTTGGTAAGAATTATAGACTAAGAAATATGAGAAGTGCTCCTGGTCTATTAACACCTTGTTAAGACAACAGGAAAACCAGGCAATTAGAAATCTACTGAAGTATGATATAAAAATAAGACAGGGGTAACCAGTGTTTGAATTTGAAGTTCAACTTTATTGTCAAATATACATTTACAAAGATACTGCAGACTTACAAACTAAATTCAAAACTACTTGAGAATTTAATTCATGTCTCCACAAAGTGACTCCTTTGCCCTGTGTCAGTCTTATTCTTGCAGCTAAATCAAGATACACGTTTCCATTTTCTACGTACTTTGAGAACATTTCTGATTTCAGCTCATCTTTTATGTCATAGGGAGTAATACAATTAAATAAAATAGCTTTTGCAAGTTATAAGATTAGAGTAAGGTGGGGGGGTAAGATGGGAAATCACTATTTGCCATTTAAAGTTACAGAACACAGTCTGAAGAATGTACCTTTACGAAGCCTAGGAGGTAAACTCTCAAATATGCTCTTCTCCAGAGGCCACGGATTTTGCTTCAACTGGTCACCAAGTACTTCCACTTGAGAAGTTTCTATTCTATTGTTTTCAGACTTATTTTTCTTCATATAGTCAATGTGTTGTGCAGCTTCATGAGGATTTGTTTTTGTGAAGGACAAGCTGACATAAATTGAGTCATTCAGAATACCTGGAAGAGTCAAGAGCTTCCACTTAGGCTCAATCCACAGGTCTTCAGAGTATCTGTACTTTGTTTATCATTACAGGAGGTCTTACCCTGAAGGAACATTATCTACTTAATGTCAAATACACTTGTTCTTGTTCACTTGTTCAAATACACAAGCAGACAAATATTTATTCATCATTACGACTACTCTTGTACAAATTTAGATCTTTCTTTAAAACAAATTCTAAAGCAAATGAAAAAAGTGAACAATTAATTGAAACTGAATCTGAAACACAGTCATTTGCCAAAGTAGTTTTCCAGCAGCAAAGCAAATAGCTTAAAGGAGATGAGGAAAACTGACATTTTCATTTGAAAGAAAACATCTGCAATGCATCAGACTAGAATGGGAAATCTGACACAGAAGGTATCATAAGAATACTTCGAGGTGCTGTCACAAGGTGCAGAAGGAAAGAGGTAAATATTAAGATACATTCAAAGTATGAAACTAAATTAGCATTTGTTGCTGATAACTGTCAAAAGTATATACAAAAGACTTTTGCAGAGAAGTTATCTATAGCTAAGTATTCTGGATGGGGAAAAAAAAGTAGGAGCTCCTGTAGTTGAAACAGCTTAACAAGAAAGTAGATGCATAACTAAAGAGTTCAGAAAGGCTACAGTAAGAAAAAAGTATCACATCAATAGTATGAAAATTAGGACAAATAGAGCAATGCATAGGGGATATGAGAGGAAGACTCCAAGAAAAACCTGCAAGCAATCCCAGATACAGCATCAGATGGAAGTGTGCACACAGGAAACTCATAGGCTGTGTTCATGTACTGCACCTATCTTAGCACAGCAGCCCCAAGCTATAGGCACGTTTGTGTCTGCAAAAAGTTGTGCTTTTAATTACCTTGCAAAGGATCTAAAGTGGGACTCTCTTAAAAATTATTTAACAATATTCCTAGAAATTAAGCTCTTAAGCAGAACTGGGATGTTCTTGAACATGAAGAAATTGTTTTAAGGAAGCAGGAATAACATGTGCTTAGAGTACAAGCACATCAAGCTACAACTACATTACAGCACATTAGCTGGCACTAACTCTAATAGTACAAACACCATGATTTCCATTCCTATAATCTGAGCCAGCACTATTTGCTTCTGCACCCGAAGAGTATGGGGATAGCATCTCATACATTCATACACACAGTTACCTACATGCTAAATAGTAAATGATTGCTTTTAACTTGTCTGTCTCAAAATTGAACAAGGAATTAGATTCATAAATATTTTACTGTAATTCAGGAGAAAGAGAAGATCTTTCAGTTATTCCTAAACTGATCTGGATCCCAGTAACTGCTACATTTTAAGACTACTTGTAAAGTCTTTCACGATATAGACAAAGGATTTATCCATTACTTAATACTATTGCTAGACAGTTCCCAGTTCTGGATTGTAATGTTCTTCCTACAAGTTTACTTGGACAGTACAAGAGAGGAAATAAGATTGCACAAGAGCATAGTCTACTCCTATCCTTTGGTATTAAGGCAAAAGAAACTGATATAATCTTTCTAGAATTATGAGTAGAATTCATTGGTAATTTCACTAAATGATACTAGTACTGACTTAACACAAGAATGTTGAAAACTCTGAAGTGCAGTTTTTTGTGTGACAACTACCTCATGCAAGTAGTTAAAACTATGATTTCTACCAGATGAAATTCAGAATGAGAATATAACTTACAAAACCCCCTGCTCCCCTCAACCCTTTATTAAAAAAAAAAAAAAGCACCAACAAAAAACACACAGGTTAACAACATATCACCAATAATCATCCACAAGAGTAACATACCATTCTCTTTCAAGAATTTAAAAGCATCTGAATACCCTTGCTCACAGATCTCTCCTAGTACCTGCAAGCAGAGGGTAAACAAGTCAGCAAATCAAAATTCAGATCAAGAGTTTATAAAATAAAAAGCCACTTACAACTATCTTTCATCCTTGTTAGTGTAAAGTTTTCTTACAGTTGCTATAATCCTATAGATTCAGGTTAATAAGCCTACTGTGTGACACATACAGTCACGCATACGACTGCTTTTCTGTCATCTCTCACAGATGCACTGAATCATTCAGTAAAAAGGACAGCATTCTAATGGCTTAGAAGAACTTCCTCTCTCATTTCATGTCTTCAGCATAATGTCAGAAGCAAGTAACAAAGCAACAGGGTGGCTTGATGGAATATGTCAATTCCCCTCTTCCCTCCCCCATGCTTCCCAATTCCCAAAACTACAAGAGGTCAGCTGTGAATTCTCATGTTCCAGCTCAAACTCAGCCTTCCACATTCAGCAGATGCAACACCAGCTCATCTACTAATGTGCACAGTAGTCCTGGACAAAAGAAAAAGATTAACATACACATAAATAGAATTTAATGTTTCTCTTTTGCAAAGCAGCTAAAAAAAAAAAAAAACAAACACGCATCTACAGCAATCAAAACATTACTTCTCTGTAATGTATCCCAGGTAAACTAGCAGACTGTTTTCTGGTTTGTTTGTTTGTTTTTCCAGTTTCAGCAACTGCAATTCTAGTTATTTCCCTCATCAAGTCTGCAATTAAATGCTTAGCAAGACTAATATCTGATGTAAATGGTTTAGAACTTTTGCAAAGTTCTGAAGAACCTGGTTAGGAGGTAAACATGAAGAGACTCTAACCTGACAGTTATTAATTTACCAGTGTGGATTTTATGATAGAATCCTGTGGTAATTCCTAAAGAAACAGAGCAAGACAATACCAATTTACGTCAGAGAAACTAAAAAACAAACAAACCACTAGCACAGACTATGAATAATGCAAATAAGAAGTGTCACAAGAAAACTTCATATGACCAGATAAAGTGCTGAGACTCCTGGAGCTTCGTGCAAAAGCAAAGCTTTTATACAGAAAAAAAGTTTCACTAAAAATACATGAAGGCAGTGAGTTACCTTAGGTTCTGGTGGAAAGAGTGCTTGTGTTAAACGATAAAGGTTCCCCAAACTGAGCTGAATGCTGGTGTTAGTCACATTCATTTCATGAAAGTTGGCAGAATTCCCCTTTGGACAGATATCACACTCCCCAGCAAAAGGTGAAACAGTGATGGTATTCTTAGATTCATACTGAGGCAAGTTGTCGCTGATTCCTCCATCCACATAGCGCTGCAAAGATTAAAAGTAAAAAGAACACTGACATTTTCTAGCTAGCAAATTTCCCACGTAGGAATTAAGCAGCATTTACAACTAACAGAATGGTCTCTGCTATGCTCCCAGACTAAGCATTTTGAATAGCATGCTTTGTCCTGTAGTTCCACAGAAAATCTAAGAGTGTTCTATTTGGGATTTCTTCCTGTGTTTAAGAAACAGCAAATCCATTTTAAGGATGATAATCCCACACAACGTGCCCTAAAATAATTGGCACAATTGTCTCCTCTTCCTCAAAGGACAGCACTAACCTAAGAGGTACTACGGTGCTTCTGTAGAAAGAAGAGAAGAGAATAGCTCTACATTTCCAAGTTTTAGGTTCCTCACTATTAAAACATTCTGTTTAAAAAGAGTTGCTTTTAAGTGCTCTTGCAATTAGAATTTGCAATCAAAGGATGATAAATATTCAGACATTAAGAAATTGCTAATAAAAGTGAAACAAAGCTTTGCACACAAGTTTAGAAGTTTCCCAAGTTGTATTTTTTTGTGCGTTTTCAGCTGCCCACGACCAGAGTTTTAATGCATCATCATCTCAAATGTTTTAGGATCCAAGAACTGAAAAGTGCTATATGAGGTAACAGATCTGTAATGCAGCAGCTATAAAACTTAACTAGTCACTCACAATAGCCTTCTCTCCAGTAAGGCCATTTTCTGGCAGATATTCTAACAGCATCAAAAGATCACCTCCTTACCAACTTTGCTGTTTCAGTGGCTCCATTTTCCTCCTTCCTAACCAGGCATCAGACAGAACCTGTGGATCCTTTCATAAAATGGAAAGGCAAGGCAGCTTTAAGCAGGAGCAATCTGCTCAAAGCAGTTTAATATGGATTCATACTTGCTCCCCAAGCACTGTGAGAAACAAACTAGGAATGAGGAAAAGGACAGCTCAAAGCAATTTATTGAACATAGTCTTCTAGAAAAGCCTGTTCCTACCTGTCAGCTTTCTTGGACACTCTTTATACCCAGCAGTAAGCAGCTGCTGACAAACTTCCTACAGGCATATAATGCCATCACCAAACGCTATGTGGAATCATCATAAGATGTCTGACCAAGAAGGAAATGCACAGCCACAGAATGCAATCTTCTCATTAAGTTATTCAGAAGTAGAAGCACATGTCTGAATTATGTT